>NW_027185401.1:2331638-2446638 GCF_022577435.1 Embiotoca jacksoni
AAACAAAACAATAAATCCCAGCTACGAGGTGCGGTCGTAAAGTTGCGTCCTCCGAACGTAAAACAGAAAAAAAAAAAAAAATCTATTCGAAAGACACAAATCATTAAAATAACATTTATTTCTTTCACTTAAACACACCGCAGGAAGCTCATCACCTATTTCCAAAATACCGACCTATAAATAAACCGACGAGGAGTTGAGTTGGTGAACTGTTTGAGTGCGTGTCGTCGCCGATAAAAGTTTGGAGACGATAGAAGTGGATGTTTGTTTGTTGGGTAAGAGACGGCGGGTCTCAGCGGGTCTGAAAAACGTCCTCCTTCTGTCAAACACTCAACTATTTCCGGCTTCTTTATTCTCCGCGAAACGTTTCAGATCCTTCCGAACCGAGCGGAGTCACGCTGAGGAGGAAGAGGAGGAAGATGATGCAGCAGCTTTACTCTGCGGCATCATCTTCATCGCTCAACATCACGGATGTTAGAATTCAAGACATCTAACAAAAAAAACAAAAAAAACACGAGACTTTAAACTGCCTCTCAAGTTTCATAAATTATACGCACAATATTTTCATTAATAAACAATTCAGCGATTAAACTGAAAAATGAAGCTTTTATTTTAGGTTCAATTTCTGTGGTTCGAATAAAATATGAACCGTTATTTGTACCTTTTATTTATATTTGTCGTCAAAAAAATGTTTGTGATATTTTCTAAAAGGTTTAAAAGGTGGAGGAAGTGGAAAATAAGAGTTAGGTTGTTGTTGTTGTTGTTTTTTACAGAAGGATGTTTCGATGTTTCTTTTGAACGTTTCTGTATCCAGTGGAAGTATAAATAATACGGCATTTCATATAAGCAAAGAGCATTTCAAATTTTGTCATTTTGATGTCAGCGTCTGCGAGAGAACGAGTTTGTCGTTTCTGGAGCAGCGGAGGCGGATTTAATAATTTAGACGACATTTTGACGAGAAATTGAAAAACTGATTTTGCTGGACGAATGAAGCGAGAGTTTCCATTGACAGACGGTAAAAAGTTCAGAATAACAATAACGTACATTCATTGAATGTAAATATAAACATGTGCAGCTCTGTAATATGTTATATTAGTGACAGGACTTCCACTAAACCATTAAATTGGTTTGGATTCTGTTTTGTATTTGTTTTTCCTGATATATCTGGTAATAAAAAGTGTGTGTGTGTGTGTGTGTGTGTGTGTGTGTGTACCTGTGTGTGTGTGTGTGTGTGTGTGTGTGTGTGTGTGTGTGTGTCTCACCGAGTGCGTCGTGCAGGTACTTCTGTCCCACCAGCTTCAGGTACTCCTCGATGGCCTTCGTGGCCAACGTGTTCTCCCTGAAGATCAGGACGTCGTGGTCGGCACATCGATCCACCTCCGACATCACCAGGTCCGTCAGGAAGTCCTGAACAAGAGGAGGAAGAGGAGAAGGAAGAGGAGGTCAGTTCGTGGTATCTTCATCCAACTGACCAGCAACTGCTTCGAATTGTTTTTTAGACCCAAATCTAAAGTCTCCAAGTTTCTTTACAACTAAATAAACAGGCGTCCGCATACTTTTGGCCACGGAGTGTCATTTCGTTTTTGTTGAGCGGATTTCCCACAAATAAATACTCCGCGATGCTTTTTTAAAGGAAAAGTTCAAAATTTTTGTTCCTGGTGTTCGTAGAAGAGACGACTGACAAGCAGATTTTTTTTGAACCGGTTTCCAGTCTTTACGTTAAGCTTCACCATCTGGTGTCGAACTCCTCGTGCAGGACCGGAGCGTAGAGAGATAAGCGAATCTTCGAAATAATCGTTCTCATAAAAAAAATTAACCAATTAATTTTCATTCTTCTTTATTTCCCCCGTTTTTTGTTTGTTTTTGTTTTTACCGCCGATAGTCGATTAATAATCAAAAAAGTTCGGAGTGATTCTAGAATAGTGTTTGTTTTGTTTGGTGGACTCTGACCTTCGCCCGGCCGGTGCTCTGCAGGATGTGGACCAGCGCGCAGGCCATCTCCTCCTTGTTCTTGACGCTGATGACGGGCTCCAGCACCGAGCACAGCATGGTGTAGTTGTTGGTGACGAACTCGGCGAACTCCTTGTACTGCTCCATGGGCAGGATGGAGATGGTCTGGAAGCGCGACTTGATGCGGATGGACGGCCCCCCCGCTTTGGCCTTGCTGGTGGTGGGCGTGCTGACCGGGTACCACTTCTCCACGAACTGCCGGCCCGTCACGCCCGCCACGGGGATGTTGACCAGGCCCACGTAGTTGTTCTTGTCCTTCTTCTTCTTCTTGTCCACGTCGCGGTAGATGTGCACGGTGATGCTGTGCACGGCGGGCAGGCCGGAGAAGTCGAAGTACTCGCCCCAGAACAGGCTGTCGTGGCGGGTCTTGCTGGTGGTGCGGGCGTACAGGACGTCGTCCAGACACAGCTCGCAGAAGTACTTCTTCTTCGGCGGCAGGTCTTTGGCTTCGATGATCCACAGCCGCAGCAGGTTCTCCGCCCGTCGGCAGTTGTCCTGGAAACACACATTTTTTTTTTCAGAAAAAAATCCCGAGAGCCAAGAAAAAAAACATGACCCTCCACCAGAGGGCGCACCGGAGAAACAATAGTAGAATTACGACACCCTGATTTGCCGGATATAAAAAAAAAATAAACACGGCGACAATCAAAGGGAGCGCCGCTTTGCCGAGTCAGCGATCACACGCCGTCGGCCTCGGACTTTTATGGTTTCGCAGTTCCCTGAATCTCCATACCGCCTCTACACCGCCCTCATTGGCCATCTGTATGTATTGCATCTCGCATACGTGTTCATTTTTGATGTGAACAACCGACGCTCCAAATAGTTAAAAATCTGTTTTCAGCTGCGCCGGTTGGCAAAATTTAGCGGCAAATTATCAAAAAAACATGTTTTATAAAACAGACTAGAACCAGAACTAATCCAGACTGGAACAGACCAGCAGTTCAGTTTCATTGGATGAAGTCTCACCTTGTTGGGCTGAATCGTCCTCCTCAGGTTCTCCATCCACTTGTCTCTCTCCGAGGCCGACGTGCAGCTGAAGCACTTGCTGCCGCCCGAGTACGTCACCTGAGAGGTGAGGCGGAAGAGGGGGGGAGGGGAGGGGGAGGGGGGGGACACACACCATCACATCCGACCTAACTGCTACATAAAGGTAACGCTGACTTGTAATGGATTATTTTTTACTTCTTCCTCTCCCAAAAATAACAAATCACAGCAAAGCAGCAAAAAAACAACAAAAAAACGTATCGTTAAAAAAACAGCAGAAAGCAGCTAAACGCAATTCAGAGGACACTTTTCCTGCTCTGATGAAAGTCCCCGTGAGGCTGCAGTCAAAGTGTGTTTCAGAGTGTGTGTGTGTGTGTGTGTGTGTGTGTGTGTGTGTGTGTGTGTGTGTGTGTGTGTGTGTGCACGTTACCTCGAAGCAGAACTCCTGTCCCAGAATGCTGCTGTGCAGCGGTTTGATGAACACGTCCTCCTCCATGCTCAGGTCCAGAGCCTCCACAGCGCTGCCCGGACTCAGTAGAGACTCATGGGAGCTCGACTCCTTCAGCTTGGGAAGACCGCGAGATCTGGAAGACAGGGAAGGGGGGCCCGACGAAAACAGAAATGGCCGAGTTAGTTGAAGGGGCTCCACGGGGATGTTTGAGAGGTAAAAAAAAAAAAAGAAAGGAGGGCTGCGAGGACGTCGACGAGACGCCCTTCAGCCTCGACCGCCCGCCGCCAACAGTGAAGCAATACCTACGGAAAACAACCGCACAGCCAGGCGAGGGGGGTTCCCCAGAGCATCCCTCCTCCCTCGACCTCCCTCCCTCCTTCTCCCCCCCCCCACCACCCTTCTCCGTCCTCCCACCTCGACCCCCTCCGTTCACCGAGAGCGGCGCCGATTGGAGCGGCGAGCCTTTTAATCGAGGCTTCCCCCCTGCTGTCCGGGACAGGCGGTAAACAAAAGTCCAATCGGGACTGCCAATCGGGAACGTTTCCGCGGCAACAACATCCGCCGGGAGGGGAACGGGGGCGCTAGGCAGCGGAGTGTGACGCAGAAAAGGAGCAAGGCAGGTGTTTCAACTACGGACCCGTCTCAGGAGAGAGAGAGACGCAGCTTTATGAGCAGAAGAAGAAGAAACTGCTTACAAAAATAAACTTTTTTTTTTTTTTTTTTTTTTTTCCATTCAAAACGAAGACTTGAATATTGACGATCGAGAGAAACTTCGCCTGCAACTAGTTTATCAAGTCATTGATTGAAGGGTTTGAAGATTTGCTGCTCTTCTTCCTCTTTGTCGGATGTGATCGGAAAGAGATGCTTCAGGTTGGTTTTTTTTTTACATTCGGTCGGACAAAATTGTTTTATTACACGTTGCAGACCAAAAAAAACGATGAATCAGCGCAATGAGGAAATAATCAAAAATTAGACTAATGGCCCGATTTAAAAGGATTATTAGGATCTGATGCATCATGTTATCGTGTTTCTGACTTGCATTTACAGATGAGGTTTTACTGCGCATGTGCAAACGCTTTCATTAATCACTAAATTGCAGCATTTTCAATCACTACAGTGGAAAAAAAAACCAAATACAAACAGTAAGATCGGAGTCGTGTTTTGTTGCCGTCTTTTTTTTTTTTAAACTTGCCACCGACGTTGTTGCACTCTGAAAATCTCATCCCTAAAATGTCATCTTCGTCCTTGACGGCAGATTAATAATCCCAAATGAAGGGCGCTGCCGGTTTCGTGTTTCCATGGTCACACCGGAGGATGAAGAGCAGCTTCCAGCCGAGGACAATCCGACTTTGACTCGCTCCACTTCCAAAAGAAATTCCAGTTTTTAAAAAAAAAAAAAATATTTATATAATATTATATATATTTATATTATTGGGGGGGGGGGGGGGGGGGACCTGAATGTTTTTCAGGAGATCCGTCCTCGGTTCGCTCTGAATACTTGTTTACAGAGGAAGGTTGGGTTTTGTAGTTCAGGTGTCCTCTGAAGGGATGGAAACGTGTGTGTGTGTGTGTGTGTGTGTGTGTGTGTGTGTGTGTGTGTGTGTGTGTGTGTGTGTGTGTGTGTGTGTGTATAATCCCTGCTGTGTCAATTGGGTTATGTAAACGCGGATTAGCGGGTTGAGATCACTGATGCGGTGACATCAGGCATGTTTAACAGCAGTAAATGCGCCGACCAATCAGATTCGACCGTCGAACTAAAACCTCTTACATTCATCTTATTTTTTTTAAATCTTCTTTTATTGAAGTTAAATTGATGATTCAAAGATTAAAATAAATTTGATAAAAAAATGTTGCCTTTTTTTTGTGTGGATTTTGTACATGTGTATGATGTATTTTGTACGGCCGCTATCTATAAAAGAGATTTCGATCTCAATGGGAGTTCCTGGTAAAATAAAAAAAATAAAAATGTGTCCACTCGTATATATTGGAGAAAAAAAAACCCAGAAAGCCTGGACTTCATTGTCTGACCAACAGTGGTAAAATCTCTCCATCCTAACCAGACAAATTACCAGCAAAGCATTGCTGAGTGAAAAAAAAAAAAAGCTGCTGCACGTGACCAGTCGGTGACATTCAGCCCGGCTCTGACCCAGACTGAACGTTCCTGGACTTTCAGAGAGCACCGCCCGCCGAGCCGAGACTATCGGAGGGCAAAACAATCGGCTTATAGTGCAATTCCAGTAATGACCACTAAAGTACTGGCTCAAAAAAAAAAAAAAAAATCCCCGCTTTCAACTTCAGTCCCTAAATCCCTTTTAGGGACAGCAAGTCTCAAGTCTCAATCACTAAATTCGGTTGAACTCGTCTCAGACTTCTGTTAACATAATAAATTATTATATATAAATAAAGTTGAATTGAATTATCTGGTATCTGGAAGGTCCAAACGGAAAAATGATGATTCAGACCAGAAGCTGCAACTCTGTTCTTCAAACCATGAATGCATTAATCCAGCTGACACGGCAGCGCCACTCACTCTTTGCTGCTAACTTATCCCGGTGGTCACTCGCGGTACTGCAATGAAAAATTAAGTATTATATAAAAACAGACCACCGAGAGACACCTCTGATGTTTTTTTTATTTTTTATCATAAATATTTAATCCATGAAGGAATTTTTTATCCATCCCAATGTAAATTCGTATTGCCCCAGGCGGGGAACATGTGGGCGGGGCCCAGCAAGTGAAGCACAAATGAGCATGTGCGAGTGCAACGTGCAGGCAAAAACTCCCCCAGAAGCTACACATTTGTTTTGGGCTCGTTTTAAGCGAGCGCTCGCCATCTTTTTGAGTCCAGCTCTCTTTAATACAACAAAGACGTGTGAAGTCACCGCTCGCCGCGCCGCCATTTATATACAGTCGCCGGTTCCCGCACACGGGGGAGAGGAAAACCTGTCTGATCACGTGACCTGCAGCCGCAACGCTCCACCAACTAAACACTGAGAATCTGTTTCATGAGGGCAGGAAATATTTTTTATAACAGTCAGAGGGGACGGATAAAACCTGTGCACGCGCACACGTGCACGCGCACACACACACACACACACACACAGTGTCAGGAAGGGCTGGTCTCCTGCATTAGGACAGAAACCTGATCCATTCTGCTGTCAGAGGAAGAGGAGGAAGAGGAGGAAGCACTTACAGTACTGAACTCTAACCACACACACACACACAAGATACTGCATCTTCTACAAATGGACCATTTTTTTTGGTATAAAACTGTGTAATAGTGATGGAAGATGACACTTCCTGCTGCATGTTAATTTTCTGCACCCTTATTTTCAATCAAGTTTATTGTGTTTCGTGTTCCACCAAAGCAAGAAGGAAAATTAGATTTAGAGGAAACTGGAGGTCTGTTTGACACTCGGTTGTATACGTAGTTCTGGTTTTTGGTTCTGGTTCGTGTCTCAGTTCGTATTATTTAAGTCCCGTCATTGATCCGACATCTCTGCAGGATGTCAAAAGATGTCTTTTTTCTTATTATTTCTTTCATTTTGACCTTCAGGTCGACACTCTCCGCTGAGTTTCTTCCCCCGAGCGCCACTGAAATCTCTCTCTGGGTCATAAATTGTCAAATAGACGTCGCCAAAAAAAAATAAAAAAAAAAGAAAGAAAAAAAGCAGATAGTTTATGCGATTATCATTTTTGCCTTATTTCACTTGTTTTCACAGGCGCCACAAGGAGGCGGTGATGCACCTGGAAGCCGTTTGTTAACCGCCGTTAAACAACAAGAGCAGGTTACTGTAAAACGCACGGCTCGATGCTGCAGTGGAAAAACAACAGAAACACGCAACACAAAATGTTCTCGTGTGGAAGATTAAAAAGATAAAATGAGGCGAGATTAAAACCGAGCGTATCTACGTGCAGTCATTTGAAAAGCGAAGCAACCGAGCAGACGGTCCGTCCACAGATTAATATTCGATAGCAAACAAGGGATGAAGTTTCCAGCAAATATCAAATACTTTTTTTTTTTTTGTTGCTTGAACTGCCGCCGTTTTCCAGCAGAGTTTTTTTTTCCCTCCGAGATCATCGGACCTCACGAGCTGCTAATTTGTCCTGCGAGTTCACAGCAGCAGAGGAATTACATAAAAGTATTCACTCTCAGTCTGAATTTCTACCCGGGACACTTAACTGGACAGATTTTTTTTAACTGCTGTGCTACTCAGAGCTTCATATCATCTGATAAAATTAAATTAAATTCAAGTGGAAAAAATGAATGAATTCCATATAGAAAGTTCTGCATGCATCTAAAGGGTTTAAAGCAGAATATATATATATATATTTTTTTTTAAACGTCTCGCATGTTAAGTTTCCTCTTTTGGACGAACCGTACACAACGAAACATGAACGAGAACTTCTACAAACGTCCAACCAGCCACAAAGTCTGTTTAATGGGAAGAAAGGAAAAAGTCTCGGAAACGCGGAGAAACTCTGGCCCGACCAATCAGACCGCAGAGATGCAGTTTAATACAGTACTAAAGTACACACACACACACGCACACACACACACGCACACACACGCACACACACGCACACACACACACACAGGCCTACCTGAATCTCAGCGTTTTGGAGAGCTGAGCTTTTCGAGCTCTCCGGAGGAGAGAAGACGAACCATCCATCAGGAGTTAGAGCTCAGAGCTGACTGAGTGACAGAGAGGCTCGGTGTGTGTGTGTGTGTGTGTGTGTGTGTGTGTGTGTGTGTGTGTGTGTGTGTGTGTGTGTAAAGCATTATCCTCATGTCCAGCTGGCTGACATTCTGTCGACTATAAAGCTGTACACACTCCCTCTCTGCATCAATATCCTCATACCACACACACACACACACACACACACACACACACACAGAGAGAGAAGGGGAAACAAAAACAAACAAAGTGCTCCGTGTATTTTCCCCCGTGAACACGCTATAATTCCTGCGAACAGGTGAAACCAGGAGACAAATTCACCGAGTCATCGAACTATCGGTCAGGAGAGAGAGAGGAAAAAAAAAAAAAAAACGCTGACTCGACAGACTCGACTGCCACATGACATCTGGGAATGAAGCGTCTACACATCATGTCTCTGTGGTCTTGATTACAGTCCAGCTCCTTTCACACCAAAGAGAAAACCCTGAACAAGCAGACGGAGGTCACACACACACACACACGCACGCACGCACACGCACACACACACACAGTTAACTGCTGTTTCAAAGGCAGCATCATTAAATGTTTACCTTCATTTGGGCTCTTTTTGTTTCAATTTCAGGACCTCTAAACTTTCTATATTAGTTCGTGCTGAGTCGTGCTGACTCACCAAAAAGATGAGTTCATGCGAGGTAGTCGTGGCATCGAATTGTGTTTATTCGCCTAATTTGTTGGGCTGCCGTGTGTCGTTTCCGTCATAAAAACGTGTGTAAACGGCAAACACACACACACACACACACACACACACACATTGTGGGAAACTTTATCTTTACGAACACACCAAAACCTCTGCAGAGTGAAAACTGAGTGAAGCAGCGGAGAGGAGAGACGGCCTTTCCAGTAAACACAACTCCAGTTAGTGCTGGGAAGGTTGGGCGGCTTAATGGAGGGAGGAGGAGGAGGAGGAGGAGGAGGAGAAACCCACGACCGCCGTCAAACAGGAGGAGGAGCAGAAAGAACTGCTAAAACACATTTAAACTCTCCTTCCGTCTGTCCGTCTGTCTGTCTGCTGAGGTTTAGCATCCTTACTGATATTACAGACAGAGACAGACAGAAAGAGACAGACAGATATGGGCAGATGGACAAACGTAAAACAGAAAAACAGAGACAGACAGACAGACAGACAGACAAAGAAAGAAACGCGGCGAGACAGACGGACGCTGGGCTTCATTACTGGAGGAAACGCAGAGCGACCAGAGCAGGAAATTAGCCTTAACAGGAGACGAGTGGACGACACGAGACGTCACCCTCCGGTTTGACGAAGCCTCGAAGTTTGGGAGACAGGAAGTGACCATATTTGGACGCGCTGGGGCAGGAGCGAGCGGCGGATCAGACTCGATCGGGAACCCGAGGACACTACGCCCCGCCCACCAGCAGCGTAAAACCCGACTCACCACAGGGCCTGTCAATCAAACCCGGCAGCAACGTCGACTTTTTTTTATTTATATATATATAGTCTTTGATGGGAAATATACACTTCGTGCCAGTTTATTAGGTACAGCGAGTACATGATGAGAGACATTTTCCAGGTGCACTGTGATTTAAAAGAAGAAATTTACATGGAGGTGTGTGAGCACTTTTTTTTTTTTTTTTTTGCATACATCATTTTCATTTCCTTTTGTGACTTCCCCATACTTAAAACAGAGTGTGATGTCCACAGTAACGGCTGAGATACCTGAATGTTAATCAGGACTAGATATTGATTAAATATCTTCAGCACCAGTGTATCAAATCAATAGTATTTTATTTTTTTTACTGAATCTTCACTTTTTATAGCTTCACTGAAAGCTAAGAAAAACAAAAGAGAATATTTATTCAATTTCTGATCCGAGGCCAAGAATGAACTCCCACGGTCGGATGTGAAGAGTTTGAGAAACGCCATCATGCGGTGGTGAAAGAATTTTCGGAGGGATCAGACGTTTACCTGTCGGCGTCGGCGGGCCGGAGCGACGGCAGTCTGAAGCTGGTGTTTCTGTCCAGTTTGGTTTGACTCTTCGTCCTCTTGATGGAGCCTTTGAGGCGTTTGCTGAAAAAGCCCTGAAGGACAAAAAAAAAAAAAAAAAGCAAACATGGGCAGGAGATGAGACTTTTGACGTCCACACTTCATCACAGACCTGGAAGTTGAGCAGGGCCAGTTGCCCTCTTGGCCCCGGTTGGTGGTCCGACATGTGCGCGAACCTATTTCCTGCTGACGTGACGGGGTAACTCTTTAAAACGATCGTCTACTCTGATGGACGAACGGGACAAAAAAAAGAAAAAAAAGAAAGACAAACACCCGACACTCTACTCCAAAATCAAAAGTTGCTAAAGCAGCAGCAGCAGCAGAGGCGGGCGGGTCGGGTCACATGACTCGGCTGATATCGATCAAACTCTGATCAAAAACTCCCTTCAACCGTCAGGTCCTCTGTCACAACAAAAAGCCCTGCGCCGAGCGCTGGAAGTGAGCGGCCTCGTTTCCTGAGATATTAATATCCTCAAACGCATCTCCGTCTCTGCCCCCCCCCCCCCCCTCCCTCCTACACACACACACAAACTCCCTTCAGGCTCATTGGCTCCCATTAACTCATCAAGAATACAGAATCCATCCTGCCAGCGACTCCGACTCCGCAACGCTTCAAAACGGCGTCCAAAATATCTCCGGCGTCGTTAAGAAAACCGAAGGCCTCCGTCGCTCCGCCCAGCGATCGCGATCATCGCTCTCCGTGGATTAGCGAATCGGAGCGATCGCCGATTTCGGGTTCGGCGTTTCGGAGCGGTGACCGGAAGGACCGACCGCCAGGGTGCTTTTTTTTTTTTTTTTTAATGTTCACTGCTTGAACACTCGCCTTCTGGGCTGTACGAACTCCCAGCGTGTTGGTATTTACTGGAAGACGCCCTGACAGAAACTAAAAATACCCCCCCCCCCCCCCTCAGAGGACGACCCGAGAGCTGTTGTCTTGTGAAGCTCCAACACGCACTCCCTGAGAGAAGTCACTATTCTGTTTCACACCATTAATGATGAAACGTCCTCAACAAGAGATAAAAACTAAAGTAACCAGTCCAAAAAAAACAAAAAAAAGTTTCATTTATCACAATTAGTTTTATTTGATAAATGCTTATTTGTAGAGGGACACTTGACTTCTACTAGTTCTCTAAAGACCTGAGACTTGGCTTGGACTTCCCCTTAAAACACTTGACCTAAATTGTCCCTCTGAGGATTTGTAAAGAGGTGACTTGGAACTCTTAGAACTCTAAAGACTTGAGACTTGACTTGGACTAGACCTTCAAATATTTGACTTGGGCTAGTCCTCTAAAGACTTGACCTGGAATAACCTTCTAGAGACATGACTTGGATCAGACCTGTAAAGACTTGATTCGGATTAGCCACCTAAAGACTTGAGACTTAACTTGTATTACTCCTTTAAAGACTTGACATGGACTCGCGTCTAAACACTTGAGACTTGACCTAGACTAGACTTCTACAGACTTGACTCAGATTAACCACCTAAAGACTTGAGACTTGACTTGGACTAGACCTCCAAACATCTGACCTGGAATAACCTTCTGTAGACTTGAGACTTAACTCGGACTAGTCCTTTAAAGACTTGACTTGGACTAGACCTCTAAAGACTTGAGACTTGACTTGGACTAGACCTCCTAGATACTTGAGACTTAACTTGTATTACTCCTTTAAAGACTTGACTTGGACTCGCCTCTAAACACTTTAAAACTTGACTTGGACTAGACCTAGAGACCTGAGACCTGAGACTTCTCCTGATGTTCTTCTTTAAAGGTTTTCTGAACCTCCCTCCACACTGCTGCTGTCAGATGTTTGACCTCCGAACGCCGTTAAACATCCATCACAACGCTTCAGAGAGAAACACGCGAGTCGTGTTCGGACTCCTGACAGCCGAAGATGAAACGTTTTCAGATTCGAGTTGCTTCCGTCTGTCGGCTAAATATAGTTCAACCGAACCTCCTTTATCGACGCTGCACAGTACGAGTGAGGAGACAAAGAAGTACTCATGAACCGGTATTATTTTAACTGTTTCTGTACGACTCTGATTTTCTGCATGAAAAATTAAAAAAAATTAAAAATAAACGTTCTAGAGATTATGCGACTTTTTTTTTTTTTAGAGAACTTTCACTCACCGGCACTTTGAACGGAGACGAGTTCGGATTGTCGACGGCGACGCTCTTCTCCGAACTCCCCAAACCAGAGATGCTCCTCCTCCTCGGAGATCGCTCCGAAGACACGTCTGAGGAGACAAAAAAAAAAAAAAAAGTGAGAGAGATCGTTAGAGCGACCCGAAGCTTCTTCAAAAATACTCTTTTTTTTTTCTTTTTTTTTAACATGAATCACTTCTTCGTCGCCTCAAAGCAGCAACGACCTCAACGATGACGACTTCAAACAACTTCACTCAAAGCGGAAATAGCAATCGATGCACTTCGTCAACGTCAATTCACAAAGTTTCACGAGGCGAGAACCTCAGCGAGACTTTTACTCCGGCGAATAAAAGAAATACTGAATTTTTGGCGCCGGTGACCAACGTGATGGAGCCCGGCTCGTAGCGGCACGTCGCCGGTCAGCGCCCGAGCTGCAACGATAAGCCGATTAATTAGTCAATCAACGGACAGGAAAAATTATCTCCAACTATTTTACGAATCAGTAAAAAAAAAATAAAGTAAAAGAATTGTTTGGTTTAAGGTTCTCAGATGTGAGAATTTGCTGGTTTTTTGTTGTTTTTTTGGACAGCAAATTTGGTATTTTGCTCTGTTTTGGACTCATGCAGACAAAATAAGACATCCAAGGACATTATGTTGGACTCCGAGTCATGACCCCCCCCCCCCCACCACCCCGTCCAATGTATGTAGATACATCTTTGAGCTGCTTTGAGCCGGAGTCACGAGATATCACACGAGAACGTCCACCTCGTCCGGTTTTTCAACTCGTCGTCCGTCTCCGACCCGGCGAAGCGACGACGATCTGATTGGCCGGAGTCGGTCGAGTATTTTTCTTAAAGCGACGGCTCCCGAACCAAAAACAGTTTCCGAGGTCGGCTTCACAGTTCATAAACCCCACGTGGCGCATCGGGGTTAAGACATCCGGAAACCCCTGAACTTCAAAGTCGGACTTTACTTGACTGAACGTTGCCGCTTATCGTCCAAACGAGACTAAAAACCGCCCGGACGGACGGTGCCCGCTGCGATGTGGACGAAGGACGGAGGACGGAGATTAACTCGCGAGGGACGTCTCTGCGCCGCTCTGTTGTTGTTTCGTTTTGTCTGTCTGTCTGTCTGTCTGTCTGTCTGTCTGTCTGTCTGGGGAAGGTTACGGCTAAGTGTGTTAAGGACGGCGGGACGAACACACGGCTGTCCTGATGACGCGAGCGAAAGCTGCTGCTCAGAACCGATCGACCTCGCCGGGGCCGACGAGTCGGACGGGAAAACAACAACAACAACAACAACAACAACAACAACAAACAGCCGAGCCCTTCGTCAGCCAACTTTTCTTTTTCGTCATCAATTCATCTGCAGACTGCTTTTTTAAAATTTTGTCGAATAATCAATTACTCACAAACGTCACCCCCCCCCCCCCCCCCCCCCCCCCCCCCGCTCCATGTACATCAACTTTTGGATTTCCTCACAAGTACATCAGAATGTCCCCATGTCCTCGATGACATCACCAGACGTCTTTTTTTTTTTTTTTTTCGACCAGCAGTCCAAAAAACACCAAAGATATCCAGAAAAGAAAAAAGCGGAATAACATTTGCCGTGAAACAAAAAGTACAATTTCCCCTTGACCTCCGCGGACCCTTCTTCTTCTTCACTGATATTTCTGTTAGCACTTTCTTTTGCTACCGTTAGCCGCCCGACGCCAACAGGCCTTAACGGGGGAGGCCACGTCCTCAAGAACACAGAAACACACCGTCAGCACGCCTTCGGGGTCTTTAATTTTAGACCTCCTCGGACCACAGAATATCTCGTCCCGGGTCGTCCCTGAAACCCGACTCCTTCCTTCGAGACTTCCAATTTCTTGCCCAGAACTGGCACTTTTAAGATTTACCACTAACGGTGGTTGGCAGTAATAACGATAACATTAATAGATGACTCGACAAAATTTAAAAAAAATTCAAAATCCTTTGGCAGAACAATCCACCGTCGAGTCTCACTTCGACTTTAAAAGCTGTGTAACGTCTCCCGACGACTTCAGATAAAAAAATAAATTAAAAAAAAAACCTGCTCCGACCAATGTTAACTGATTTTTTTTTTTTTTTAAATACTTTGGAGACAATTTTTCACTTTAAGATTTCTTCAAAATCTGTTAGAAACAAAAGTCGACACGCAAAAACACGGCCGGCGAGTCCCGAATCAACCCGAGTCTCAGCTGAAGTTCATCAGCAGCTAAATCAAAGACAACGATTCCTTCAGATGCAATTTCGGGCAGCTAAACGCCGAGCGAGAATTAGCACCCCGATATCGGCAGGAGTCAGCGGATCGATTGCTTAAACCGGCATCTGCCGGGGGGGGGGGGAGGGGGGGGAAGAGAAGGGGGGGGGGGCGGGAGGAGGAGGAAGAGGGGGGCATCGACGACTCGGCAACGTGCGGCTGTTAACATGATGTTTACATGCTACATGAAGACGTGTGGAGGAGGAGGGGAAAAAAAACGCGTCGGTTTCGGGCGACAGTGAACGCAGCATGCAGCAGCAGCAGCATTCAGCAGCTTTCTTTTTCTTTTTTCTTTTTTTCTACTAACTGCTGGATTCAGACTTCCAGCTGCAGCGGGGAGATGCACGCTGCATGCATGCAGCCGCCGCGAGAGACAAACTTTTTTCATGCGTACACACACACACACACACAGACACACACACACACACAGACAGACACAGACGCGATAGGGAAAAAAAAAAAAAAAAAGAGCAGCGATGATGGTCCCAAATGTGACGACGACGCCATCACCGCTCCTCTGTTTTTTTTTTTTTTGGTTTTTTTTTTTTGCTTGTTGTTTTTTTTTTTTTTTTTTTGCATCCAACGGAGACAAAGTTGAGGCAACATGCGGCAGGAAGCCGGGTTATGACGGGTCGGTCACATGACATGAACAGAAACATACAGAGAGAGAGAGAGAGAGAGAGAGAGAGAGCGGGAGAGAGAGAGAGACGGTACCTCGATCGCAGCTGTTCCCCATCATCTGAGGAGAGGACACACACACACACACACACGCCCACAAACACACACACAGAGAGAGAGAGAGAGAGAGAGAGAGAGAGAGAGAGAGAGAGAGAGAGAGAGTCAGACGGGATTGGCCGAAACAGCCGCCACCTGTCAGCCAATGAGGTTAAGCTGCAAACGTCCGTCTTCGTCCCCTGAACATCCTCCACTTTTGGCGTTTCCCCCCCCACAACCCCCAACCCGACCTGCCTCTCCCTCCTCCTCCTCCTCCTCAGCACCGCATCCTCCTCCTCCTCCTTCTTCTTCTTCTTCTTCCTCCTTCACGGTCCCTCCTCTCCCATCTCTACCTCCCTGTCTCTCCACTCAGCAGTAATTCTATCCCCCTCTCTCTCTCTCTCTTTCTCCCTCTCTCTCTCTCTCTCTCCCTTTCTCTCTCTCTCTCTCAGCATTGAGGTTTTACCGCATTTATTCAATCAATCGCTCCAGCTGCACTGTTCTGCTGTCTTCTTCCTTCTTTCCTCTCTCTCTGCAGACACCCCTCCTCCTCCCCCCTCTCTCTCTCTCTCTCTCTCTCTCTCTGTCTCTCTCTCTCTCTCTCTCTGCAGCAGCTCAGTTGTAGCTTCACTCTTCCTCTTCCTCTTCCTCTTCCTCTTCCTCCGGCGTTTAATCGCTGCCGCTCGGAGGACAATTACTAAATAAGTTTCCTCTCAGCCGACTGATGTGGGACACGACTCTGGGGGGTTCACGTATCAACTGCGTGAGTGATTCACTTTAAGATTAAAAAAAAAAAAAACCAATAAAAAAAAAAAACAAGCATCACACTATTTTCAACGTGGTTGGGGGTTTTATCGACTTTGTATTTCGCGATGCGTTTTGAATAGGACTCTATTGGAGCCAGAGGTTTTTAGCCCCCTAGTGGCCCTTAGCGGTATTGCACTATGAAAGCACTTTTGCGTTAGCTTCATTTTTTTTTTTTCCAAACCAGGAGACAACGTCCATTTTTGTATACAGTCTACGGAGGAGGCGGCGGCGGAGAGAGAAAATGTAATTTTTTTTTTGGCGCTAATGTTTTACCAGGCTAGGCTACATGAAGCGGAAGGGGCGTGGCCTTCCATTTGGACAGTGGCGGGAGGCGGGGCCACGGTCGCTACCAGTCACTCTTTCTGTAATCAACCCGAACAAGATGGAACCGCATACGGTCCGACGTTACACGACGGAGCTGCAGCTGGTTACAGGTTTTAGCGCAGAACAGCATTTTCTCAGATGAAGATGCACCCGAGGCTGCTGACGATGACGAGTTAAGTGTTTTGTTTGTTTGTTTTTTCCACGTGATTCGCAGCAGATATCGGACAATGACTGTGAATAAATTCATGGGTGGAATCTCTTTCCTCGGCTGTTTTTTTTCGACCCGGTTGCTGCAAAACACACCAGAAGTTTTTCAAGGACAAAAAAGGCGACCCGGTGAAGCCCAGAACTCGAAACCTCCGTGCGGCTAAAAATAAAAACGACTGGTTTTCCTGTCAGACTCGCTGCTGACCAAACGAACGAACGAGTGTGACGTGACGCCGGTTTAAAGTATCCGATCTCGGACTAACGAGACGTCTTCCTCCTCTTTAACATCCGCTTCCGGAAATATCAAAACCAACCGTCTGCTCTGCGATCATCAGTTATCTTCAGTCTGCTCAGGTTTTCACCCTCTTCCTCCTCCTCCTCCTCTTCCTCCTCCTGCTGCTAACGAGATATTGATCAGAGGGAGACTCGGCTCGATCAATCGTTTTTGGTCCGACACCGTGACCTTCACAGACCGGGTCACGGACTCGAGAGACCAGCAGATACTTCAGTTTGACAGAAACTACGAACTTCAGACTCGAAGTGAAATTATTCCGCCGTTTTGTTTGTCGTACCTTTTTTTTTTTTCTTCTTTCTTTTTTTTTTAAAACCAAAGCGAGACTCCGCCGGTATTCTCTTCGTTCCGTCTCGTCAACGTGCGCGTCGAAGCCAAACCCCGACGAAGGAAACCGATCAAAGGTCCCAAAGCGCGACGGTGACCGAAGGTTCCAACAAAACAAACAAGAAACGTCGTAAAATCGGACTTTTATGGCCGAGCGGTTGGACGTCGCGCGGCGAAGTTAATGTTCCAGGTCATTCAGGAAACGGCGTCTCCACCGGCGAGTCAGTCCACGAGTTCGTTTTAAAAATGTCCTCATCAGCACATTTTTCTTAAACAACAAAAACTAAGGTACAATTTATTTATTTTAAATAGTCTCGATTCTTTTATCACATTTTCTGAACTCTGATATCAACACGGCTTTGTCTTGGGATTTGTGCCTAGATGCAGATTTTAGGCGGAGGTTTTCTAGGTTTTCTTTTGTTTGCTTTGACTTTTAAAAATCAAAAAAAAAATCCCGTCGGACCCGCGAGGCGTCCCACCGACGAGCTCCGGCAGCCGGCCGAACATCTGTCGGCTCACATCTGGCTGATTAGTTTTAGCGCGGGAGAGAAGAGAGTCTGGTCGAGTTATTCGCTTGACAACATGATGAATGTTGTGTGGACGCTTTTCTGTCAGAGCGGTGATGGTAATTAGTTATGGAGGGTGGACGGGGAGGGGGGGGGGGGGCACGCAAAAACAGGACGCAGGTTTCACGCATTTTTTTTTTTATGTATGAGAACATTTGCTGTTTCACCGACATAAAACTTCCAACTTTATGTCGAATTCAAAATTCATTGCGCTTCTCTTTTTCTGAAAATATTAATTTTGTATCTATTTTATTTCTTATATCTTCTACGTATTTGTAAATGTTTTCATACCGTGCGCACCTTTTAGTTTTTCTCTGCTGCTGTGACGACAAAATTTCGCCGCTGTGGGATTAATGAAGTCTAAAATCTAACGTGAATCTAATCGAATCTAAATCCAAAAAAAACCACAAATTGACACAAATCCGTCGCTCAAAAAAAAAAAAAAAAAAAAATCAGCAGCAAATGAAACGTGCCGAGGTCGTGGAAAAAAATGTAAAAAAAATAAAATCCCAGTTCAGAAAGGAACATTACACTGAAACAACCACAGAAGTAAAGACCTCCAGCTGCACGTTAATATGTTCAGTGTCACCCGAGGCGGTCCGGCCGCGACCTTTTGACCCCGACCAGGGGTGGGGGGGCGGAGTTCGTGACGTGGCCGAGAAAAGGAGCGAGTGGGGGAGAGAGAGAGGGTGTGATGTCATCAGACAGCACGGCCGGGAGGGAGGGAAGGAGGGAGGGAAGGAGGGAGGAATGCCGGGGTTGCGTTTCGAGAGCAGCGGACGCACCTGACAGACAGGAAGCGCCCGTCTGCAGGGCGCGGCGACACCGACGGGCGAGATTAATCATCTGCTAACGGGAAGCTGTCGGCGTCAAAGCTGTAAAATAAACACAAAACAAGAAATAGTACCAGACGAGATCTCAGACACGCCCCCCCCCCCTCTCCCCCCTCCCCGGTGAAGCCGTTACCGTGCCGATTTCCTATATCGATATCATCAACAAGCGACGGCCGTTTGAACTCGTCAGGTTTCCTTGTATGCGACCGCTACTAATCAATATACCAATCAATGCCTTGAGTATTTTTACATCCGACGTTTGTAGGATCCAAAATGTTTATTTTGTGTTTTGTTTTTTTAAGCTGCTGTAGTTTCACATTTTCTTTTCCGGTTTTTTAAAAAAAAAAATCGTAACGTTAACTTTACATCAGATCCATTTTTGTATGATTTTGTTCTTGAATCGAACTTTCTTACTGGATCGTAGTTTGCTACAAACATTTTTTTTTTAACTTGTCGTGAAATAGTGAACTTTAGTAAAAACTTCTCCTGAAGCTCCTCGAAGGAGAAGAAGGAAGTCTCTCGGTTTTAATCCGTTTTATTGTGACTGAAGTTGAAAAAAAAAAAAAGAAACAACAAAGAAAACGCAGTGACAGGCCTCCTCTTGTTGCGCGCACGCACACACACACACACACACACACACACACACACACACACACACACACACACACACACACACTCTGCTTTCACAACAAGTATTCAAAGAATTTCTACTCTCATAATGAAACCAGTTCTGTTTGCTGAGCCCCGTTCGGCGTGTGTGTGTGTGTGTGTGTGTGTGTGTGTGTGTGTGTGTGTGTGTGTGTGTGTGTGTGTGTGTGTGTGTGTGTGTGTGCGTGTGTGTGTGTGTGTGTGTGCGCCGCCTCCTCTAACATCACTTCACATTCCTCAGAATTTATCAAGAGTTTCACCGAGAACGAGACGAAGGGCCGACTCCGACGTTAGCATCAATCGGGAACATAAAGTATTTTTCTTTTCGCTCGCCACAAATAATCACAACAATAAAGGTAGTCTCGAAACGATGGGGTAATATAAACAAAATAAAGTTGCATTATTAGAATTATTTTTTTATGTTTTTATACATATATATACATATATATATATATATATATATATATATATATATATATATAATTAGTGTCAACAATCCTCTTCCTGCAGCGCCCCCTGCTGTGCGGATGCCGTCACGACCCAAAAACTAATCGTCAACACCGAGCTGTAAAATATGAGAAATTAAAAGTTTCTAAAAGCTGCTTAAAACCTTATAACGTTAAATATCAGCATGAAACCTGCAAACTGGTGCAATTAATATCCGTTGTACCCCCCCCCCTCCAAAAAAACCACACAAAAAAACATTTTGGTTTCTAAATTTAATGTTCCAGCTGTTCTCTTCGAGTTGAAGCCAGAAGTGCTGTGATGATAAAGATGTAGAATCAGGTGTGTGTGTGTGTGTGTGTGTGTGTGTGTGTGTGTGTGTGTGTGTGTGTGTGTGTGTGTGTGTGTGACCTCCGGGGAGGGGGAAGGAGGGGGGGGGGGGGGTGGGGGGCTGGAAGACGGCGCTGAGGTTCTGGACGGTTTTAAAAATTCAAGAAAAGAAAAAAACCAGAAATTGCAACTTCGGCGAATTGAAAAATTCCTACGAACCGGCTGCGCGGTAACAAAGAGGAGGTCCGGGGTCCTTTAAGAGCGCTCCACTGCACGCGGCACACATCCTCAAGACATACAAAAAAAAAAGCGGAGTAATCTTAAGTAAATTTGGGACACAATGATCTAATTATAGCCGGGGACCCGGCGGACAGCTGCCGGGGCCCCCGATTTAGGCTAACTGTCACACAGCAGCCGTTAATGATGAAGAGCAGCCGAGCGCACGGAGGTGGAAGGAAAATGGGAACGGGAATGCCGCACGACGACCACGACGACGACGACGACGACGACGACGACCCGAGCAGACAAAAAGAGTCCAGGACGAGAGGATCGGATTCGCACCATCAGCTGTCTGCAGGTCTGAGCCGTTGTTCCAAAAACAAAACAAAAAAAGTTTCCTCTGCGGACACGTGTTCGGTAAACTGACCTGAGAACAGCCCTAATAAAAACAGAAGGGGGGTGGGGGGGTGGGGTCACTACGTCCGCAGCGATTGGCTGACGTGTCATTCGGTTAACCAGATACATAGGAGAATATAAGAAATAGAATATATTAAATGAATAAAGAAGAGGTATCCAAATCAAAGAATACCTTTATTAAAAATGACTTCAAATCAGCTGGGTGTGTAGAAACAGCTGTTGTTGTTGTTGTTTTTTGGACCTTGTAGCCATTTCAAAATGTAATTTACTCCTGTAAGAACAGTTGTTTGAGAGAAAAATTCTATGAAATGACAATTTCTTTTTGGACTTGAGTCTGTTGTTGTGCAACTGTTGGACCGTCTCTTAGCAAAACCGCTGAATGTGTGAGCCGCAGATGCTGCTGCTTCTTCTTCTTCTTCTTCTTTTTTGAAAGATAAAATAGCTGAAATACAGTCAATGATTATTTTGATGATCTTAGGTGTTGAGAACTGTAGATCTTATCAGTGGTTATTTCCGGTATTTAACCTCCGAGTACTTCCTCCGCGTCCTCAGTGAGATAAACGCATTCATTTCCACATCAGCTCATGTGAAACAAAAAACAAACAGATGCTGCTACATGTTTTTTTTTGTTCAGAAACTGTATTATATATATATATATATATATATATATATATATATGTATATATTTAACTTTAGTGCACCTGACTTCTGCAACAAAACCCAGAATCTCCTTAAAAATCAATTCACTTACTCCATTCACACATTTCCGAAGCGTGATTTTAAATCTCCAAACTTGGAACTGTTTCATAAAACTGTACTTTACTCCCTTTTTATCTACTAAAACTACATACCTTATATTTTAATGCTTCTTGTATAACCTTCATATTTTATGTTTTTGTCGATTTTTAATCTTAACTATAAATTGAACTGTGGTTTTTATTGCCGTGATCGCTTGTTTTTATTTGTTCTCTGCTCTGCAAATGACTCCACGTTGTTGTAAATGAGGGTAAATAAAGGTTGAATGGATGAATGTATTTTACTAAACTGGATAGTGTTGAAGTGTGACTCTTGTTTCTTTATCCAGTGGGATAAAGAAACAAGAGTCACACTTCAACACGTATGATAAAAAAAAACAAAAAACTATAAAACCTGAAGTAGATCTTTAAACACAAGTGACTGTGGGAACAGACTGGGAAAAATCTGCTGTGTTGGATGTTGAGAGTCTGTCAGTCAAACAGCAAAAAAAAAGAAAAGAAAACAAAAACAAACAACAAAAAAAAGCACTTTTACTGAAGTATTAGTTGGACTTTTTTCCTTATATAAAAGAATAAATGCAGTATTACACGATGTTGTTATTGCGTGTGTTTTTATGTTTAAATAAAAGTATTAAGCTGTGTCGGTGCTCCGCAGTTTTTTTTTTTTTAAATCCACCTCCCCTTTTTGATCGCGATCGATTTGCCTCACTAATCAATAACTGATCGCTTTGATCTCGCGGGACTCTGATCAGGTTGTGCGTGATTTTGAGTTTGAAACGGATTAAACAAAACAAAACAACAACAAAAAAAAAGAAAACTGTTGCACTCGGTTTGGTTTCCATTCAGTGGCTGAAGCTGCAGGTTTCTGCAGGCTGGGGGGCTCCGCACGACTGGACGCGTGTTTTCGCCGAACAAGTGAAGCCGGACAAAGCGCGCGGGGAGCCGGTTCGGCTGACGGTCGCGCCGCCGGGCTCCAACCACGGAAGTCTGTTCGGTTATCGAAGAGTTTTAGAGAGAGATAAAGAAACTCACCCAGAAAGTCCATCAGAAGCACTTCAACTCATCTCCTCTGCGAGTAAAAAAAAACTCCCACTCAGTCCGATCAGTTTCACGCCGTCAACGCGCAACAGCTAAACCCACACTTCCGCCCAGAATTTCACAATAAAAGACCCTGCCCAGGAAACCGCAGCCTGACTGTCAAAAACAGCTTTCCGTTTTAAATTGAATAAAAGTACGTCATCTTTTTTTTTTTTTTTTTAAACATACTTGTAAGTGCTGATGGTTTGTATGATTTTTTTTTAATGTATATTTTATTCTTTATATATTTCACAACACTTCATTACTACATTTTTAAGACAACCTAACAAGTATTTAAAGTAGTTTTGTAGATATATTGTTTTAATTATTGAATCATTGGGAAAATAATGATAAATGCATCACATCGACAATCTTCCTTTCTGCTGCTGCTTTATGTAAAACACAAACTTTTTGATTACCTCATCGGTAATAAATGTCGTTTTCCCATTAACTTAATAGGAGCTTTTGACACCTCTAATGTGATTTATTACTGTATGAATGTGAGACAGCGGAAGACGTTGCCTCAGGTCACACTTTTATACGTTTTTATGGTGGAATTTATGGACTGGGTCCAGAAGTTGTTTACAGGCTTTTATTTTGAAGGTAAGGCCGCGAGCAGGATGTGTGGGTTTACTTTGGTGGGGCTGACAGGTGGAAAGCAGACAGGAATGCAGCAGATCCACAGATGAAGTCAGCCAGAGATTAGACCGAAACAACAACCGTTTCACAGCAGCTTTTATCCAGTCAGCAGAACCGACAGCGGGGAGAGTGGAAACGCTTCAATACAAAAATATATCACGGTTCAAGAAAATAAAGCAGGGGGTTCTTCTTTTTTTTTTTTTTTTTACTTTGAAAATAGTAAATATCCAAAACCAGATTCTTCTCACTCTGATGGATGAGTACATCATAAACTCAAATGCCTAACATTTAAACTTTCAAAAACAATGAGAGCATTGAGTGCCTTCTTTAAAAATAAAAAAAAAGAAGTTAATGTCAGAATTTACAGCTGGAAACCTTCAGAAAAAAAAAGAGAAAGAAAAGCTGTCAGTATCGGTAATTAAACTTTCAATTTCAGGTGTTTCATCAGGTTCTGTCCAGATTAAATAGAGCAACTGATTGTCTTTTCCAACTTCAAATTCCGCTTTAGGTTTTCATTGACAAACTCCACCGTTCCCACCTGTTAGCTCGATGACAGGTATTCAGGAAAAAAAAAACACAGATTGGAAACAGGCTTTTACTTTGAAAGGTAAGGCTGCAAAGCGGGAAGTGTGGTTTTATTGTGGAAAACTGACTGTCTTACTGTCCAAAACGCTGAGCGAGGTATTTGGTTTTAACCACTGATGTTTTTTTTTTTATTATCTTAAAAAGTCATTTAATCACGGTTCAACAACTTGTTGTTGTTGTCCTGTCTGTTTCTGTAGTGACTGCCGCCTGCCTGCGTGGGGCAGTAGACACGTTCACCAATTCATGACGACGAAACAGGGAAAAAAAAAAACTCGTAAACTGACTCAGTTTTCTTGTCTGGGTGTTGTTTTTTTTCCAGTGCGGATCGAAGGGCACGTGTCGCCTTGCAGGGTGTTTTCTGAAGAACCCGCAGTTTGAAACCGAAGCTGACTTTAAAAAGCGATTTGAAGCTGTGAAATAAGACGGACCTTCCTCCTTTAAGTTTTAAACACCTGCGGTTGGTGTTTACGACACGTCGACCCTCGTCACCTGCTGCAGGTGAGAACGAAAGCCCGAGTGAAGGCGCGACGTCGGTGGAGGTGGAGGAGGAGGAGGAGGAGGAGGAGGAGGAAGAGGAGGAGGA
Organism: Embiotoca jacksoni; assembly: GCF_022577435.1. Classification (NCBI taxonomy): domain Eukaryota; kingdom Metazoa; phylum Chordata; class Actinopteri; family Embiotocidae; genus Embiotoca; species Embiotoca jacksoni. The sequence continues at coordinate 2,356,019 of NW_027185401.1, forward strand.
CGGTGAGCTGCAGGCGTCTCAGAGCTGAGACACTTAATGAGCAGTCAGTCAACACTGTAATTAGGACTGTACCGGTAGCAGAGGTCTACAATTACATCTCAGCAGTATTGTCCCTGCTGCTGCTCAGCGTTTACTGTGTGAAAACAAACAACAAACAAAACAACAAGGGGAAGAAGAAGAAGAAGAAGAAGAAGAAGAAGAAGAAGAAGAAGAAGAAGAAGAAGAAGGCGGCTCTAATTTCCTGTTTCCATCATTTTACCTTCAGTGTAAACGTCGAAACTTTTCAACAGCTTTATCGGACACCATCTAATATTTCAGAATCTCGAGAAATGTTGGAGGTCAAAACCGGAATACAGATTAAAGCCTTTTTAAAACTACAACAAAAAATAGAATAAAATCAGCATCAAACCAAGTATAGATTCAACGTCACAACCCAGTGTAAACCCGTATAAATACAGTATGAATCTAGTATAAACCCAGTATAAATCCAGAGTTAAAACCAGGTTAAATCTAACGTAAACCAAGTATAAATCCAGCATTAAACCCAGTTTAAATCCAGAGTTAAACCCAGTATAAAGCGACAGTTAAACCCAGTAAAAATCCAGTGTAAACCCACTATAAATTCAGAGTTAAAACCCAGTATAAATCCAATATTACACCCAAGATAAAAGCAGCAACACATCGCTTTTATTTCTGTAGTATTAAACGAGTCCAACATGTTTTAAAATTCAGTATAAAACACTCATGAAGCCAGAAAATGTGATTTAGTCCCAGCACAAACACAGTATCATCACAATATAGACCCAGTTTAAACTGGTTGTTAGAGGCCTGTTTGTGTAGGCAGACTGGGCAGATTATCATATAAATAACCCCCACCTCCCCACCGCCCCTCCCACGGGCCGGTGGGTGGTGGGTGACAAGGGGGGGGATTAAGGGGGTCAGTGAATGAATGAGCTTCTCTGTGGCTGAATGAGCCGGATGGTTTTTCTATCGGTCCTCAAACTGATCAATAAACTCATCTGAAGTCTGAAGAGCCTTTTTTATTTTATTTTTTTTTTTGCTTTCCGCATGTTGTCTCCTGACACACTCGGCCGAGTCCCAGACCTCGGTTCAGTCACGTAAAAAAAAAAAAAAAAAAAAAAAGGTCCAGGCCCCCAGCAGCACCAGGGTAGGAATCCCCCCCCCTCCCCCTCAAGGCGTCCCACAGGGGTCAGCGGGGTCGGCCCAGCTCCTTCAGATGGACGGACGGACACTGGACGCTTTGTGCTCCCAGGACATTCCCAGAGGGGCAGAGCAAGACGTTCCCACACAGACCAACAAAAATTACAGGCTGCACCCGAACGCCTCATTATGACACAGCGGAGAGAGAGAGAGAGAGAGAGAGAGAGAGAGAGAGAGAGAAAAAGAAAAGAAATCCACCTGCCTGGTGGACGCTGAGTCGGACTGAACTGTGGTGTCCAAAACTGCTGCCTGAGGTGAACACACTGTTTTTCCACTCTGGGAAACTTCACCGCAATTTAAATTACAGTCGGTTAAAAGCTGCAGCGACGGGGGCGGAGCGGGCAGAGGTTAACAAAGGTCAGAGACATAAAAACATTAAGTGTTTACAAAGACAGCACGGAGAGGAAAGACGATTATTCTTATTTTTTTTTAGAAAACTAATAAAACTTATTGACTTAAAATTTGATGGGACGAGTTGAATGGGACTCTGAGGGGTTTTTTTTTTTTTTTTTTTGGGGGGGGGGGGGTCTGACCTCTAGTGGCACTCTGTGGTACTGCAGCTTAAGGCCGCATCGGCCTCATTTTCCAGAGCCAGACACTATGTCCACTTTTACATACAGTCAATGCTAACAACACACCACAACATGCGGTTGCCGCGGCAACGACTACCCGCCCTCACGGGGTCCTGAATAATCTTAACCAATAAATTAATTTAAAAACTCCTCTTCTTTCCGTCAACCCGGTGGCTACAGAATCATTTATTGTCGGTGGAGTCAATAAAAAAACATTTCTGTCAACGAGTATTTGAAGCAATTAAATATCATATTTTTGTTGATCGTCTATTGTTTATCGTTTCGCTACAGACGAGAACAGCGTTTTTTTTCACGGTTTGATGAAGACGTCGTCTTAAAAGCGCCGAATGTCATGAATAATCTAGAAATAATCTTTTTTTTTTTTTTTTTTTATTAAAGTAAAGAATGTCATTTGTATATATCTGATGTTACTGAGCAAAAATCTGCACACAAATTAATTTAAAAAAATCAGCAGCGGAGAAACACGTCAGGAGAAAGCCACAGATAGAAATAATGTAAAATTCCTGAACTGAAAAACAATCACTACACGGGTACCGAACTTAAAAAAAAATAAAAAAATAAAAAAAAGATTGTAGCTGAAACAGATTCCCACTCTGATAAATCCCCTGAAAAACATTCCCTCTGGCTGGAACACGATTGCCTCAAACTCCAGGATGTTCCACGAATTCACCCAAAACAAAGCTGCAGAGCAACTTTAATCTTCACATGGACATTTCAGCTTTTGAGCAGAGCTGCACGCGCATGCTTTTCTACCTCTGTGAGGACATAATGCTTTAAACGCACACGCAGAGCTCCAGCGGTGTTACGTAACGCCACTGAGCTCCGCTGCGCTCTAATCTTCCACATCCTGGTTCCCCCAGCCGCCGTAGCACCAACAACTGTGTGTTGTCACGGCAACCCTGTGTTCAAGTCAGCTCCTTACCTAGCAGAACGGCGCCCTCTGCCTGGAACTCGGGGAACTGTCCCTCCGAGGGGACGCTGACGGTCCGGCGGAGGCTGCGGGCCTTCGTTGAGTCCGTGGGGCTGCTCTGACCTTCACCTGCAGTCTGGAGGGAGGGAGGGAGGAAAGGAGGGAGGGAGGGAGAGGTTACAGTGTGAGTGACACGGTCTCTGCAGGACGGTGGTCTCTACTTGTCGGCGCCGTTGGTTCGGACCTCGTCGTCCTTGTTGAGCAGGATGAGCTGGCTGTCGGTGAGGATGCAGAACTTCCTTTCCCAGGCGCCGCTCTCGGTGTACGGACTCTGACCGCAGGAGAACTGGTGAGCCGGAGGACCTTTAACATCTGAGACGAAGGAAACACACAAAAGAAAAAAGTGTATTTGTTTAAGAAAATCGAGTCAAATATCAAAGATTTTACAAGAAGTACAAGAGAGACATGGTGTTCATGAGAAAAGACAAAATTTACAAATGACTCTCACGGAAAGATGTTATTTTAAGAAACAGATTTTGGACCTGGACAAACTCAACAAAGGTATAATTTTTTTTTTTTTTTTAATAAACATTCTCCGTGTCTCCATCAGCAAAATCAAAGTGACATCTGAAAAAAATACTGTAGAAAAACTACATTCATTTAAAATAGAGCAGCCGGTTTCTGCAGTTTAACGTCCTTCCACCCGGAGACGAGTCTGAACTATCAGTTTCACAGCCAGCCACATCATTTGATTATAATTTCATCAAATGCAAATGTGTTCCTGAACAGCACCGCTTTGATAAAGACGCCTGCATTTGTACGGGATCCGAGGGACTTTCTTTCTACTTCTTTGTGTCTGTGCAGCTCTAAAGAAAATAAAACTAATAACACTATGAACATCAAAAAAAAAAAAAAAAGGTTCATGAGAGAAGATCGCCGTCAGCTGACCGGCCTCAGACAGGAGTCATGGGACAGGGAGCCAGCGGTCGGCTCAGCAGGGGGGCGGTGTGTGTGGGTGGGTGTGGCGGGAGGGTGTCATATGAACCAGCCTTGAGCTACAGCTTGCAGAGTTCAGGCTGCACCTGCAGAGGGCGCCGTGCACCTAAACTTCCCTCCGCTGATCAGCTGCTCCTCCCTCCATCAGAGGAGGATGATGAGGAGGAGGAGGAGGCAGCAGCACCAGGGAGGAAGGAAGGGGAGGTGAAGTGGGAGGGAGAGGGGGGGGCTATTAAAAATGAAAGTGATGTCTGATCTCAGCTGACACCATCACACAGAGCGGGAGCAGACTCAGCAGAGGTCAGAGGTCACGTCACTGTGAGTTAAGTGTGTGTGTGTGTGTGGGGGGGGGGGGCACTTCGGCTGCACTCAGGTCGGCTCCAGATTAAAATGTGATCCGGCAGAGTCCGTCACCCGTGCGGTGAATCATTCCTGCTTTTGTTTGTTTTTGTTTTCATCACCTTTTACTGTCTGTTTTCAGAATGAGAAGAACATTTGTGGCAGGAACAACAAATACTTGAACTCAGAGAGAAAATCTGACATGAGTAGAAATTTTAATTTAAAACGGGGAACAATCAAAATGTAATAAATGGCGCTTTGATTCCAGAATACGTGTGATTTTATATCAGGAAACTCGTGCCGTGTTCCACATGACCGGTTAGTACACCGAGGGAAGTACACGCCACCTGCCAAAAAATATCTGCAGCTTTAAATTATTTTTACCCAGAAATCAACATGTTTTTTTGTTTTTTTTGCACCCTCTGTTTAACACACTCAAATAAACACACTTGATTTTCTTCTGTCCAGCAGCAGTTAGTGGAAAAATAAACACTTTCGTGTGGTCGCTTAGGAACGAGCTGCAGCTTCCTCTGGAGGCCTTTAATTTGAGAAATCCTATACGACGGACGGTCGGTGGCCCCGCCCCCTTTCCTCTACGTAGCCAAGATGGCGACCGTTTGGGGTTGAAAAGTGTCCCGGCGTTCCACACTTCTTGTTTTGGACCATTATGAGAGTATCATCCTGGTATTTGACACTTATGTACTCCAAAATAGTGAGCGTTAGTACACAAGTACGCCGTTTGGAACAATTGGAGCATTAACGCTTACTGGTTGTTATTTTTTTTTTTTTTGGGGGGGGGGGGTTAATCCTTCTATAAAATAATCAGAAAATGTCAAATTTACTACCAGCTATTGAGATCAGAGAGAAATATTATATTACCGTTAATGAGTCCTGCTCGCTGCCCTCAAAGGTCTTTAAACAAACCTTTAAAGAAACAGCTTAATATTTAATAACTGCATACTCGTCGATTTGCAGTAAATTTCACATAAATCCGTCCTGTGTTTCCCGGAGTCTGAATTTTCCCATTTAAAAGGTGTCAAACTGCCTCACAGTGAGCTGCCTGTGTGTGTGTGTGTGTGTGTGTGTGTGTGTGTGTGTGTGTGTGTGTGTGTGTGTGTGTGTGTGTGTGTGTACAAGAAAGTACATCAGTGTTAAGTGTTGAACAAAAGCCACGTCTGTTTGTGTGCCTCCGTCTCGCCGGGCAGGACGGGTAAACAGACGGTGCTTTCACTGGGCCCGATTGTGCCGGGATCACTCAGCGTTTGTCTGGCCGGGTAAACACTCCACACACACTCAAAAACACACTCCACACACTCAAAAACACACACACACAATGAGTCTAATTGATTATGATGGGGATCTGATTGCAGTGTAAATGCAGCCATTTGCTTCGATCTGCCTGCAAAGAGCTCCTGATGTGATTGTTTACACGTAATTTAGAAAAAAAAACAAGAAAAAAAAAACCATGACGGATATGAAGGGATTATAATCAATAAAGGACGGACGCTCCGTTTTTTTTTTAGTTTTTTTTTTATTGATGTCGAGGATGCAGATGATCAGAAAATGTGATCATCACACTTTAGTGTGGTAATGGTTACAGTTAAAGTGGGAAACATTTTGAGGCGTCAGATCACTACAACCTTATTCCCAAACTAATTCATATTAAAACTGTAACGTAAAGTCTATAACAAGCTAAATTATTTCACATTTTGTTCTACAACATTAATTATAAACATTTATATTTTAACTGTCTCGTTGCCGAAAGATCCCAATGCAGAACTCCCGTTGGAAATCTGCCGTTTTAGCCCCGAGTGAAGCAGAAACCAGAAATCCAGCTAAAAACACATTTATTTTAATTTATTAATTACTGTAAATACAGTTAAAAAGAGATTAGAAGACGTCACCTTGGAATTTTTAAATTTCTAAACTGCAATTCTTTTTTTGCGATTTCTTGACAAACAATTTATCAGTCAATTAAAAATATCATAGCTAGATAATAATTGAAAAGGAAAATATTTCTTAGTCACAGCCCTATAAAGAACTAAAAGGCTGAAAATAAATAAACTGACAAATTTTTTAGGAGGAATTATAGAATCTTGGAAGTAAAACAAACCGCTAAACTTTTACAGTGTAAATGTGCTTTTGCAGAGAGCAACTGAAAAAGCAGAAAAGCGGGACACATGCTTAATTCAGCACTACATTGTTTATATAACCCTGTTATTCACCCTCATTTAAGATGCTGCGATATGGACTCGGAGAGGTACACGCTCTATAAACCTGCAAAAAAAAAAAATCCCCTACACAGCAGATTTTGGAGTTTTATTTTGAAGGGCTGAGATAAAACAAGGTCGTAAACTTCTCTGTAATTTTTCCAAAGTATGACACAAAAAGGTTGAGCAGTTTATTCGCTTTTGTTCCAACACTTTGCCTTTTGTCTTTTATTGTTATTTCAGCGTATTCAGCTAAGAAATTCACGGTTGTCAACTTTTAAGTACCTTTCTGTTCTCAATAATATTGCAGATTCTGTTGACAAAAATGATGTGATAAACAAAAACAAAACAAAAATGCAAAGAAAACTCCCTCTTTGGTCGAAGTGCCAACAACTCTCATACTAAATATAGAATCAGGAGTAGTGGGTTGTACAGGAAACCCTCAGGAGCAGGGTGGAGGGGGAAAAAAAGAAAGAAAAAAAACACGGGAGTCTCGTTTGGTCGCAGAAGCTGAAGAATAACGTGCAGGTTTTTTTTTCGTTGATGAACGAGATGAAGGACGAAGCGGTGTTTGTGCAGAAAAAAAAAAGAAAAAAAAAAGCAGCTGAGCATCTATGTTTTCAGAGGCCTATTTCTGGCTGCATACTAAATCACCCGCGAGAGAGGCTCAGTGGCTCAGAAAAGAAAAAACCCCGGGAGACACGAAGGGAACTCGCACCTGCTTCGGAGCTGCTGAGTGAAAGAGCAGCGACCGAAGACGACGAAGAAGAAGAAGAAGAAGAAGAAGAAGAAGAAGACGACTAATTGGCCGTTTTTTTTTCCCCTGTTCTGTCTCCGAGCGGCGACGGCCTACGACTCGGCTATAATGAGCTGATCCCGGGTCTGCTGCCGCTGATGAGACACGTGGATGCACAACGCCACCGGCGGCGGCAGCTGCTGCTGCTGCTGCTGCTGCTGGCCTTACGTAACACCTCGTACCTGCTTTCAACCCGGGCATCACGCAAAAAAAAAAAAAACCAAAAAAACTCCAAAAGAGCTCCGGACGGGAGCTCGCAAAAGGACTCAAACTGCCGAAGTCGTGAAAGAACATCAAGAAACAGCCGAGACAAAAAAAAACGAGTCCCATTCATCACTTTTGTCCTTGTTTTGAGAAGAAAAAAACTAAAAAAATCCAACAAAAAGCAGCAATCCAATACAAAAGCTCCATTTGGAAATCTTGTCATTTAAACATTAAAAGAAGCTACACAGACTTCCAGTTTCATTAAATACAAAATGTTCATCCACTCAGAAGCCCAAAAGGGGTTTTTTGCCCGTCATGCAGTGAAACCATCTTTATAATTTATTTATAAGTTTCCTGCGTAGCTAATTTTTGAATGAATGGGCTTTACATTTTTTTTTTTTTTTTTTTTTTTTTTGCTGATTCTTCAACTTTACTTCTGGTGGCATTATTATACTGAAACACTACAACAACACAACCAAGACAAAAACCCACTGATGAACCACTGACCATTTTTATAACGGCGCAGAAATGTTTGCAGGTGGATATTTTACACGAAAACACTTTTGCCATTTTCTTTTGTTGCTTTGTGCGATTGAACTCCGTGTCGTACGTACGCGTCACTCACAATACGTCAAAACTGTAAAGGAGTCTGGTGGCCCTAAAATGTTCACTCTAAAAAAAAAAACACCAAAAAAAACGACTTAAAATCTCAACTAAATTTGAATTTCTTTTCCAAAATGAACCGTCTCCTTAACAACTGATCCCCAAACCTGTCTGAAAGCTCCCGGTGGACTTTGAGTTTGGTATCAAACAAGTATTTCCAAAGCCGATTAAAAAAAAAAAAACTAAATCGCAAAAAACAAATTAATCCTTAATCATCTTAACTCACGACTTTTACAGAGCTTTCGACTAAATCTCACCGTCTTCATCAGCAAATGAAGTTTATCTCTCGTCGCGTGATGGTCCGACGGACTCTCACACGTCGCCGTCGAGGCGTGTCTGATTGCGAGCGACTTGCTGATGGAGAGACGCCTGATTAAATCTCCCATTCCAGATACGCCGACGCCGCCGAGGTGCCCGCGAGCCGGGCAGCGCAGCTACGAGAGGTCAGGAGGAGGTGGAAGAGGAGCCGTGTTTTCCACTGGTGGATTAAAACACCGTGTGTGTGTGTGTGTGTGTGTGTGTGTGTGTGTGTGTGTGTGTGTGTGTGTGTGTGTGTGTGTGTGTGTGTGTGTGTGTGTGTGTGTGTGTGTGTGTGTGTGTGTGTGTGTGTGTGTGTGTGTGTGTCTCAGGCGTTGTTGTTGTTGTTGTGTGTTGGTGTGAAGAGAAACTCGACTCCGGCCAAACCTCCACTGGGAATGTCTGAGAGCTGGGAGAGTCGAGCACCTGTCCACACACACACACACACACACACACACACACACACACACACACACACACACACACACACACACACACACAGTGTTCGCGCTGCTGTTTACGTTTACTTGAACTATAATCGGGATTCTCTTGAATCTTTTTTGGGGTTTTTCGCGACTCAAGACGCTCACGCGAGTATTTTTTTTTTTTTTTCCACGATCGGCGCTTTCGCACGGACCGAACCGAACCGATGAACACGACGCTGAACCGCCAACCCGCAGGCAGCAGGACAAACTGTCAGGGTTTTTTTTATTAGCGCTCGCTGAGGAACTAAGAAAAAGAAAACAAACAAACAAACAAACAAAAAAGCTTCAGTTGCTGCCGTTATTGACCGTTAAAGCTACGAATAAACAGCTGATAGAATCGTTTTAGTAGTAATTCTGTTTTCACGTTGTCGCGTCTCCTCCGTCCGCCCGCCTCTTATCTCTTGAACTTGTTCAAAACGTGGCGGAAATGTTCACTTGGACTCGAGGAGGAGCTGATTTGATTTGGACGGTTAAAAAGGTCGAAGGTCGCCGGGACTTTGACAAAAGGGAGAGACGCCGTTAAAACCCCGTGCTACCGAAGGGTTAACCGGTTCTCACAAAGATGAAGTGCATGCACGCACGCCTGCACACACACACACACACACACACACACACACACACACACACACACACACACACACACACACACACACACACACACCAACAGAGGCCGCTTTGTCTGTCGACCTGTATATTCCCCTCTGCAGCAGGGCAGGTCTGGTCGTCATAGCGATCCGTAAACACAGCAGCTGTCGTCCAATCGCAGCGCGGCAACATCACATCACTGCTTTATCAAGATGGGACCATTCAGCAGGAAAAAAAAAAGGAGTGGGGTGGAGGGGGTGGAGGAGTGGGTGGGGGTGGGGGGTGAAACCAGTCAGAACAGAGAGGGGTGTGTCGCTGAGACCGACCCGGGCTGTAGATAACAAACACACACACACACACACACACACACACACACACACACACACACACACACACAGCAGTAAGGGGAGCTTTGAACTGTTTGTCTGTCACAAATATGAACAGATCGAGCCCGGGCCGTCTGATTGAAACAAGACAGGAAATAAAGACGAGTTTTTTTCTTTTTCTTTTTTTCTAACAACTCATTAAAACAAAGCAAACATTCAGAGAACAAACACCTCCTGCTCGTCAGCCCGGAGGAGGCGCCGTCCTGATCTTCCTGCCGTTTCCTCTCCCTTTCTCTCGTCATATCGAGCAGTTCAGAGAAAAGCTGCGATTTGTTTTGGGAGTAAAATAAAAAAGGTTTTACTGGACCTGCCGATGGTGCGTTTTCACCGGTAACGTCGCTTTCAGGACATTTCACTTTAAAGTTTTTGGTCCCACCAGGTGACGCAGTTGTTAATGTTACGTTTTCTTGACGTCAGTTGTTATAAACTTCTAAACTATAAACTGTGTTGTTTTTATTTTCCAAGTTCCATTCCCAACGTACAAATATTCAGTAGACTTCAGTACTACAACAACAACAACAACGGGTGCAGCTGCACGGCGCGGAGATATTTCATGTTTAAGGTGACAACCAGAAGCCATAAATGCAAACCAGTGTCGAGGAGCATTTAAAGGAGGAAGCATCTCAAACTTCCTGTGTCAGTTTCAAAATAAAAGCTCCCATTTCAAATTAAAAGCCCTCAGAGCATTACGTTACCACAGCCCAGCCTTAATCCCGGTCGAGACCTGCTCTTGTTACAAGTTGAGCTCATCCTGACACGATACCGACATTCAATTCGCTAAAAGCACCTTTAAATATCTGATTTTTTTAGAGATAAATATCTTAACTTTGGTTTGTGGTTTGAGAAAACAGGAAAAAAAAAACATTGAAATTGAACAGATTTAGAATAACCGCATCGTAAATAAAATAATTAGCAAAGTCTGACCAATATCACGAAGCGCACCGCTTAAACGTGACATCGTTCAATATGACGATTCAGCAAATAAACGTTTACTTTGGCGAATTAAATACACCGACAGTTAAACACGGTTCTTCAGGAAATGTGACCGAGACGCAAACTAAAAAATAGATTTTTATTTTTTATTTTTTAGAGTGTAAAAGTAAAATAAAAAATAAATAAAAAATGGTCGGCGGTGACACGTCTTCAGGGTTTAACAGCCGCCATCAGCTCCGACCGAGGTGTGAAACGGGCTGAAGAGGAGCTTTTGTCTGACGGAGGAAATTACTGCAATTAACAGATTGGACCCCGACAGAGAAACAGTTTTATTTATTTATTTTTTTTAAAGAGTCGAGCTTCTGTTTCGTCCGCCAGTATCTCTGCTGGGAAACCGTCTGTCAGAAGCGTTATTACCTCCCGCCTTGAAACGATGAAGCGTTTGTCAGAAAACGCGACTCACTGTTGCACGACGAGTCTGCAGCCGTTACAACAGGAAACACTTTTATTTTTTATTTTTTTATTTTTTTAAGCCAAAAATATAAAACAAGTCTTAGATTCTCAAATGTGCCAATTTATTTTCAAATTTTCTTCTTTTTTTTTGAGTGAATTTTTTTTGTTTTTTTTTTGTTAGGGGCTCAGCTCAGACTGTGTTTAGATGTTTTTAATTATTTCTTGACATTTTACCATAAAATCGGATTAACTGAGAAACTAGTTAGCAGATTAATTGACCGATAATCAATAAAAAAAAATTTAAAAAATCATTACTTGCAAGAAATTATAAAAAAAATTACATATAATATATGAGCTGAAATTTTGCAGCTAAACATGAGCTTCTTTTTTTTTAGGACATAAACTGTCAAATTAAACTTCCCAAATGAAAGAATCAAAAACAGGAAGTGTTCGCCGCCACCGCCGCCGCCGCCCTCTTTTTTTTTTTCTTTTTTAAACCTGTGAAGTTTTGCTCTCTAACTGCGCTCTCGTTTTACGGGAAGAATAAATTTGTGTCGGCAGGCGAGTCTTTTTTTTATTTTTTCCCCGAGTGACGGCTGCAGCTCCGCTCGGGCGAGCGAAGCTCTCTGGAGAGGACAGACGCTGCACTCAGCTCAGCCACACAGAAACATCAACGCTATTCTCGGTCGCAGCGCCGCACGCCACTTAACGGGACGACTTTGGCACAAATTCCAGCTGCTCTCAAGGTCGTGTTTTATTTTTTTTATTTTTTTTTTAAGACATTTAAACTCGAGTCGTTTGTTTCCCGAAACGAAATTCGGCTGCTGAAAATCAGCAGCTGTGAAGCTGCAGTTCAGTTTCACTGAGATTTCCTTATTCAGGTTTTATTGGCTGCTTTCTGATGGCTTGTGTTAGAAAAAAAACAACAACAACAAAAATCTGTTAAATTATTCACTGGTATTTTTTTTTTTTTTCCCCAATCTTTCGCTCCTTCAGATGGTTTATGCTGCCGCTCCGGTTAGTTATCGGTTTGTGGGAAATGACTCCGCGACAGGTCGATGTTTTATCTCGACCTACGTCCGGAGCGCTGCGCGGCGACTTGCGGCTCTTTTGTCGTTCAGCCCGAAGCGACGGGGACTCTTGTTTAATATTTAAACGCGCTGACCTCAGCGGGACTCTCCCGCATTCGCATCTACAAAGCAGACTCCCTCAAGTGTCAATCATGACAGCAGACTGCGTGGTGGAAGTGGGAGGGGGTGGGGGTGGGGGGGCTGGAGGATGTTTTTGCCGATTTTCACCAAAAGAACAACAAAAATAATAATAATTCCAACAACAACGATGTTTTTTTTGTTGTTTTTTTTTCGCCAGCTGATGCTTTTTAGAACCAGAAGTGACCATATTTGCACGAAAAACCCTGACCGCACCCCCCCCTCCCCTCTCCCCCGGCGTGTCAATCAAACCAGGCTTTACTTTTCAGACCCGGAGACTACGTCCATTTTTATATACAGTCTGCTATACGGAGCGACGGCGGCATCCACGTGACGTCTGGACTCATCGAGACACCAGAGGAGGAGATAAGACGACCGCCATCTGATGAACGAATGGAGAAAAAAAAAACTCTCTGGACGTTCTGACACGTGTTGAACTCGTTTCATAAAAGTTGTTCGAGGCGTTTCTGATCAGCTGCCCTGAAAAAAAAAAAGCACGGGGGGCGGAGGGAAGAAGAGGGGTCGCTTTCCCACCGCCGCTGGCCAGAGCTCTGAAAGGTTAATGAGCTTCCCTTTTGTGACTGTGCGGGCTTTTATTGTGGCGGGGCAATCTGCATACAAAAGGAGGACACGGACACACACACACACACACACACACACACACACACACACACACACACACACACACACACACGAATTGGTTCTTCTATCGTTGTGAGGACCCTCGATGACGCGGTGCATTCCTGAGACGTCCGACGACGCCGCCGCGACGCTCGAAAAGCGCTAACCGTGATGTCACGCGACCCCGTTACCTTTAACGAGCACGACTGCTTGTAATGCGTTGCTCCTGTCAGAAGGTGGCGCTGATGCAAACTAAAAAAAAAAAAATTTAAAAAGCCGTCTTGCCAGCTGCCACTATAAAACATAAAGAAAAAGAAAAGACGTTCCCACGAGGCCCCCCCCCCCCCACCCCCCCCGCCCCACAAGCTTCCCCATGATGTCGGACACTGGGCTTCTGTGTCCGAACATTTCTGTAACTTTCCAAAACCAACAATCCCCCCCTCCCCCCCCGACCACCTTCAATTTACCAGCTGAGCTTCTCTTTTTTTTCCACGAGCAGCTTTTCACTGAACTACTTTTGATTTCTAACATGTCGCACATGTCCTAACACTTCCAAAGAGACTGTAACCGACGGCAACCTAAAACCCAGGTGCGAATCGTTACGCAGTTTTGATGGTGCGTTTCAAAGGGACAACCAGACAAAATGTAAATGTGGATGCAAAATTGTCCTCTTAAAGACGTGTAAAAATGCTCTCACTCACACACACACACACACACACACACACCTCAGATTAACAGGGTTTCTGCCAGGATGCCCAGAGCCAGCGAGGCGCGCACACACACACACACACACACACACACACACAGTTTAATTAGCCTCCACTTAGCAAAAGCTCTTCATTTTCACATGGAAACTTCGTGTGAGAGCAGGAGGGTGAATCAGACCTGTGTGTGTGTGTGTGTGTGTGTGTGTGTGTGTGTGTGTGTGTGTGTGTGTGTGGAGAGAAGTGAGAGCTCTGTGGTTTTTTTTGTTTTTTTTTGTTGGTTTTTTTTTTTTAAATCACCCAGCATGCTCTGGGCCTCCTGGAAACTTTCATACTATGTCCGTTTACAGCAGTTTCTGTTCACACTGACACACATTTCCAACAACTGTCACACTGTACAGAAGTCACTGCACTGTATTTTAAAAACACTCTACCGAGTACGTCACACACTGCTGACTCTGCAGAATGAAACGTGCAAAGTTGTTGTCCGATTACAGTAAAATTATGTAAATCAGAGAAAAGCAGTTCGGTATTTTTTTATTTGCCGAAGCATTTGAAATGATAAAAATTCTCCTCGCAGAAATCGGTTCCTGTTTGTTTCACAACTATCAATTCTCAGACTGAGGAACTGAAAGAAAAACAGCTTTAAAATAATTTTTAAAGGTATAAGAAAACATTTTCAAGAAAAAGAAACTGGTGCAGTTCTGTTTTTAATAATGTGCATTTTTCTTTTGTAAATTCGCACGTGTAATGAAGCTGGAACCAGAAAAAAGTTGGGTGCTTTTATTGGATAAATGGCTTTAAAAAAACACGTGATCATATTCATTTGATAATATCTGGCCAGCAGGACAGACTTTCCGAGGTTATATTTGTCTACAAACGACCATAAATCTGCTTAGAGATCATAGAAGAAAAAAAAAAAAAAAAAGCTCTGTATGCAGAACTTGTTTGAATTTTTCCATGTTTTTAAGTTTTCTTCGGTATCCAGATAATCCCCTGAAACTCGTCTGTACATCTGTGGGTAAACCCCGAGCAGGAACCGCAAATAGCTAATTCGGCATACTTTCCAAAATCCCCCAGTGCATTGTGGGCGCTGCACTTCCAAATCACCTATTAATACGAACAGCGTGCAGGCAACCAGACCGAGTGAGGTCGAATCCATTGTTCTGTTTTGAAGCGTTTCTCACGAAGTAAAAACGAGGCTTCAGCGTCGGTCCGAGTTGATTCAAATCTAGCAGGAAGCTTCGAAAGGTTTTTTTGTTTTTGTTTTTTACGTTTTTGTGCTTTTCCAAATGAAACTAGGTTTCCTGATCTGCCTGTGATCTTCCATGCAAACCCGCCCCTTCAACCTTATGACCCTATGTTCCCCCATAAACCACTGGCTCAAAATGTTTAAACAAAATCTTTTTTTTTTTTTTTCTACATCCTCCTCCTCCTCCTCCTCTTCGTCCTCGTCCACCTCCTCCTCCTCGAGCTCCTCCCCATCCCCGTTTTTTAATCCACCATCACAGAGGTCGGACTCAGTGGGAGGAGGGAAGACACCTAAAGTTCGGTTTTTTTTTCTTGTGTGGACGACGGATGAGATAGAGTTTAACGTATATATATATATTTTATTTTTTTTAATATATGTTTGACGTCTTCCAGTGAGGATTTCCGCCGGACTGCGGCACTGAGAAAAAGCTCTTCTTCAATGACATCAACTGAAACGGCGTCTGAATTGATATTAATGGATTTCAGTGCTTCGCTCGACAAAGTTGTCGACAACATGTTATGATATCGACGAGAAAACTAGGTTTGAGTCCCACTTAAAGGGCGGGGACTTTCTTTTTTGTGCGTCGGTTGGTAAAAAAAAAAAAAAAAAAAAAAGGGACATGCGGAGTTCCCCAAGGCTCCATACTGAGGCCACTTACACCCACTTGCTCTCACTGACTCAGAAAAACAACAAAATATGTTCCTAAAATGACACAAAACATTTAAACCACCATATTTCCAGGGGGGATTTCAATCCCGTACAGTAAAGTAAAAAGTGCATCGAACAACAACAAAGATAAAACTGAAAAAAAAAAAAAAAAACAATGATTAAAAGTTAGCAAAACAAAAATCTCACTACAGACTTGAATTTTAATAGACACATTGAGACAATTACAAGGTCACCGTAGTATCGCTTCAAGAGCATATCGAGGATTAAAGGACGTTATGTCTCAGCAGGATGTAGAAAAACCTTATCTTCAAATCGACCAAAAATAATTCTGTGTTTGCAGGTTTCTCTAAAAAAACATTTTTTTTAAAAAAACCTGACCAAGACTAAGAACCACCACAGCTTCGATGTGCTTCAATCACCTGTTTGTACACTCGGAGGGTGGAACAATAACACGGCTCTAAATATCAGATATTGAAGCTACAGAATCACAAATTAATTTTCCAGACGGAAATATAAACTATAAAATTACTGAGAATGTCACAAATATCTTTATGCCTAAGCCCGCGTAACTCAAATTTACATATATTTGTTCGCTTCTATACTCCCGGTGGACTCTAATCGGCTGTTTATTGCCTTTTATCCAACACGATAGGTACATTTATTGATGTGGATCCATTTTCAGATCAACCGCTGCCAAAATATTCTGCCGTGCCAACAAAAATGAATGACGTTTCCTTTCTTTCTCTGCTGGGTTATAAATGACCTGCTGGTGAATTCTGATCGCAGATTTTGCAATTCCTGAACTCTTTTGGAGTATTATTAAAAAAAACGTGAGGCCGCGCGGACCGACGCGCGACGAAGTCCCAGTCGGTGGTGAAACGGAATTAAAAACGGGAGGAATATTGAAAGTCGCCGCTGCTGTGATTTCTGCATGAAAACACACGTTTCATTATCGCGGCTTCAAAATATCTCAACTGCACACGACGTGATGTTCTGGCGGGGAACGCAATCGGCATAATTTAACCTTCGATGCGTCCGCTCGGCTGAGCGCTACACGCAGTGCGCACACGCTCTCCGCGTGAATGTGAACATCTCGGTGAAGCAGCTGAAGGGCTGATTTTGAGCTCTCGAGGAGGAGGGGGAGGAGGAGGAGGAGGAAGAGGAGGAGGCCTCTCTTTCAGAACAACAAAGGATATTCAAGGTTTTCCTTCAGAAAACAGTTTTTATGGCTGGGAAAAAAAAAAAAAAAAAAAGGTTTGCCGCTAGATCGGATCCACCGGAGGGTGATCGAAAACTACCGAGATTGCTTCTTTGCTTGCTGTCAATCAACCGGTCTCCCAAAACCCTGACCTGGAACCCCTCTCCAGATGATTTATCAACCAAATCGCAGACAAAGCACCCCCAAAAAAAAATTCATTTCGAGCCGCGTCGCTGCCTGAAAGTGTTTGGTTTTGTTTGACCAACAGTCAAAAACCTCAAAAGATAATTAGTTTCCCATCTCGTAATAATCGTTTAATCCGGAGGGTTTTTTTTGGAGGATTTTCTCGGGGAAATAATCTTTGCTCGGTTTAAGAAAATATTTACAGACCGAACACCTGAACGATGCGACGACCTGGACGTGTTTGTGTTTTGTTGTGTTTGTTTGTGGGTGTGTGAATGTTTGCACGTTAATCGAGGCGCGCGTGCACACACACACACACACACACACACACACACACACACAAACACACACACACACAAACACACACACACACACACACACACACACACACACACACACACACACAAAGGCTGCTGGGAAACCATAACGGAGGCGGTTTTACCAGATTTCTTCTTCTCCTTTTCCGTCTCTGAATGTGTCTCGTGTTATTTCGCGGAGTGGGTCGTGTTTTAGGTGGTGGTGGTGGTGGTGGGGGGGGTGGGTATATAAATCAAACATACCAGACTCTTCCTCTTCGTCCCTGAGGACGCCGCTGATCCTCCGGGACAGCGAGCTGATGAAGGTGCTGATGGAGTTGGCTCTCGACGGCACGTCCGATCCCGTCTTCCTGAGCGGCGTCCTCTGGGGGCCTCCGGCGGCGGCGGCGGCGGCTCCTCCGGGCTCGGACAGGGACCGCAGGTAGGGGATGAACCTGCGCAGGGAGCCGGGCCTCGCCTGGCCTCCGTGGGACCGCTCCCCGCTCCTGTCGGTCTGCAAGAACCTCGGCAAGCTGAGCAGCCGCAGGTGAGGAGGCTCCGTGTTTTGCACTTTGACGTCGAGGGTGGCCATCTTGGCCGGCTTCCTGTAACGGTGCCAGCGGTTTAAGGCCCGGCGGGGACCCCCGGCCGGACCCTCGGGGGCATCTCCGCTTCCGCTCATGGTCCGGCGCACTCAGGGCTTCCTCCGGGCAGCGGCGGCGAGCAGATGGAGGCCTCCGATATGGCCGACACAGCTGGTTTGCCGACAGCCGTGCGCCGACGCGGACATATTACTCCGACGGCGGGTTTCAGGCCGAAAGGAGCTGCCACTTTGCCGTTTTCTTGACAGGCTGGCTGACTTTCTTTTTTTCTTGTCTTCCTGGGAGGAAGTCGAGCATCAGACGGCAGACGAACGGCCAATCGGGTTTCAGAGCAGCAGACCTGTGGTTTCCCGTCTGAAACTGCACACAGTTCAGCCTTCTCGTTCCTCATCAGTCATTCTTTGTTTCGGTATCGAGCGACGCCTGGCGACGACCGTCTGGATTCGTGTTCTCAGAAGTCCTCTACGTCTTCCAAGAGAAACGTGCCGATCACAACGCCAAACCGCGAGGCGCGTGATCCCGAGTCCAGTTCGCCGACGGCCGCCGAGATTCGCTTTCAGGATTTAGATGGAAAGTTTGGATTCTTTTCAAGAGTTTCTCAAGTGGCATTTCGGCCGAAGCTCGAAAACTGCCGAGCGTTCAGATTTCAAGAAGCCGAAATGACCTCTTTCTGAGGATGAGCTTTGTAAAGACTCGCTCTGAAAATGTGCCCGCGATTTGAGGCCCCTTTTACTCGACTCACATCCTCAGTAAAAAATAAGTATGTTTGGTTTTTTTAACATATTGTCTTCAGATTCAGATATTTTTTGTGTTGTTTTTCTGTTCAGTCGGTTTCTTCATAAAAAGGTAAATAACACATATTAAGTTTTACTTTCAGTAAGTCGGATTCTCTGTCACCGGATAAGAGCTCCAAAATTGTGAATCAAAGGTACATGAGGGGATGAGGGAGAATAAAAAATAAATAAAAAAAAAAAAGGATTTGTTTCAGGGTTCGTTTGCTCTTCCTCACCGTGACTATAAAAAAAAAAGTGAACCGGACATCGACGGCGATTTGTGTCTCGGTTAACGCCGCCCCAACTGACCCACATATCGGCATTTATCAGATAATGAAGCGGCCTGGTGTCCAAACCCAACGCCGCATGTAGGTCAGAGTTAAGACCTGGGGAGGCTAAGCCGAGGAGGCCAAGGACGGAGCCAAGTCCTCCTCGAGCCAACATGGGGTCGGGGGGGAGACTTATAAATGGTTGGAAAAAAACAAAATAAACAGGTTAATGTAATGTGAACATAGAGTACTGTATAACACCAGAGAAAACTCGTGAATTCAAGAGAAATATTCTAGACATTCAGTTCCACTGGATCGAATCAGCTAAGTGCAAAAAAAAAAAAAAGATGACTCGGCAGACAAAACAAGCGTGACGTTTTCAAACGTGGACTTTAATCGCAGCAAAGCGCCAATCAGAGTAAGACTGAAACCGAATGTGACGAGAAAAGCAGCTCACGACACCGACGGCGATTGTTTGGGATTACTTGGAGTGATAATGTTTGTGTATCTGGACCGAGCGGGCAGCCGGCCGCGACGTCGCCCTTTGGTTTGTGAACGATCTGATTGGCGACCCCGGCGGTCCAATCAAACAGACGCCGCGCCCCTCAAAAAAGAAATTTCACTGAAGAACTTGAATGGTAGTCAATGGAGCCGGAGCCTTTTTTTGGAATCGACCTCTAGTGGCTATAGCTGGTGTTGCACCTAACGGCACTTCCGCAGCTGCCTAATTTTTCAGAGCTGGAAGCTACGTCCACTTTTATATCAGGTTTAGTCGGTTTGGTTGTTCAATACTTTTTAAAATGGGAGTCTGTTGGAGGCACTGGTATTGCCGTTTAAGGTGCTTCAGGACTGGCTTCACTTTTACGACATCCATTTATATATATATATATATATATATATATATATATATATATATATACAGTCTGTGACACAAGTGGCCCGAGATCACCACAAGCGTGACGCTGTATTTGAATTCATTTTGTAGGGAGCTTCGCCGTCAGCTGGTAAACTAGAAGGTTCTATCGATTTCGTGCTGCTCGGGATTTATCCGTCCTGGTTCCTGTACAACGGACGTGTTCGCCGAGCTCCGCGGGCCCGGCGCAGGACTCGCATCGCCGCCTGAATCTTTGACCCGAAACATGGAATCTCAGACATTTCCTGGCTTTGAGCCCGGACGGGAGACGTGACGAACATTCCTGCTCCGGAAACCTCACCGAGAGGGGGGGGGGGGGACGACTTGGGAGGAGAGAGAGAGCGTGAGGAGGCAAACAGGAAGTGGACGACGGCGGGAGGACACGGGACACTTTCGGGCTTCGTCGAAACCGATAATGTGGTTGCGCTTTGAGGGGTAACTTAAAAGTTCCTTGGAGCTTTAGTTTTGTTCTGAAGAGGAGGAGGAGGAAGAGAGGTCTGTCGGTTTACACACAACTTCCTCTTCACGGTCAAACCCTGTTTTCTCCTTTGTTTGGACGATGAAACGTCAGGAGACGAGCCCCGAGGTGACATCATTAAATGTCTGACCAGCTTTCAAAAACCCCCTTTATCACATCTGATGACCAAAAACAAAAAAAAACATCAAATATTTGGCTTTTTGTTTTTCCCCTTTAAAAAGAACTTGAACGATTGACCGAATGAGATGACTGCAGCAGTCGGGTGTCCGCGTGAAACGATCCAGAGTTTATCCGAACGTAAAGATCTTCCAGAGTGACGGTCTTGTTCGTGTCCCTCGACTCGGCGTGGAAACACAAAGAGGGAACCGCGACTGAAACCGACTGGACTTTTATTTGAACTCTTTTAAAGCGTCGTCGGACGAGCGGAAACGGCAGCAAGTTCAAGCTTCTGAAAACGGAGCCGCAGACCAAAGAGGGGAGTTTAAAAAAAACCCACAAAACCACAAAAAGCATCCCGGCGATGACGCTTCGTCCACTTCTCTTTGTCCCCATCCTGCCGGAAACTCAGGAGAAGACCTCCGGCTAAAAATAACCGGCGGCTATAAAGAGAGCGATAAATCAGCTGCTGGATACCAGCTGAGGGAGGGACGGCGGCGGGCCCCTCGGGAATCCCGGGATAAATGTCCCACGACCGGGGCCTCGCCGATCCGAGGACGCACGACACGACTTTCCAAAAAAAAAAAAAAAGGCGAGTTCGAGATTAGCGAACCTGCAGCTGCTTTAGTTCAATTTTTTTATTTTTTTTTGGGGGGGGGGGGGGGGGGGGGGGGGTGTTTGAAAGCGGCACGAAAATCCCGAACGGGAGTTGAAGAAGTTTGAATGAATGAATGAAAGAAAGTCAAAAGTACCAGCTGCTGGAAAAGCTCCACAACAGCTTCTGAAACGAACCGCCGAGGTCAAAGCTGCGATCTCAACGTTGAAGCCTAAAACAAAAGTGCGGAGGAAAAAAAACACAAAAAAACCCCGGAAATTTGAGCATCTTCACAACGAAAAAAAAAAAAAGGGCATTCATGAAGATCATGGGACGCGACCCAAAGCCCCGCGGCAGCTGCTGTAACTGACCTCGAGTTGAGACTCAACTTCTGCTTTTCAAAAGGTGAGAAATGAACTTTTAACTTTTAGCAGAAGTGAAGTCACCGAGGTCACGACCGACTGCTGCTGAAACAGACCTGAAGGTGCGACTGCTACGTCAACGGAGGGGGTGGGGGGGGGGTTCAGACGTGAAGAGGAACAAACGCAACTCAGTTCCTTCTGCAGACTCACACCATTTTTTTTTTTAAATATTTAAAATATTATTTACGTCAAACATTTCACAATAAGTCCCGTCAAAAATGAACCTGAGGTGAAGACATTTACCAGTTTTGTTCTTTATGTTTATCCGACTCTCTCGATGTGAACGAAAAGGCAGATTTTTTTTGTTTTTTTGTTTTGATTTGTCACAAATGTTGCGTCATTGCAAATAAAAATGTGTGCATTTGTGTGTAACTTTTATGGTTAAAAAAAAAAAAAAAAGTGTTCAGGAGCATTTTCACTATCAAATCTGGCCCTCTTTGAAAAAAAAGCTTGGACACCTGGGATTTTAGGTAGAAAAAAAAAAAGGTGTGTGATTGGTTGCTGAAGCAGACAGACAGGCAGACAGACAGACAGACAAGCAGAGGTGTTCAACGGTCACATGGTCAGAGTTCAGACCACAGCAGATGATCATCTAATCCAATTATCATTTACAACCGCGGCTTTAATCTGCAGCCGTTTGCCGTCAGCGATCCACTTCTGCTCTGTAGTTACAGACCTGCAGCCGCCGTTCACGCCGTTCACGCCCTCTGATGTCATCCGACTACTTCCTGCCGGCTGCAGGAACCTCTTCAACCACTTGTGAAATACATGTTTGCTTCTGAACTGGAAACGTACCAAACGCTGAAGTTTGAGTGCTGAATTTGAAAAAAAAAAAATAAAAAAAAATAATAAAACAACCTCCCATGTGGGGTTTTTTTCCCCCCCTTCCTGAAAATGTCCCCGAAAAATGTCCTGAAATAGACGGCGATCGTATTTTGGTCCGGAGAAGCCGGACTCTTGTTTTGTTTCAGAGGGAAATCCTGTCTCAGCGCACCCTTCATCCTGATAACGACCGAGGCCCTGGAAAGGAAACTTTCCATTTCCTCCACTGATCAGCCTCCATTGTCCCGAAGCAACCAACCTGAACCCAGTAACCGACAGCGGGCCGGGCCGGGCTGGGCCGGGCCGGGCCGGCGGAAACAAAACTAAATCCAGAGTGGGTTGTTGTTGTTGTTGTTTTTTGTCTGTGAACTTCCACAGCAGGTGGAGACTCCCCGTTTGGAAAAGAGCGTCGGCGTCGACTGAGTTTTTGGAGTCTCCGGCCTTTCTGTTCCTCGAGTAACCGACGAGTCGATTAACATTTCGATTTATCTTCTATATTAATTGATTGGGTTGAGCGTCTGTAAAATACCAAACGTCATCAGACTCGGGATCAAGTCGGACTCCAATAAGCCGGACTTTAAACATACGGACAAACAAATTCTGGAAAACAAACTAATTAACTGACCTTTTTAATCATCCATAAAGGCTTCGTTGTTAAATTAAATTAAATCTTTAAGTGATGGATTTTGCAGACCTGACGGTACCTGATTTTTTTTTTTTTTTTTTTTTTTTTTAGCTGGAATCCTTTTAAAGGTTTATAATGTTGTTTTTTAAGTCTTATCTGAGCGAAAGTTGTTTCCTCGCAGCTTGACGTTCACATTTCACGTCAATAAATCTGTCTGGACCTGAAACGACCTCTTTTTGTTGTTTTTTTTTCTTCACGCGAAGGGGAACCGCTACGGCTTTTTACGAGCGCGATGTTTGTCGAACTGATTCCCGAGAATAGAAAATAGAAAGGGAGAGCGGAAAGTCTGGTCTGGGTTTCACACCGTGGAGCCTCGGAGGAGACGGGCACCGAGTGGGAACGTGCGAATTGGATCGCGGACGACGAAACTCCCACGATCCCCCGTCCAATACTGACGAACCTCAGTGGGGGGGTCGGGGTGTCCAATGTGTGAGGTTTGTTTTTTTAGAAGCAGAGGGATAATAACCGAAACCCTCCGACTTGGTGTCCCAGCGGCTTGCAGTTCGGTTTAGGTTCTCGTTTTTACATCGTATCGGAGTGGATTTCTTTACGTTTCATCTCCGAAGACGATTCTTCACCATTTTGTGGATCGAAATTATCGACAAGAGAAGAAGAACTCTGACAAGGACTCATTCGTACAGCAGTTTCACACGATTATTACGCGTCCTATAAGATTATGTATACGACAGATGCGTTTACGTGGCACTTCCAAGGCGAAGCCGCTGGAGACTCTTTAAAAGCCTCCACAAAAAAAAAAATAATAATAATAATAAAAAGCCCGAAAGGGTGCAGAAATAGACTAAATCTGGATTTAGCGATGAACATTTCAGATTTTAAGTCGACCGGCTAAGAAGAGCTTTTGCGATCAGCGGGAGGGTCCGATTTCAGTCGCAGCATTTTTCCTGTACGTTTGTTTTGTTGTTTTTTTTTTTCAAAATAAAAGCCTCGTTGAGGAAAAATGAAGGGTTATCTTGTCTGCTGGAGAACGAATGCGACGCAGTAACTTTAACCGGGGCAAACGGGGAGCGGATCAAAACGAGGCTTTGTAATGATAAAAAAATAAAAATTATGAAGGCCGGTCACTATTTTAGGAAATACGGTGCTCGTTGCACGAAAGTCAAGGAGATTTAAGGTCGAGATAAAAGTGGCGTGACGTGTTACGGGAAACACAGGATCCCGCCGGTGTGTCTTTTTCTGTCACGACGACTTCCTCCTTCCTCCTTCCTCCTTCCTCCTTCCTCTCCCGACTGACGGCTTCACAGATCATCTGTCACGCCGAGGGGATTAATCAATCGAGAGGATGAAATTATACAACGTATGCTCTCATCTTTCCTCTGAGCCGACTTGACTTCCGACACGATGGCCTCTCGCAGCCGGCCGGCCGGCGGGGGAGCGGAGGGGGGAGGGAGGGGGAGGGAGGAGGAGATCAATCCCGCCGTTAAAGCGTCTGTCTGCGGTCAGCTTTAATAGGCTTATACACAGCAGCCTTTCACTGGATAATGCACTTTTGTCGATGCTTTCAATGAGCCGACACAGAGATGGATTAAATAAAAAAAAAATATTAAAAAAAAAAACCCAGCGGGACGACCGGACGGCTCGGAGGGAAGACCTTCACGCTGGTGATGAAAGCCGTATAAGGTTACAAATCGGTGTACTTCTTCTCTGTGGGCGGAGCTACGGGCTCTTTGTGCGAAGCCAAGATAGTTTACGAGCCGGATTAGCAAATGCGATGTAAACAAAACATTGTAAATACTTCCCTGTTCGGAAGTTCTTTCTTTTAGAACATTTAAAAGTCGCGACGTCTACGATTTCAAAATCGAGCCGCCGATACGTCCGTCTCGCGCGCTTCTATTAAATCTATTGATACTTATTTTTTTTTTATTTTTTTTTATACATATCAAACAAAATAAACAGTTAAACCTAAAACTCAACTAAAAGTGGTGATGATGAGCTCATCTTTAAGTCTGCTGGTCTGATGCAACAAAACGACTCATTCACATTTTGCCTCTCAGTAACGTGGACCTCGAAGGCACCGCGCGGCAGCAGCAAGCCGGGTGGACCTTGAAGGCAGCACATTGCCAGCAGCCAGGCGGACCTTGAAGGCAGCACATTGCCAGCAGCCAGGCGGACCCTGAAGGCAGCACATTGCCAGCAGCCAGGTGGACCCTGAAGGCAGCACATTGCCAGCAGCCAGGCGGACCCTGAAGGCAGCACATTGCCAGCAGCCAGGCGGACCCTGAAGGCAGCACATTGCCAGCAGCCAGGTGGACCCTGAAGGCGACATCACCACCAGGCCATTGTTGGACCCATTCGAGGAATGCGAGCTGTGGAGCGGCAGCGAGGAGGACGCGATGCCAGAGCCGGAGTCCTGCCGGGTGAGATCACCGGCACAAACCGGCTGCTGACATCACACTCTGCCAACACCAGGGGGGGGAAGGGAGGGAGGAAGGGAGGAAGGGAGGAAGGGAGGGAGAAGAGGGAGGGGAAGGCAGCGCAAACACCCTGACACAGTCCTGCTTCCACAGATACCGGCGCTGCCTTCAGGGCACAACTGCTCGCCGCAAGTTTTAAATAAACCCACGAGGACGTTTCGGTCCGTGTTTTCCAAGGTTGTCTGAAGACACGTTCACTTGTTATGTACACATGTTCAGCGGGATCAAATTCACACACTGTTTCAATTACTACTAATAGTGGAACACTGAAGCCCTTAAAAAGCTAAAAATTAAACTTTAAGGTGCAATACTAACACGTTTCAAGGGATTTCTGAGCGAGTTTAAGAGGTTGTTAATCAGCTCTGCTGTGTTTTAAAGGGGGTTTTTTTTGGGGGGGGGGGGTAAAAACCCCTTAAAATTCAGAAGGCAGATGTTTTTCAAACGCAGGTGAAAAATCACAGATTCAAACCAAATGTTGGGTAAATGAATTATTAGGTTGATGAGGTTTATTTTGGATTATCTTTTGCCTGTGCCTTTAATCATCAATTAAAGGCACTCTGTGGTTTAAATTTCCCAAACAGCTTTGAATTTTCCCCTTAGTTAAAAAGGGTCCTTGGTTCTTCTTTAAAAAAAAAATTAAAAAAAAACTTTAGCTGTGCATATAAGAAAGAAGATCTGAATGGGAGAAATTTAACTGACATTTTCCACAATTCTCAGACATTTCATTGACAAACTATGAATCTGTAAAATATCAAATGAATCGCGGATTGAAAATGTCAAATGTGTCTTTTGTGGTGATCTTGACAGCAGATCCGAAACCCAAATAAAAAAATTCAACTTTTAATTGAATCCAAAAACCAAATCGCATGAAGAAAAAAAACCTCTTAACTTAAAAGGCGTTCAAGAAATTGCTTTTTATAAAGTGACTTCATTATCACAAACAACGTTCCCCCAATGTTCCGTCTATCAGATATCGCTTAGTCGGCTAAATATTTCAGCAACACAGGTGACGTCAGGCCCACGAAGCTGTATTTTCGAAGACGCTCAGTTCTCCCGCGTCTCCAGTTGTACCACGAACGCGTCAGCCCGAGACGTCCCCCGGGACACCACCACGCAGGCCCCGAGGTTACTGTCCCACAAAATGAAATAACAAATAAAAGTCTGTAGAGATGGTATTTTTGGGGTGTGGACGGCTTTACGTCACTGCAGCCACCAGTAAAATGACTCAGACTGTGAGCAAACAACAACTCGGCAGCCAACGAGGGCAAAAAAAAAAAAAAAAGACTGCAAGAACGACTTCCTGCCGTGGGACACTTTTCCAGCACCGGTTTCGGTCCGACCGTCTCGCGAGGCTCGCTGACACGTTTATTTCAACAAATAAAAAAAATAAAAAAAGAAAAGGAGAACAAGCGTCCAGGACGGGAAACATGAGCTGTCAACACCGGCCTGTGACGTGGACGTCACGCTGAGTCATGTGACCCAGTTTTGGTCGAGCGAGGTTATTCATTTGGTCTCAGGGGGTCCGGAGTCATTTTAAGCGTTACTTAAAAGTCCAGTTAGCGCCGGTTAACACTTCGACCGCCGCCCGGCACCGTGGTGAATATTCACCAGAAGACAAATCAAAAGTTGATTTGGCAAATCCAATATCAAAGATGGAAAAGGAGAATACGAAACAACAATTCCTTCAAATACCCTTAAATTCGTTCCCAAAATGAAGCGATAGCTGTTCAAAGTGAGGGATTTTAACAGCTTGATAACCGTCCCAAAATTTTACCTGTAAAAAGCCACCTGGGTTTTCGTACTCACTTTATGTCTTAAAAAAAAAAAGAAACTTTAACCAAGCATTGTAAAAGGTAAAAAAATCCCTTAAACTTTTTAAAAATTTTAGACAGTTTTTACACCTTTTAAATACTCCATGAAATAAATCCTTTAAAACCCCTTGAACACATTTCCAATTTGTTGATGTGTCTCTTGGTGAACCTATTAAAAACCTGAATAATTCATTAGGAATTCCTTAAAACTTCATTTATTAGCAGGTTAAATAAGGTTAATAAATAAGGGTTAAATTAAGGGCTGTGAAAACAAACTGTAGATGACTGCGTCTGGTGTTTTAAGCGGTAAATTAAGGACAAATTAAAAAGGACCATTTTAAAAAGACTTTGTTTCATGGAGACGCATTAAAACTACAGAAAGATAATACCAACTTCTTTCTACTCTGGTGTGTGTATGTGTGTGTGGACAAACAGTCCAAGTCTGTGGACTGAGTTGGGTCTATTTTAGGAGATCCATGGGAACTATTTCAAACCCCTTTAGGTTTAAAAGGGGAACCTGAGGAGTTTCAGGGTCAAACCCAGAACTGACATTAAGGGGGAAAACCCTGAGCCCAGCTGGCTGAGGGGTGGATGGTGCTTTGACCTCTGACCTCTCTTGGTGGTGGTGGTGGTGGTGGAGGTGGAGGGGGGGGGGGGGGGGGGGGTTGTACACTGAAGGAATTTGTGGGTAAAGAGCAGGCTGACAGTAGCTCCGTCCGTCCCCCCCCTCCACCTCCCCGGTGGCAGCCATGACCTCGGCCTTGGCCCACGGCCGTTACCTGGCTCTCTCCACACGGTAACCACGCTCCACGCTGACCAAAAAAAAAAACCCCTCATGGGGGGTCCTCCCTGCCCTCTTTTAGTGTTTTTGTCTTACCGTAAACTCGGAGCCATCCCTGCAGCTGGGACACCGTGTCCACCAGGATCCGGTCCACCAGGGGGTCCAGGAGGCTCAGTCCGCCGTGCAGCGAGTCCACGTCGCCTGCCACCGAGTCCGTCTCCATATCCAACACGGTGGGGGGGAAAAAAAAAAAAAAAAAAAAAAAAAAACTTGTTCTCTTTAAAAACAAAAACAAATAGAAGCCCTCCAGAAGTGTACGTTAATCCGGGAAATGTGAGTTTAAGTGTTCAGCCGGTGAGAAAAAGCGTTAAAAGTCGCCGTGTAATCCGTCACGGGAGAGTTTGACCGCCCAGTTGCTCCTAGCTAGCCGTTAGCTGCGGCGGCGGCGGCGGCGGCAGCAGCCGGCGGCGGCGGTCCGGCAGCCCGGCTGGCTCTCCCTCATTGTTCCGCTCTTCCAGCTTTACCTCGTCCGGGCTTTAAACTTCCACCAAAACCGGCGTCCGGGAGAAAGCCGGCAGCCCCTCTTCCTCTCTTGCCTCCCCCCCCCCCCCAGAAGTGTCCGCCCCGGGGAGCCGCCGCTGTTAAATCCTGCGTGAACCGCTGGAAGCGAGCGGAGTCGTGCGGTGGTCGGTGCGTCTCCGGCGGGCTGCCCCTTCTCTCTCTGCCGCTGCCGCTGCTCGCGGTCCACTCTACCCGGCTCGGGCACGAGCGTGACAGGAGCGGCGGGAGCGCGCAGGGAAGTCACGCTGAAGGACGGAGAAGGAGCGCGGATGGATTTACTGACCCTGGGGGGGGGTGGGGGGGGGGGCACATTTTACACCGCGTGCTGCAGCAATAAGGATAACATGCGGAGGAAGAGTCAGACAGCCTCTCTTCATCTCTTCTGTTAACTAATGCTGAAGTTTTTTTTTTATTATTATTATTATTTTTTTTATTTTTTTTAAATGAACAGCACCCTGGAAGTTCAGCTTCACCTGCAAAATGACACCGTCAAAGAGACAAAGTGACTGCAAGGGGATGCAAAGCGACTAATGGGACCACAAAAGGGGACATAACAATTAAAACAGACACT
The DNA here is from genome assembly GCF_022577435.1 of Embiotoca jacksoni. NCBI lineage: Eukaryota > Metazoa > Chordata > Actinopteri > Embiotocidae > Embiotoca > Embiotoca jacksoni. The sequence goes on from NW_027185401.1 coordinate 2,385,092, forward strand.
AAAAATTAAAAAAAAACAAACATGTAAAGTACATCAAAAATGGTCAAAATGACCACAAAGCGACTAAAAAACACGACTTTAAGGACCACAAAAAGGGCCGTGATGATTAAGAGACAAGAGAAACTACAAACAGATGCAAAATAAAAGCAAAAACCCTTTAAAATGACCAGAATAAGACACAAAACAACCACAAAGTGGCTGTAAGGAGACGCAAAACGACTAATGGGACCACAAAAGGGGGCATAACGATTAAAACAGACACTAAAAAAGCCAAAAAACCATGTAAATTACATCAAAAATGGTCAAAATGACCACAAAGCGACTAAAAAAAACACGACTTTAAGGACCACAAAAAGGGCTGTGATGATTAAGAGACAAGAGAAACTACAAATAGATGCAAAATAAAAGCAAAAACCCTTTAAAATGACCAGAATAAGACACAAAACAACCACAAAGTGGCTGTAAGGAGACGCAAAACGACTAATGGGACCACAAAAGGGGGCATAACGATTAAAACAGACACTAAAAAAGCCAAAAACCATGTAAATTACATCAAAAATGGTCAAAATGACCACAAAGCGACTAAAAAAACACGACTTTAAGGACCACAAAAAGGGCTGTGATGATTAAGAGACAAGAGAAACTACAAATAGATGCAAAATAAAAGCAAAAACCCTTTAAAATGACCAGAATAAGACACAAAACAACCACAAAGTGGCTGTAAGGAGACGCAAAACGACTAATGGGACCACAAAAGGGGGCATAACGATTAAAACAGACACTAAAAAAACAGTAGGAGACGCAAAAACCCTCTAAATTACATCAAAAAGGGCTGAAATTACCAGAGAGACTCAAGATAATGACAAAGAGATTCAAAGTGACTAAAAGAAACTAGAGAGATGCAAAATAAGAGCAAAAAGCCTTTAAAATGACCAGAATAAGACTCAAAGTGCTGCGAAACAGCGACATAAACGCTTAAATTAACCACCAAAAAGGGTCATTTTGGTCATCAATGGGTCTTTGTGGTGGTTTTTGTATCTCTGACCTCAGACTTCATTTAATATTGCTGTAAACAGGCTCTTCTGTCCTTCACCTTTCCTGCTGGCTGCAGAAACACAAACGGCCCTCTGGCTCCCCCTGCTGGTCTCTGCACCGACTCATCACCAGATAAAATACACTGGAAATATTTCTTCTTATCGACTCATACAATTAAAATAACATGGAAATATTTGGCCACGACGCAACCAGACAACCAATATTCTAGAGATTATAATCGGAATCACTGTCCTCACCTAACTGTAAGTAAATATTTAGAATAATAAATGAAAAAGATCCTCAGACGAAGATTCAACACTGATAAAAAAAAAAGGATGCACAACAGCCTGATTATTATGGCTAGACATATTATCCACAGTTATTAGTGTCAGACAACCAAGTTAGATAGATAGATATACTTTATTGATCCTGAAAGGGGATTTTTGTTGTTGTTGTTGTTGTTGTTGTTTTGTTTTGTTGTTGTTGTTGTTTTCTTACAGCAGCATGGAAGATACAGGAAAAGCAATGCAAATTACAGAATAAAAATAGAGTCAGTAAAAGTATTAAAAAACATTTTAAAATCCACAATATATATAAATAAAATAGAATTCAATTCAATTAAACAACAGTGTTAATGGTGAAGGACAGATCTGGCCAATTAATACATTTTAAACAAGTTCCAGATGTACACAAAAATATACATGTCGATTTCTGATTGACCTCTGACCCCCCTTTTTTTCTTGATTCTATTGATTTGTATTACACTAAAAGAATTTGCACTGTTCATTTTTGTATTAATAATAATAATAATAATAATAATAATAACAATAAATACAAATAAAAAGTAGACGTAAAAGAAGAATTTCTTTCGTCGCCAGCTGATGACGCACACGCGTTGCGCCCCGCTGGAAAACCAAACGGCTCCGTTTTGTGTTTGTGTTTGTATTTATGTTTATGTTCACCGTCTGTTTGTCCGTTTCGTTCCGGTCAGGATGTCCGGCCTCTGGTTGTTAAAGAGTCTGGTGGCCGAGAAGATCTCCTCCGTCAGTACAGACCGGAGGACGCTGGAGAGCCGCCGCGGAGACGCACGGAGACGCACGGAGACGCAGGTCCGGTCCAACAACTCATAGGTCTCAAGTCTCAGGTCCGGTACCGCGAGGACCGAGGAACCGGTTGTACTCGTTAAATGAGCCTTTAAATATATGTTTTATTTTGTTTTATTACGTTTGTTTTTTCTTTAATAGCCTTATGAGGCGCGATCAGAAAGTTTGTCCAACAACGGTTCCTGTTGCGCACGAACGGAGCGCAGCACCGCGACGCAGCACGTGGAGCCGGAAGAGCCAATAACCTTCATGATTAAGTGTCCCAAGTTACGTCACTTGACTGACATCATCGCCTGAGTTACGTGCGTTTTTTGTTGTTGTTGTTGTTGTTGTTGTTTTTACCGCTGATTTGTGCGCATTTGCGATTTCACAATAAAATGTGTTTAAAAGGAACAACTCAGAACTTTTTTTTTTTAAGGACTCTTCTGGATCACCAGCTGACAGGTCAACGGGTCATCACCCCTTCCCCCCCAACCCCCCCCCCCCCCCCCCCCTCCAAAACACCTGGACAAACACCTGGACTCTTGTTTACATCCCGAAGCTTTAATTAGGTCCTGAGCGCGCACACACACACACACACACACACAGACACACACACACACCAAACAAAACACTGGTGTTTACATCCGAGATCACCACAGGTGTCATCGGAGGAGGCAGGAAACAGGAAGGGATGAAATAAAAAAAAAAAGGCTTTTATATCCCGACAGATAATAATCCACGTTACAAAAGCAGGCAAATATATGGACCGACTATTCATGAAATGTTAGAAACAAATATTAAATTGTATTAGTAAAATAATATTTACCTCACGTTGTGAATATAGTGTCATTGTGGGAAAAACAATTGTATATTTTTATTTTGTGAAATAAAAGGATTTCTGGAAAATTATAAAACTCTTATTTTGAAAATACTTAAGTTTCTTTGAAAGTAGTTTCATTTCCATATTTCACACACTTTAAAAATTGCAAAATAAAAGTTGCATAAATACAATAAAAAAACAAAAACATGTAAAATAATGACTGATTTAAATTTATATATTCTATATATAAATAAATAAGTGTTAATTTTTTTTCCTGTCTTAGATATTGATTTAAACTTTTTTTTTTTGAGGTTTAAAACCCATTTTTTTGTAAATGAATATTCAACGAAGTCTTTCTTTATTTTCAATATGTCTGGATGAAACACCACCACCACACCGAGCAGCTGGGTCCTGTAGTAATTTTCTTTTATTATTCAAATGTTAAGTTTGGATTTTACAGGCACGTGGGAACAAACGGGGGGGAGGGGGGGGTCGCTCAGGTCCTCGCAGGGCTGAAAAAAAATAAAAATAAAAACACGACAGAATCAAGAAGGACACGGAGACGGAGGCGTCCTGCAGGCTGAGCAGCTCGTACATCATCTCAGACAACAGGGTTACAACACAAAATACGGGTACATTATAACTTAAAATACTGTTTATACATCATGTCTGCGTGTGCTGCGCAGCCTGCAGCGCCACCGTCTGGATGGAGGGAGAAAAAACGAGTTAAAAAAAAACAAAAAGAAAACGGATTCTCTCCTTCACCGTCGGACCGAGCCGAGAGCTGATTGTTTTATCTGCATCAGCTGCCGGTGGAGAATTTAAAAAAAACTTTTTTAAAAAAGTTTGGATCAGGATTAAAAAATAAAATAAATTCTCAGAACCTGATTTCTCTCTAAAAAAAGAATAAACCAAAAACAAACCCTGCTTCAGTACCGCTGTGAGGACGACCAAAAACCTGTGAGATTAAAAAGGCGGACGCCCTTCATTGGACTGTGTTACGATCGAACTTTATATTAAGGCACAAAAAAAAAAAAAAAAAAAAAATATCTAATTCAAACCTACTGTAGCAACGTGTGACTCATAATCTCCATTCAGTGAAACGACTCGCTTTCAAAACGTCCTGATCGGAAAATAAACAAAATAATAAAAATAAAAAGGGTCAAAAAGAACAACAAATATTCAGTTAGCTCGATTTAACTCGTGAGGACCCGGAGAATCAATAACACACAAAAATGAAATATTGGCGTCGCTATAAGGCAGCAACACTTGAGCCTTGTATACAAGCAAGCATATTATAATAACATACCACAGACGTTATCGTAGATATTTTCTATATATTTAACCTGGAGGTTTCCGTTGATTGATTGTGATCGAACTTAACGTGGCTGACTGCGTGTTGGAGTTCTTTAAAAAAAAAATTTAAAAAAAAAACAGCCGCTCCTGAATCATTTTTCTATTTACACAAATAACAAAAACAAAAAAAAAATTCCTCACTCTATTGTCATAATAAAAAACATTCACACAAAAAATATAACATTTGAAATAATTATTAGCACCAGTGTATCAGATAAAATTCTCGCTACGCAAAATGTACAAAGTTGCATAGTGTTGGATTTTAGCCTGGAGACGAAGAGTTAATGCGTGATCGATTAAAAAACAAAAACAAAAACAAAAAAAACAAAAAAAAAAAAAATAACACCAGTGAAAAGCAGCAACTTCCGATAGACGATTAAAAAATTAAAAAAAAATTCGTAGAGTTATATAACATGAAATGGTGTTTGACCGCGGTGAGAAATGATTGGAAAAGACGCACCGACGGAAACCCCCGAAGTCCCCCGAAGGTTTTTTGACGAAAAAAACCACAAAAAAAACCCCCAAAAAACCCAAAAAAACTTCACGATTAAGTGTTCCTAGCTACGTCTATCGATTCTTATCGCGTTTTTTTCGCGAACGTTTCTCCTTGTCACGTGACGTTGCGACGATGTTTTCCGAGCGACTTCCGAGTACCGACGAAGGCGGAGCGTCGCCGTCCCGAGAACCCGAAGAAGGTCGCGTCGGAATCGAGGAGCGACCCGGTCGGGTTTTTCTTTTGACTTTCGCTTCGTTGCGCGCCGAAGAATTCGTTCCCCGGTCGACACGAGAGTTCTGGCGGGAACCTTCTGAGGGGATAAAAAAAAAACGTTCCCAAACCACCCCTCGCGACATCTAACGAACGCAATCGTCGCTTCCCACCACCCCCTAAAGATAAAATTTTTCCTTTCAGGTTCCACGTTGAAATCACAAACGTTCACGCACCAAAAGAAACGTGCGTAACTCGGGCGCCGACGTCGATCGAGAGACGCAACTTGGAATATTTACTCGTAACGGTTACAACTTCCTGCTCCGTGTGCGACTTTTTCTAGACTAGATATAAATCTTGATATAAACGCGTCGCGACAGGAACTTTATTTTTTTATAGGAACTCGATAACAAACTCGAACTTTTCAAGTTGAAACGTTATTTTTATGTTTTTTTTCGGGGGACTTTCGGAGGCTCCGAATGCAGCAGCAGAGTTTTTTTTTTTGTGGCTTTAACTCCACAACGCAACCCGTCGGAGGCCAAAAATACTGTCGAGGGACAAGAGAATAAAAAAAAACGTTTCTCCTGCCGTGAATGTTGTCGGTGAGAAAAGAAGAGAAAGGAGAGGATTTCCTTCACTGAAAAAAAAAAACAGGGTTGGTTTAAAATGAAGAAGAAACGCTCTCCGACGAAGGACGTTTCCGATGAAGTTAGTGAGTCTGAAATAGTTGGTTTGTCCCAAGGCATGATGGGTAAAAAAATTTAAAAAAAAACGGCTGGCGAAACACGCAAGAAAACAAAAAGAGGGGCGAGCGGGCGGCGCTTCCTCCAGAAACTTCCTGCGCGGTTTTTTTTTTTTTTCCATTGAAAACTTCGTCCTGCGGAGCAGACGGCTGCAGTCACGTCGGGTTTTTATGTGGTTGTTTGTTGTTGTTTTGTTTTTTTGTTTTTTTCCCCTCCGAGGCTCTTAACACCTCTCTGAGTTCATCCTTACCGTCGCCGCGTCTCAAAAAAAAAAAAAAAAAACACCGACAACCTACAGACCAAAAAACAAAAAAACAAACAAAAAAAAAAGAAGAAGAGAAAAACAGCTGCTTCTCTTTCGCTGAAAACCGTGAACGTGGCTTTTTGATAAAATATTGGCTTCTCTCTTGTAAAAAGAAACAAAAGAAAACACAAGAAAAGAGTTAAAAAAAAAAAAAAAATGTTTTGGTAAAGTTAGAAGGGGGGGGGGGGGGAGTGTCGGAGGTGGGTGGAGGAGGTGGAGGAGGTGGGCGGGGCTAAGGCCTCTCCAGGGACGGCGTGTTAAAGCAGCCCTCGGGTAGCGTGTTCTTGATGTCGTTGAGGTTGGCGATGTCGGCGCGGATCTCGCGGATCTGCCGGTCGTAGTCGTTGATCATGTCCTCCTGAGTCCGCGCCACGTCGTTCAGCTCCGTCAGCTTCCTGTCCAGATCGCTGTCGGCCATCTTGCCCTTGGCCCTCTTCAGCGACTCGTCGATCTGGTTCAGCTTGCTCAGGTCCACCTTGTCGATGTTTCCTGCGGGGAGATGTCGAAGAACGACAAAAGCGTTTCGCATATTGTCGACACGTCCGACGTCTCTATTTGTGAAACTAATATTGAAAGATTTGCATAATTATTCCCTGAAATCCCCTTTAACGCTGTAAAATGTCTTTTTTTTGTTGTTTTTGTTGGACCAACAGATGAAAAAACACTCAACTTTGAGTTTATGATTATATAAAACTAAAAAACTTTTTTAAAAAAACGAGTCGCGGTTTCTGTCCTCACCCAGCTGGTCCATCAGGGACGTGATGATCTTCAGGACCGTCTTCACGGTGCTCTTGGCCTTGCGGGCGTTGTCCTCCGCCTCCTTGGCGTTGTCCGACGCCTGCAGGCGACAATAATAATAATAATTATAATAATAAAATGTATTGATTAGGAGTTCTTACAACTCGATAATTGTAATACAATGAACCGGAGTTTCCGAAATACAGAAGAAGCCGGAGGCGGCTGATTTTCCAGAAGACTGTTTTTCCTACGGTGACACTGAAGTGCCAAAAACACAAAACGATAAGGAATAAATAAAAATAAGAACCTCAGGTTGAAAAATGCAGCTCCAAAAAAAAACAAAAAAAAAAACCTACAGAATGATGTCATCAGCTTTGGAGAGAGTTTCCTGAGAACTTGCGAGTCAGCAGAATTGCACCAAATAAGATGCAGCCAAACGTGACATCATTAAAACTCTCAGGTCTCATCGGGACATTACCCAGGCAGATCTATCGCATCCGATTTATTATTTACCATAAACAAAATGGTTTGATCAACCGTTGCGATCAGCGTGACATAAGCTGAGGTTTTTTTATTTTGTGTTTTAATGTTTTGCGCTTCGTAGCTGCAGGTTTTTGTTGTTGTTTTATTTTGGTATTTTTGGACTTCAGGCTCCACAGTCGGAGAAGTCTTCACGTAAAGCGAGATGAGCGGGGTCGTACCATCCCGGCCATCATCATGTCCTGGTCGGCCTCGGCCTTCTTCCGGGCCAGCTCCCGCTCGGCGGCGCTCAGCTGGTCCATCATGTTGCCGACGTCGTCGTCCAGCTTGTTGGTGTCCCGGAGGGCCTTCTCCGCGTCCTCCTTGGTCTTGGCGGATTCCTGCGAGGACACGGGTCGGTTTACGAGGTGTTAAAACAAAACAAAAACGGGAACGCGACCGGTCCGGTCCGGTCATCGTCGTCTCGTTTTACCTTCTGCACGTAGCTGGCGATCTTCTCGGCGTCCTCCGCCTTTTTCTTGGCCTCCCGCGCGTCGGAGGCGGCGTTCCCGAGCGCCGCCTCCGCCTGCTTGGTCTTCTCGTTGGCGGCCATGATGGTGGCGTTGATGGCGGGGATCTTCTTTAGCGCCTCCTCCGCGGCCGTCTTGTTGTCGTTGACCCTCCTGTCGAAGTCTGGCGGGAAGTTACAGAAAAAAAAAAACCATCCGGATGAGACCAAAAAAAAAAAAAAAAACACGCAGCGTCCAACACGCGACCTCGAACGTATCTCGGAATCACTTTTTGAATTTAAAGATAACGACAGATTTTTATGGCCTTAAACTTTTGAGATATTGTAAGATGTTTTAACTCTAACAATCCCTCAAAATCCCCTTAAATGACCCTTAAATTTACTGCTGAAACAGACACTTTTATCTACATCTAAGTGTTTGATCCCTTAATATATCCGTTCATTTGTAAAAAAAAAAAAAAAGAACTTTCAAAAAGCTTTTTTTCTTTCTTCAAAAGCCCTCAACAGACAGTAAATGTAACTTCTGATATATTTTCAGGAGGACATTAAGGAGATTTTAAGGGATTTTTAGTGACCCCGTTTTGTATTAAATGAATAGATAAATTCATGGATTGTAATTTACTGTATAAAGTCGTTTTAATGAGTGTCCCGTGTGGATTAAGACATTTTTTAAGGGGTTCAATGAACCTTAAAATATACAAAATAACATTATCATCAAATAGTATCTTAAAGATCACCCTAAGCTAATAACTATCTCTAAATATATGGTTTTATAATCGATAAATAAATGGATGTTAATTATTCAGTGTTTTAAAAGGTTTTTTAGGGTGTTGAAAACTTAAAAAAACAGCAAATGGTCTGAAAACAAGGAGGATCTTTTAAGGTACAAATTAAGTAAAATTTTCAGTTTTCTACTTCAGATTGTTTAGCAATTACAATTATTTGTGAACATAGTGGAATTAGAATCCCTATATTATATTATACTATTAAATGTCCGCAAATTTGCCCAGACCCTGAATATTCCACTTAAGGCAAAAATGAAGGTGTACGTGTGCTGTTATTCTGTAGATTTCAATGGTTTTTGTTTTTACCCCTTAAAAAAACCTTCAAACATATCCAAGAATGTGCACATGAAAATAAAAAGGAACTTAATTCAATAAAAGCATTTTTACAGTGTAAAACTCATGGACGTTTTAAGTCCATTAGGATTCCCCTTTAAAACCGACTAAAGTCACAATTTCATTACAAACAGGGCAAAAATAGAACTTTAAGGTAAAAAGAAAAACGAACGTAGCAGCGTATAAATACATCTTTTTGATTTGTTGTGTTGCGACACGCAGCAGAGACAGAAAACACTGGAAGGGAACGAGGGGAGGTGGCGGTCGGTGTACCTCGGAGGTCGTCCAGGATGTTCTTGGCCTCCTTGAAAGTCGACTGGCCCTTCTTCGCCGCCTCCTCGGCCACAGCTTTGGCAGCGTCGGCTCGAGCCAACAGCTGATCTGCAGTCTATCGCGCAAGGAAGAGGAAACACGGAAACGTTACGTTCGTGAGGCGCCGCGTGGCGTTTCGGTTTCAACCACGAAGGGACGAAAACGGCTAAAAACGCACCTGCTGCTCGCTTTTTCCTTTCTCCAGCAGTTTGCGGACCTCCTGCTCTTTGGGCTTCAGGTCTTCCCTGAGGTCGTTGTACTCCTTCTCCGTCTTATCGATGAGCTTGTCGAGGTCCGACGCCTCTTTCTTGATCTTGTTGGCTTCGTCCTGAAAAACGAGACACACCGGTCAAACCGGTCCCATCGGCTCGCGCGTGACACTTTTAATTCTGTCGTTTTCAGACTTGAAGACGTTCTGCGTACGGCGGGCGGTCACCTCGAGGGCCTTGGTGTCGAACGGCGGGAGGCTGGTCAGGTTGGCGAAGATCTTCAGAGCTTTGTTCCCGGCGTCTTCGGCCTCGGCCTGGACCTTGTTGGCCTGTTTCTCCAGATTCTTCGCCAGCTCCTTCGCCTCGTTGTACCTGAACAGGACGTAAGCGAGAAGAGAAAGGTCAGCGAAATCTGCATCCGAGTACGCTCACTGAAAGAAGTGTGAGGAGATGTTGGAGGAAACCCAACAAAACACGGCGAGAACCTTTTAAAGAACCAGAGGACCAACATTTGAGTCGTTTTGGGGTAAATTATTTGCACGTTGTCCCCAATTTGTCTCCTATCTGATATCAAATAAAGGTGAAACAGTCCCAAAAACACTTCTAAGAACAGCTTCATGGAGCCGAACTGTCAGCGTGATTCATTTTATAAAGCTTTTGTGAGAGGTGCTAAACATGGTTTGTTTCTGGCGCCACCTTGTGGTGGCATAAGAGACTGTAGTAAACAAACAAAAATGTGTTCTACACAAAGCAAACAGACACCACAGAGATGCAAAATGACAACAGAGACAAAAAAGGACTATAAAGAGACAAAATGATAACAGAGACACAAAACAACAACAAAGAAACAAAATGATAACAGAGACACAAAATGACAACAAAGACACAAAATGATAACAGAGACACAAAACAACAACAAATAAACAAAATGATAACAGAGACACAAAACAACAACAAAGAAACAAAATGATAACAGAGACACAAAACGACAACAAAGAAACAAAATGATAACAAAGAGACACAAAACAACAACAAAGAAACAAAATGACAACAAAGACACAAAATGATAACAGAGACACAAAACAACAACAAATAAACAAAATGATAACAGACACCAAACAACAACAAATAAACAAAATGATAACAGACACAAAATGACAACAAAGAAACAAAATGACAACAAAAAGACAAAACGACCACAAAGAGACAAAACGATGACAAAGAGACAGACAGCGTCCCGCGGTGCGACCTACTTCTTGTTGAGCTCGTCGATCTCCTGGCTCGTCTTGTTCTCTCCGTCCAGAGTCTTCAGCAGCAGGTTGTACGCTTTGGTCGACGTGTCGTTGGCGTCTTTGGCGATCTTCTCGATCTGGTCGGCGTCCATCTTGTGCCTGCGGAGAGCGCAGACGACAGAGAAGCTTAAAACCTCTCGGCCTCGTTTAAAAAAAAAAAGAAAAAAGTCCTGGTTTTACCGACATGTTTTGAAGTTCGCTTCCCCTCGTGGATGAACACGTCAAATGTAAAGAGTTTCGTTGAACATATTTAAGCGGTTGAGCTCGGTTTTTTACTAAATTCGCTCATTTCACCGCCTGACCGCGTTCTTCAGCTGAAGTCGCGGTTCCGTGACGTTCGCAGCGTTACAAACACGTGAAACCCGGCGGAACCTCTGGTGTCGGCGCTGCGGTCTTACTTGTCGGCCAGCTTCCGCGCCTCCTCGGCCAGCAGCGTCATGTTGTTGGGCTCCCCGATGCCGCCGGAGGGTTTGATGTTCTGCGGACGACACGGCGCTCTCCGTTAACACTCGTGCGTTTTTTTTGTTGTTTTTTTTTTGTCGCCGTGACAACCCCGCTCGCCCGCTCGCTCGCCCACTCACCACTTTGCCGATGGCTTCCTTGGCGTTGTCGAGCTCCTGCCGGGCGCTGTCGATCAGGCTCTCGGCGTCGCGGACCCGGCCGCGGGCGCGGTCGGCCTGAGTGCCGGTGTCGTCCACCGTGTTGCGGATGCTCTGCAGCCGGTTCCACTGGGTGGTCAGAGTGTTGTTGATGTTGTTCAGGCGGTCCAGCAGACCTTTGTCCACGTCTGCGGGGCGGGGGGGGCGGGGTGAGGGTGGGGGGGGGGTCAAAGTTCACAGTCGCAGAGATGAGACACGTTTATCGGGACTCGTCCAAGTCATAAAGATGAATGTAGCAACAAAAAGAAGCAGCTTTTCCTCAAACGCTGTGATGCGATTTTGGACACAGAAATTGGAAAAAAAAAAATGTAAAACACGGGGAACATGTTTTATATTTTAAAATTACTACCTGATTTAAAAAAAAAAAAAAAAAAAAAAAAGGAGTCATAATAATCACGCTGCACATCACAGAAATATTTTTGTTCTCAACTTTTTTTTCCAATTTTCTGAATTTGCAAAAAAAAAAAAAAAAGTGACATCGCTTTACCAAACAGAAAAGTCAGACTGTTATTATAGAAAAACATTGGGATACATCGGCTGTAAAGAAAACAAAATGAAAAGAAGACCTTTGCTGGTCTGAGCCTCCTCCAGCAGCTCCATGATGGCTTTCTCAGCCTCCTTCAGACGGTCCTCGAAGGCCTTGTCGCTGATCGTGTCGTCGCCCGAGCCGAGGTTATCGATCAGGGTCTGCAGGTCGTGCAGCTTCTGCCTCTGCTGGTTCACCTGCACACACACACACACACACACACACACACACAATGTTGTTTGTTAAAGGCTGTTAAAAAAAAAAACATTGATTTAAGGATGATATTAGAAAGCTTAAAAAATGAGAGTCTATATCTATGAAAAGAGCCACATAAAGCTCGAAGGCCGGATCTCTAGTTATTGTTTCCAAATGACAGGAAAGGATTTTTTTTTTTTTTCCCGTGTCTGGATTACAATCCATAAATTGCGGTTTTACTTTTGCTCTAAATCAACATTAACTGGTGAGGTTTGAAGAAAAAAATAAAACAAACTGAGGCAGCGGGTAAATTAAAAGGGTTAAAGACTGTAAAATATCGGCTACGTTCATGTTTTGTTTCAGGGTATTTCGGGAGATTTGACAATCTGAAGTGGGAGTTTATAATCTGTGACTACACACAAATATACAGCTGTGGGTTTTAAAAGGCCGATGGTGATGTTCTTCGGTACCGAGCCGCTCACCTTGTCGCGGACCAGACCGTAGCAGGAGGGACACTGCTGGCAGCCCGGCGCCGAGCGGTTGTTGAAGTAGTTCTCCTCGCACATGTCGCACCGAGTTCCGACGAAGCCGGGCCGACACTCGCAGCGACCGTCCTCCTTGCACTGACCCGACTGGGAGCCTTCGGGGTCGCAGTCGCAGGCTGCGGGTCGCACAGGAGAAAAAAAAACAAAAAACGACATCTTTACCATCCGGCAGTATAAGCAGGCGCCGCGGTGGGTGGGACGTCTCGTGTTTTTGGATCTCTCTGCTGTTCTTTTCTCTCTCTGCTCTCCTCCTCAATCCCAAACGGGTCGAAGGCAGATGGCTCCGCCCACCCCTGAGCCCGGTTCTGTCGGAGGTTACTTCCTGTTAAAAGGGAGTTTTTCCTTCCCTCTGTTGGAGGTTTTTCTCCCTTAAAGAGGAGTTTTGTGGGAATTGTTGAATTGTTGGGTTTCTCTGTATAATGTTGTAAAGTTCTGCTGTAAGGACTTTAATGTTTTAAGCGCCATGAAATAACCTGTGTTGTGATTTGGCGCTATAGAAATAAAAATTAAATTGAATTGAACTGAACTGAAATAAAAATAAAATAAAACTCGACGCATGAAAACGGCTTCGTTACGAAGGTAAAAAAAAAAAAAAAAAAAAAAAAATTCTCACGTTTGCATCCGGACGAGCCGAAGCCGAAGAAGTTGACCTCGCAGCGCTCGCAGTGCCGGCCGGTGACGCCGGGCTGACACTCGCACTGACCCGAGGCGATGTCGCACTGACCGTTGGTGGAGCCGATGGGATTACAGTTACACCTGAGGACAGATTTACAAAACTTTCACATTCACAGGAGCTGAACATCTTCGGTGGCGACGTCAGATCGTTCAGAGAGACGCGGCGTTATAAAAAAAAAAAAAAAGGACGTGAACTGACCGTTCGCAGCCGTTGCCGCTCTGCAGGTTGAAGAAGCCGGGCTGGCAGGCGCTGCAGTCGCGCTCGGCGACGTTGGGGAGACACACGCATTGACCGGTGACCTGAGAGCAGCCGGTGTGTCGGCCCAGCGTGCCCAGAGGAGAGCAGGAGCAGGCTGAGGAGGAGGAGGAGGAGGAGGAAGAGGAAGATGTGAATCACCATCAGGCAGGAGGTACCGCAGCATAAGTGTTATCGTCCAACCGTAGAGCAGCATCCTTGCGTCCTTATAAGAGCATCGCGGTCTCTTACATTTGCACTTGTCGGAGGGGTTGGTGGCCAGGGCGTTGCCGTAGAAACCCTCCTTGCAGCGGTCGCAGAAGAAGCCGTCGGTGTTGTAGATGCACTTGAGGCACTCGCCGGTCTCGCGGTCGCAGTTGCCGACGGCGTTGGGGTCGATGTTGTCGCTGCACTTGCAGGCGCGGCAGGCCCGGACCGGCCCGTTCTGACCCAGCGGGTCGCCGAAGAAGCCGTCGTCGCAGAGCTCGCAGCGCTTGCCTGCGGACGGGTGACGGATTACGCTGTCACTGTTGTCATAGAAACCCTTCATGCTCTGCTGGCTTTTTCTTTTTCAGTCGTCATTGTATTTTCGTTATCAATACGCAAAGGAACCGTCCTCGGCCCTGTTCTGTTCACTTTTTACAAACTTAAATAATAAGACACCGGGGAACAGGCGGTATTCATCTCTACGCTGATGACACAACTCTTACTAGTAGTAGTAGTAGTAATAATAGTAGTAGTAGTAGTAATAGTAGTAATAGTAGTAGTAATAATAGTAGTAGTAGTAGTAGTAATAGTAGTAGTAATAATAGTAGTAGTAGTAATAGTAGTAGTAATAGTAGTAGTAGTAGTAGTAATAGTAGTAATAGTAGTAGTAATAATAGTAGTAGTAGTAGTAGTAGTAGTAATAATAGTAGTAGTAGTAGTAGTAACAGTAGTAGTAATAGTAGTAGTAGTAGTAGTAGTAGTAGTAATAGTAGTAATAGTAGTAGTAATAATAGTAGTAGTAGTAGTAATAATAGTAGTAGTAATAGTAGTAACAGTAGTAGTAATAGTAGTAATAGTAGGAGTAGTAATAGTAGTAGTAATAATAGTAGTAACAGTAGTAGTAATAGTAGTAGTAGTATTAGTAGTAGTAGTAATAGTAGTGGTAGTAGTAGTAGTAGTAGTATCAGTAGTATTAATAGTACTAGTATTAATAGTAGTAGCAGTAGTAGTAGTAGTATTTAACAGTACCTGTGGTTCCAGTAGGACAGTTGGTGCACACCACCTCTTTAGTTTTGGGGACGACGGCGCAGGTGGCTCCGGACGGACAGGGACATGGCTGACAGTCGCCTGACGTCCCCTGTGCGACGTCGCCATAGAAACCGTCTTTGCAGCGCTCGCAGCTCAAACCGGCCGTGTTGTGCAGACAGTCACACGCTCCTGGATGGACAGACGGACAGACAGAAAGGTGTTAAACCTGAAAATGAGCTGATTGCCCAAACAAATACCCAGCAGAGAAACAGTCAACAAACCAGTCAACAAACCAAAGAACAAGTCAACAAAGCAGAGAAACAGTCAACAAACTAGAGAACCAGTCAACAAACCAGAAAACCAGTAAAAAAAAAAAAAGACAGTAAAAAAGTAATAAAAAAAAAAAACAGTCCGAGAACCAGGAACCAAGTGTCAACGAACCAGAGAACCAGTCAACAAAACAAGACCCAGTTGACAACTCCGTAAATAAACAAACCAGTCAACCAAACAGTCAACAAACTAGTAACAGAAACAGTCAACAAACTCGGTAAACAAGTAAAGTAAGTCAGTGAACCAGACTGTTCTGTATATTGGGTTGATGTTTAGATTATTTTAATTTATCCCCCTGGTGGTTGCATGTGTTATTGCAGTTAGTTTTAGCAGTAAAAGTCTTCTTTTCATTCATTGGCCAATAGGGTCACATGACGTGGCCAGAGCAGTGATTCCAGAGGTGAGGGATCACATGGGGGCAGCTGATCCTCTGCCTTTCTTACGTTGAGTGCCTTGAGAAGCAATGCTTGTGAGTACCAAAATATCATGTGTGCTGAATTGTACTGCTTATTGAATGTTTACATCGAACCTTAACATAAAGAGAGACGTTTTTATGGAGCTAGTATTTTTTAGCAGCGAAGTTAAGGTAGAGCATTGTGATGACTCAGCAAAAATGTTAATTATCAAGCCATGCCTTGTTTGTTGAAAAGGAAGGGAATTTAGCACGGCGTTTTATTCTGCGTGGTACATCAGAAAAGAGATGTAATTTTATTTTGACATACATACTGATTGAGTGATTTATTTTTGTCCTTATTTCAGTTTTACAAAAAAGATTGTTGTACACGAGAAGAGGAAAACAAACAGTAAAAGTTCATTCAACTTTACTTCTTCGCCTGACTCTCTATACAACAGTATGTTCGCTATCTGTCGAAGTGTGGTCTGACGCCTACTCTGAGGACAGAATAGTAAAAAAGCAACTTCATGGCGGGCACTCCAACACAGAGGAAAGGAAGCTTTTGTAAGCCATTGTTTTATTTCACCATGTCGAGGAATGGTGAAGAGGAATCAGACGCGGATGCTCATATTCAACGTACGAGCCCCCTGTTAACTCTTTCAGAATATTCTGCCTCCACATCTAAAACAAAATCATCTGCTGCAACAGCTGCTGCGGTGGCACGTGCTAAGGTGCACAACAGGAGGCAGAACTAAAAATGAAAGAAGCTCATATAGCGGCTAAGCTGTCCACTCTGAACTGTGAAAAGGAAGTAGCAGCAGCTGAAGCAGAGGCTCAGGTCCTGGAGGCAGCTCTTGAACCGGAGTCTCAAGTAGGTGGCTTGATTTCTAACCTCAAGTCAGCTTCTCAGACAAATGTTTCAGCAACTAAACTCAGTGACATTGATAAACAGTGCCCAATTCACAAGAAGCCTCACCCCTTAAAGAAGTGCAGAGGTTTCAGAGCCAAATCATTAGGGGAACGCAAGATGTATCTAAAAGAAAATGGCATATGTTTCAAGTGTTGTTCCTCCACTACTCATTTTGCAAAGAGCTGTAAAGCAACCTTGAAATGTGCTGAATGTGGAGACAACAGTCATGTCACCGCTCTACATGCTGGACCTCCTCCATGGGTCAGTAACGACACCCCTTTAGAGTACGAAGGAGACGTGCCTCAGCCAACTGTTAGCTCAAGGTGCACAGAGGTCTGTGGAATAGGTAAAGGCTCCAGATCCTGTTCAAAGATCCTTCTGGCCGAGGTGTACCCCCACGCTCACCCAGACAGAGCAAAAATAGTCTATATTATGGTGGATGAACAAAGTAATAGATCCTTGGCCAGGTCAGATTTTTTCAGTCTGTTTCATATTCAAGGCTCAGAGGCTCCTTATACTCTCCGCACATGTGCAGGAACCACAGAGACCTCAGGGAGAAGAGCAACCAAATTTGTAGTTGAATCTTTAGATGGGACAGTTAACGTCCTGCTGCCCACCCTCATAGGATGCAATGACCTGCCGGAAGATCGGTCTGAAATCCCCTCTCCAGAGGTTGCAAAATATCACCCTCACCTCAGATCCATTGCTCACAAGATACCACCTTTGGATCCAGAAGCCCAGATACTCATTCTCCTGGGACGCGACATCCTACGATTGCATAAGGTGCGAGAACAACGTAATGGTCCACATGACTCCCCTTATGCTCAGAGGCTCGACCTCGGTTGGGTTGTTATCGGAGATGTTTGTTTGGGACCTGCCCACAGACCAACAGAGGTGGCCTCATTCCGCACTAGTGTGCTTGAAAACGGGCGTCCACCTCACCCGACTCCATGCCCCAACCGGATCCATGTCAAAGAAAAACATACCATGCCAGCTTGGCAGCAAGTCTCTTCAAACAGTTTCAAACCAACTTCAGGTGACTGCGCTCTCGGAAAGAACATCTTTGAGACAACTCGAGACGATGAAAAGGTGGGCCTTTCTGTTGAAGATAAGCAGTTCCTAAAAGGCATGGACCGAGAAATGCACATTGATGATAGTAACAGCTGGGTAGCACCCCTTCCATTTCAAGCACCCCGATCACATCTTCCAAACAACAGAGAACAGGCAGTAATGCGCTTAAACTCTCTTTGTCATTCTCTCGAGAAGAAACCAGAAATGAGAACCCACTTTGTGGCCTTCATGCAGAAAATGTTTGATTGTGACCACGCTGAGCGAGCACCACCTCTGTCAGAAGGAGGAGAATGTTGGCATTTATCCATTTTGGGAGTATACCATCCACAAAAGCCAGGAAAAGGTGCGTGGGAACGCATGATCGGAATGTCCCGCCGTATTCTAGATTCGATGCTCCAGGAAAGCAACGCCCCACACCTCACCCACGAAGTACTGTCCACTTTGATGGCTGAAGTGACAGCAATTATCAATGCAAGGCCCTTGGCACCAATCTCATCAGATCCTGAGTCACCGTTTCTACTGACACCATCCTTCTTGCTAACTCAGAAAGTCTGCACTCCTGTTCCTCCTGTGGGGACTTTTAGTAGCAAAGACCTCCACCATCGACAATGGAGACAGGTGCAGCACCTTGCAGACTGTTTTTGGAACAGGTGGAGAAAGGAATATCTTCCTACCCTTCAAAAACGAAACAAATGGCTGGAAGACAAACCCAACCTCCGAGTAGGCGACCTAGTCTTGCTTAAAGACAGCCAAGCGAAACGAAATGAATGTCCACTGGCACTGGTGTCAAAGACATTCCCCAGTCAAGATGGCAAAGTGAGGAAAGTTGAACTGAAAGTGACGAGATCTGGTTCAGCAAAGACTTTCCTAAGGCCTGTTTCTGAGACAGTCTTACTGATGAGCGTCAAAGACTGTTAAAAAAAAAAAAAATATATATATATATATATATATATATGTGCATATGTATACAAGTTCAGTGACTTATACTCTCAACTATTCTGAAATTGAAATAGTGGAATTTATCAATCCCATGCGGGGAGTGTTCTGTCTATTGGGTTGATGTTTAGATTATTTTAATTTATCCCCCTGGTGGTTGCATGTGTTATTGCAGTTAGTTTTAGCAGTAGAAGTCTTCTTTTCATTCATTGGCCAATAGGGTCACATGACGTGGCCAGAGCAGTGATTCCAGAGGTGAGGGATCACATGTGGGCAGCTGATCCTCTGCCTTTCTTACGTTGAGTGCCTTGAGAAGCAATGCTTGTGAGTACCAAAATATCATGTGTGCTGAATTGTACTGCTTATTGAATGTTTACATCGAACTTTAACATAAAGAGGGACGTTTTTATGGAGCTAGTATTTTTTTAGCAGCGAAGTTAAGGTAGAGCATTGTGATGACTCAGCAAAAATGTTAATTATCAAGCCATGCCTTGTTTGTTGAAAAGGAAGGGAATTTAGCACGGCGTTTTATTCTGTGTGGTACATCAGAAAAGAGATGTAATTTTATTTTGACATACATACTGATTGAGTGATTTATTTTTGTCCTTATTTCAGTTTTACAAAAAAGATTGTTGTACACGAGAAGAGGAAAACAAACAGTAAAAGTTCATTCAACTTTACTTCTTCGCCTGACTCTCTATACAACAGTATGTTCGCTATCTGTCGAGGTGTGGTCTGACGCCTCCTCTGAGGACAGAATACAGACGGTGTACGAGTGAAAAACAGTCAGTAAGACCTGTCGGTGCCTCTGAGCAATAATAAACAGTCACGAAACCAGTCGGTAACCCGGGTAACCCGGTTCCCTCCTCCCCCAGTGTTACCAGTGTCCGCGTTGCAGGCGTCGCTGTGTCCGTTGCAGTTGCAGGGTTCACAGGGGCTGAAGGCCGCGAGCTCGGGGCGGGCGCGGCGGTATCCCAGAGTGCACTGCTCACAGTGCTGACCCTGGTAACCCTGAGGACAGGTGCACTGCTCCACCCAGCGGGCCGGCACGCCGGGGCCCCGCCTCGCCGTCACCAGGGAGACGTCGTCCAGGTAACCGGCACCTGGAGAGACGACTCGTTAGCAAATGATGCTAAACAGAAATGTGTTTTGTTGTTGTTGTTGTGTGTGTTGTGTGTTTGTGTTGCGTACTCCTCTCGCTGTAGGTGCCGCGGATCTTGATGGCCGTCAGGTTGTGGAGAAGTTTCTGGAAGTCGGAGTGAGTGATGGACGGCCTCCAGGGGTAGTCGGTGCTGTCGTGGAGCCTGAAGCAGAACCAGAACCAGATGATTCAGATTAGCACCAAACGTACCAGATTAGCTGGAGTCGTCAGAATTTAAACTAGACGTGTAGACTGAGTCCTAAAATCTCTGAAACTAAATCCAGAGTGATAAATTTATCATCTGAAATGAAAGATATATGAGCAGATAACAGAACTCTGTCATAACTAAAATCCATGTTATCAGATTAGCATCCGAATTTTTAACTACATGTAAAATGAATACAGATTATCAACAGAATTCAAAACCGGGAGTTAAAATCACAAACAAAAATTAGTTTTGCTTAATCCAGATGAACAGATTACGACAAATAAATCTGGTTTAATAGTTATTATTATCATAATTCAAAACTGGACATGTTGAATATTATTATAAATCAATAAATTATGAGTGGGATTTGAAACTAGATGCACAGATTATGACAAAAGATCTGTTTTATTTAATCCAGATGAACGGATGTCCGATTTTTTTGTGAAGTTTAAAAACCATCTGACAAATTACAGCCAATTAATCTGATTTTAAACAGTGTTTTTGGTAATTAAACTCAAAAAGGTTACAAATACTATTATTATTATTATTATTATTATAGATGAGAAAATTACCAGACAGGTTCATTTGTAAAGATTATGACCAATTAATCCAGAATAATTGAATCCAGATGACCAGATTATGGAACTAAACCAGCCTGATTTATAGATTCAATCAAAAAAAGACAAATCCAGATTAACATCAGAATCTAAAAACCAGATGTTGAGATTCCAACTGAAGTCTAAATTCAAAGTAAATCCAGATTCAATATAGATATCAATAGAATGTACAATTATGACCAGTCATAAATCCATCATTAGATTAAGCGGAGCAGCTTCCTGGTCCGAAACCGGATCAGACAATCCGACTAAGACCGTCCTCACCGGAACACGTAGGTCTGCATGTTCTCGTTGGGGTAGGCGTTGCCCTGGGCGATGAGGGGGACGGCCACCCGCAGGCCGGCTCCCTCCAGAACCAGATCCTCGGCCGACAGGCGAGTGTCCCGCCGGTCCACTCGGAAGTTCAGGGTCAGGTTCTGTCCGTAGCTCAGCATGTGGTTCCCCAAAAACTTCTCTGCGACGCAAAACCCGAGAGGAGCGGCAGGGGTTGAGAAAACAACAAACAAACAAACAAGTAAATAAAAAAAGAAAATGTTAAAACACCAAAGAGAAGGAAAAGTCGTAGAGTCACAATGAAAACAGAAATCTGGATGTAAAAACGCACTCCCTGAGGCCACGCCCACTTTTTTTTTTTTTTTTTTTTTTTTTTTTTTTTTTTTGAACAAGCTTACAAACATAGAAACGTGTGTGTGTGTGTGTGTCTGTGTGTGTGTGTGTGTGTGTGTACCCGGGGCTACGAAGTACATGGGGAAGTAGTCGTCTGAGATGAGGGAGATTTCCTGTCCGCTGGGAGACCACTGGACACGGACGCTGGACCCATCGTGCTGCTGGGCGGTCCACCCCTCGTCATCTGACACACACACACACACACACACACACACACATTAACAGCCCGTCAGCACTGTGCAGTTTATCGTTTTTCGCCGAGCGGCGGGTTGTTTTCCGCCCTCGGCGCGGCCTGCAGGCGGCTCGTTACCTCCGTAGAAGGAGGAGCTGACGGCGTGCACGCTGAAGCCTTCGGCGCTGTCGCACACCGACGAGTGCTGGAAGCAGAAGCAGGGCGTGCAGCCCTGAGGGTTGTTGGGGTCCAGGTTGAAGTAACCCAGTTTACACCTGAGGGACACAAACGTGGCCCGAGGTCAAAGGTCAGAGCTTGTAGCGATGCAAAAAAACAGTCATTTTTAGTTTTTAGTTACGGTCCATTTCTCCTAAAGGGGTTTTGCGGTACCTGTCGCAGCTGAAGCCCTCCACGTGGTCTTTGCAGCGGCACTGTCCCGTGTTGACGTCGCACTCCTGAGTGCTGCCGGAGGGCGAGCAAGAACACAGCCTGCAGAGAGAGAGAGAGAGATTTATACAATATAATATAACCGTTGCAGAGAAATGAAATCTACTGATTTAATCTCACTCTTATTTTCATTTCAGCACACAGAGCTGATCCTGGTCTCGTCCCTGTTGAAACTAGTTATTAGTTTGTTTCTTATATTTGTCTAATTTTTATTTAATAGACTCGGAGTTTGTTAGATTCACCATATTTAGGCCACATTTTGCACGTCGTTTGTTTACCGTTGTTATTTGCTCGTGTAGTTTTGGTTAACGAGTAATTTATTCAGTTAGTTTTGTGATTGAGTAAAACGACAGGCATCTAAAGGCTATTTAGGTAGAGAGGCAGGTAAAAGGACCAGCATGCACTTGGGTGGGCCAATTTTTTTTTGTAACCATCTTTTACATTACAACACCACCTGCTGCCGGTTTTAGAAGGATGCAGAGCGTGAGGCGTTCAATGAAAATCTGACAGTAGGACTTCTTCAGATTTAAGACTTTTTTTTTTTGTATTTCTAAATTCTCCAAAGTGTTTCTGACCCAGTAAAGTTGTTCAGTTCGACCTCCCGGCTGCGGAGCTGAAACCGACTCATTGTAAGGGATGTTTGTTCAGGTGGAAACTTCAGGAAATAAAACAACAACATTTCTGTGCTGGAAAAAAATAAACCCGGACGTTTCCTTTTAGACTCAAGACAAACATGTTTGACAAAAGCTGGAAAGAATGAAGTGAGTTTATCAAAACCTTCAGATCAGATTTTTCACCACGTTCTCCACGATAAGTTGGATACACAAAGTACAGAAGTCCTGGTCGCTAACGTTGTTTTATTTATTTTTTTTAGTTCCATTGCTTCTTGTTTGAGTTACAGTATCTTTCTTTTGTGAACAACTGTTAACTATTATGCAAATATGCGTGTTTTGAAATGTATGGGGTGTTGTAATTTGTTGGTTTTATAACAAGAAAATAAAAAATAAACAATAAAAAAAGGAACATTATGGATTATTTTGCTTCAAATTAGATTAAATTAATTAAATCAATAATGAAAAGTGAGACTATCCTGGCAGAATGTTGGAAATATGGAAAAGCAAGTTGTTGTTGTTGTTTTTTTCCAGATCGTGCCAGCAGAGGGCGCTCAAACTTCAGCAAGAGCAAAAATGTAGACTCCAACACCAACTCATACAGTAAGACACAACATATTAGAGGAATGTAAACTTCTTCCTGGAGTTTTTTGTTTTTTTTTAAACATCTGACAAATATATGAAGAGAAACTGTTGAGCTGTTAACTGCAACTAAAACAGTTATTATAAACGTATATTTGTGCACCTGCTGACACACAACCTCGATCGGACTTGTTTAAATGGAGCGAGGCTAATGGTTTTCCCCTGCTTCCAGTCTTTGTGCTAAGCTAAGCTACCAGATCCCCCCGCTTCCAGTCTTTGTGCTAAGCTAACCTAACAGTTTCCCCCTGCTTCCAGTCTTTTGCCCTCTGAAAACTGGGAAATCTTTACATTTGAGAAGCTGCAAAAGAAAATGTTTATCACCACTATGAATGAATCCATTATTAATGAGTCGTGTTATTGCCTCAGCTGTAGAGAGCCGATCGGTTTCTGGGAGCTGTATAATTGGTTGAACAAGGGCCCAGCAGGAGTTTAATGTGGGGCTGATAAACTCTCGCATCAGTCAGGGAGCTCCACTGAACTCCAGTCAGTTTTTCCACAGACTTCCTATCAGCTGATCGACGCGGCGGTTACCTGCAGCCGGCCTCGGTCAGGCTGTGGTATCCCGGCTGGCAGCGGTCACACTTCTCTCCGGTCACTCCGGGTTTACAAGCACACACGCCTCTGTTGTCGCACTGAGGAGACTCTGAGCCTGGAAAACACACACAACCGACCCGCCGTCAGCGCGTTGAACCCAAACAACACACGTGCAAACAATCAGCTTCCATGAACAAACCGTTACACAGCAGGACTGGTGTAAAGCTGCGTCACCGGTTCTCCCGGCGGCAGCTGCTTCGCATTAACCGGCGGTTTTGCTGCTGCGCGCTCCATTTAAAACCGCAGAAGTTCATACTGGCGGTTTCACATGTTTTCACTTCAGCTGCGGTTCGTGTTCACCTACTGCAACGCTGGCGAACACTTTCACAATCGTCCCACTGCATTCTGGATTCTTTTCTGCCGTATGTTTGCGCCTCAATTCTCTGCACACAGTGAGACGTTATCGTGGAAGGATTACTGAATCAGTCCAAAGGGTCAGAGGGAAGCAAAAGGAAGTCTGAAGGGACTGTTTTCTTGTTGGAAAGTTAACGAAACGGCCACAAAGAGACTCCAAACAGCCACAAGAACGCACAAAACAACCAAGAGGAGATGCCAAAGAAGAAACGACTCCAAAGTAATGCAAGACTCCTCCAAGAAGACGCACTATTACTTCAGTGAGACGAAGAACAAACAAGAAAGACACTAAATGACCACAGAAATGCAAAAAAACACCACTGAAACATGTAATTGACCAGAGAGAAACTCAAAATGACCACAGAAACGTGGAAAGTGAGCATGAAAACATACAAAACCACATCAGAAACATGTCATTTAGGACATAAACACACAAAATGACCACAAAAAACACACAGAAAGAGACACAGAATGACCATGAAGACAAACCACCAGCGAAACATGCAAAATGATCACAACGAGACATAAAACGCCCACGAAAAACATTCCCTTACGTAAGTAAGAGACTGTTACGGTTTGTTGATGGTGAGTTCAAGTGTTTGTGGGAAACTGAAGCATCGAAGGTTTAAAGTTCATTCATAAACTTTTAAATACTACTGAAACACACTGATTGGAAGTGAGGGGCCACTTCATTTCTTTCCCTGGAGAATCGGCTCCAGTTTTATAAGCTGGTTCCTCAAAAAATGTCTTTATAAATCCAGTAACATCACCTTCTCTGGCGGTAACTTTCCTGAGTCACGGTTCCCTGCCTAGCCTCGCTAACCGCTGTGCTCGAACTCCGCGGAGAGCCGCGACTCACCGACGCCGTTGCAGCCGCAGGGCAGGCAGCGGTTGCCGCTCTGGTCCCGGTGGTAGTTGTCAAGGCAACGCTCGCAGTTGGGCCCGTCGGTGTTGTCGGCGCAGTTCCTGCAGTGACCTCCGTGACCGGTGGCCCGGTACAACTCGGCGTTGAAGTAACACTCGGAGCTCTTCCCGTTACAATCGCAGGCTGGGAGACGCACAAAAAAAAAAAAAAAAAACAACAACAACATCAACAACAACAACTTAAATCTGTCTGCTGTGGCAAACGTTTTTACAAAGTTACAGTAGAAACTGGAGCGAGTGAAGCTGGTAGCAGTTAAAGCGGCGGCTGTAATGAAGCAGCAGCGACGGTAAAAGCAGAAACAGATGTTCTGCGGTGCCTCTGTGTGAACAGTCCCGTCCACCTGAGGTTTCAACCGCGCCGAAACAAAAGCAAATGGGAAGCGGTCGGAAACGGGTTTAAGTGAGGTCAAAACAAAAGTCGACGTTTTCAATTTGTATCCGGAAAACGGTTCCCAAAGTCGAGTGTCCGGTTCCCCCGCGCTGACGAGAGAAACTGGAAGATGAATTATAGGTCGACCGTGAGAGAAGAAAAACAGTAAAAAAAAATAAATCCCCCTTAACCCAGTTTAGTCATGCATCCGCACGGTGATATGAAAGGTTAGCTGACAGGAACTACAACTCCCACAATCCCCCCCGAGACTTCTCATGACTAATGGCCTTGAGATCCGTTACAACAGCGCCAAAGGTTCCCCGTTGCATGCGTCGGCGTAGCAGACATACAGGTTAGTGTGACTTTTTTTTTCAGCTTTAGTGTCCTTAATAAATTATTCCTTGAATTCCTTTGATCTGTTCCTATATTATTTGTTCTTTTTCTACGTTGCGAAACAAATTCGCTTTCAAAAGTTCCGGAGTGTCGAAATAAGACATTTAAAATTTTAGAAACCAGGACAAAGTGGCTCGATTACGTTTAGCTTTCAGCATCTGACAAAAACTTCTATTTCTTAAACATTGCCAGTGACTTTTAAAATGTGAACGCTCAACAGTCGTACAGAAAATTGAAGACCGGAAGTCAACACGCCAACATTTACCCTTCATGGAGCCAAAAAACAAAACAAACAAAAACAAAGCTCATAGTCACTAAAACAGAAGTCCATTAAAAAAATTTTTTTTTAAAAACCCTCTTTAGAACAGGAGGAGGAACAGCAGGACTGAGTTTCGTTTGTTTTACCTTTTGTAAAAGTGTAAAAAAAAACAAACATCAAATCATTTATGACCAAAATATGTCGAGTAAGCGATTTTCGTAACGGCAGAGTAGGAACCTGTACCTGCGGAGATGTAAAAGTAAAAGCACTCCTGATAAAGCGGTGACAGCTGGATTAAAGCAGCGGGCGGGACGCGGGGCGTCCCAACTCACCCAGACACTCGTTGGGGTTGTCGGCCGTCGCTCTCCTCCACGGCCGGTCGTTGAAGAAAGGTTTGCACGCGTCGCAGTCGTCGCCGTCGGTGTTGTGCTTGCAGTTGCACACCAGACGACCTCGGCTGTCCTTCGCGCACTCGCTGGCGTGGCCGTTGCACTTGCACCTGACGGCGGAGAGGGGAAACACGCACACCTGTTACGGCCCCGGTGACGTCGAACTCGAGGCGTCCGACGGTCGTCGTCCCGCGGAGCGTCTGACGTTTTATTGACGATATACTTTAAAAAAAAAAAAAAATTTTAAATACTTTTTTTTTTTTTTTTTAAATCCATCCGAGTGCTCGAAGCCTCTCGAGAGTTTTTAAAATGACACGGCGGAGGAAAGGTTTTCGTGGAACCTCCTCGGGGGGGTTTAGGGAAGGGGGGGCCCCTCACTGCAGGACGGGACTCGCTCGGCAGCCATCTTTTCTATTGTCTCGGGTGTTTCTTGGCAGAAAGCCGTGGAAAAAGTGACGGCGGGAAGGAAGAGAGGCTTTATAGAGGCTTCGGGGCGAAACGCCGCTCAAAAAGCTGCTGAAGCCGAACGGCCGCGTGCGTTCAACATTCGGGAAGCGGTTGTTGTTGTTGTTGTTGTTGTTGTTGTTGTTTTGTAAATGGAGCAACGTTGCAGACTCGACGGTTCGTCGGGGAACAAACGGAGACAGTCTGGAAAAATGGTGGTTTCTTTTTACTTTAATTGGCGTTAGTCGGAGCTAATCTGTCTTTTAAGTGTTTTATCTTTGGTTCGTTTCCTATTAGACGGTTACGTTCGAGCTCTTGACCGAGTCAAGAGCTTCACGAGACTTTTATGAAGCTCTAATCGAGTGTAAATTCCTGTTTCAAAAGATGCCTTTCAACGAAGAGTGTTCTCAGTGTTCACGCACTCTTGTCGTCTCAGTGTCCCCCTTTGTTTGCGCGAATGACTCAACCGGGACGGGTTTTTTCGTTTCCGTCACGTGGCTGTACATTTGAAAGTGTTGACATAATGAACGGCAGTGTTGAAGCGTGAACTCTGGTTGCGCGCACGAAGCCGACGGGTGGAACGCGAAGTGGAAAAGTCAGGGCGGGGCTGCAGGAGATTAAAAAATTAATTAATTAATTTAAAAAAAAAAAGAGTCTTCAGAAACCCCTCCTTGGGTGAGCAAAGGTTAAATCCCGCAGGTGCTCGGCTCAGGACTCTTCCCCCCCTTTTTTTTTTTCTTCTTCCATCCGTCATGGCGGTCGGTCCGCGCCCCCCCCCCCATTCCCGTCTCCCTGTAATCCAGCCCTGCAGGCCAGGAATGCCAGGAATGCCGGCTGTGTAATGGAAATCTGCTCCACATTTCTAACAGATTATGGCTGCAGAGACGCAGCCTGTTTAACACTCTTGTAATGCCTGTCGAAACCTCTTTTGTTTTTAGGCGTGCAGGAAAAGCAGTTCTTAGGAGGCCACGGGGGAAAGCGGACCACACAGTGACACATCCCAAAAAACAAAAAAAAAACACCAAAAAAAAACCTGCACACCCTCCCGACCACCTACACATCACCCCCACATTCAGTCAAGTCTTCCTTTTCGTCCTCGGCGGGTTTTCACGAAAACCGAGGCTGCTCGAACTTGTTCAAGCTCAAAATATGTGCGAGGAGAGGTGTTGGGTTTCTAATTAGAGGTGTAACTCCGCCGGTACATATATACAGTACATATATATATATATATATATATATATATATATATATATATATATCTGTATCACCGCCATCTTTTACCTTCCTCCCACCGCGAAGTCGGAGATGGCGTAGTAGTAGGACTTGAGGACCTTGGGGTCGTTGAAAACCTCGTCCCCGAACGTGTTGAGCCTGTTCAGGGTCACTCGGATGTCTGTGGCCGTCACCCAGTCCTGCAAGAGACACAACAATGGGACGCGGCGTCAACACACCACCGAGCCTGTCGATCAAGATGCAGATGGAAATCTGTCTGTGGGCGTGTTAACGTCCACGTTTCTGTTAAAAAAAAATTAAATAAATAAATAAAAAAACATCAAATATTTGGCTTTATTGCTTTAAAAAATTAACCCGAACGATAATTTTTTTTTTTTTTTTTTAAAAAGCTGAAAAAGTTAATTATCTTTCAAAGCAAACTGTTAAAAAAAAAAAAAAGTCTGATTCTAAGCATGTGAAGGGAAGTAAATGTGAAAAAAAAAAGTTGGTAATTAGCATGAAACAAGATTTCTGAAGGTATTTGTGAAGATGACGTTCCCACAGTTCAGACCACGAACGTCAAGATTTGATAACTGTAGTTTGACTATGACGTTTTGTTGTTTTTTTTCCAGAGAAATGGAATTTATTTCCTTGGCGTTGAGATACGAGACACAGATGGACAGAATTACTCAAAAGACACCTGCTCGGCTTCATGGGAAACTTGCGGGGTGAAGGCCGCCGATAGTTTTGTTCACTATCAGCAGGAAGCCTATCCCGAACAGTTGTTTTTTTTTTTTGTTTTTTTTTAGCGAGCGAGCGAGACCTTGGAGCAGCTGCTCGAAGGCAAACAAACTGCTTTATTGAGTCCTGAATTAAAAAAAAAAAAAAAAAAACAGACTGTGAGATGGATCGGCCTCGGGAGGGTTTGGTTTCTGTTCGCAGGGAAAGTGGGAACTCGAATATGATACGAACGCCGGCGCTGCCAGCGAACATGTGAAATGAATCAAGCTTTCCGTGTTCTCTCTAGAAGAAAAAAAAAAAACTTTTTCGACTTTGAAATTGTTAAATATCTGCTGACAGCCAGCTGGCCTTCTGTCAGACGCCGAATCTGTTTCCAGCGCTCAGCAGGAGATTTATGTGTCGCACTTGATGTTCATATAGCGATCAAATGTCCAGATTACAAACTGGTTTTTTTTTCCCAGATGGAACGTATCCGGCCCGTAAACCCAGAGCGCTCAGAGCTGGGAACCTTTTCTTTTTTTTTTTTTTGCGCTCCCGTTCGGTTCGGTACATTTAATCTGCCTACTCGGGGAAAACGTCCGCCTCCTCCTTGTGACTTTTCACACTGATGTTAAATCCTCGTAGAACTGCTGGGAATGTGGCTGAGCAGGGAGGAGGGGAGGTCCAAAACAGGAAGTTATACCTCGTGTTAAGTTGACTCGTACGGCACTAAACGGTTCATTTTTTGTTTTAGTTTTTGGTGTGTGTGTGGGGGGGGGGGGGGGGGGGGGGGGGGTGAAACGGGGCCCCCATCCTGTGCGATTGTTAAATAATGAATTTGTGACAAAACTCAAGCGGCAACCAGCAGCGACGTCACCCGTTGGCTCTCGGTGGTATTGCAGTTTAAGGCTCTTCCGCATCGGCCTCCTTTTTCAGACCCCGGACGCTACGTCCAACTTTTTACACACAGATAGAACAGATCTGTTTCCTGGTGATTTGATTTAAGTCAGGAAACATTCAATCAAAGTCATTGAAAGTGAAAATTTGACCAGCTGTGTTTCTTCTGCCAAACTCTGATTAAGGTTTCAGGTTTTTTTTTGTTTTTTTGACAGCTGCACCGTTCATGGTTGACAGTTAAAAATTTTTTTTTAAAACTTATTGCGCAGCTGGTTTCTCATCCGCTCTGCAGATTTCTAGGGCCGGTGACGTCCAACTTTTCTCTCCCTCTTTATGATTCATGAAGAAGAAACTCATCTGGCCCGCCGTCCGGCAGCTGCAGCTCTTCGGGCCGTCCGGGTCCAGGAAGCTCTCGCGCTGCTCCTCGGCCTGAGTCAACACTGTTTAAACTGCACAGAACATTTGTTTGCTATCAATCATCTTGCAGCTCTGTGCCAGTGTGGAACGGCTCGGTTTGGACATGTGTTTTCTTGACAGAAGAATGCTGCCTGCCGTTTCGAAAATCACAAACATCCAGCTGAAGCTGCAGCCCGGGTAACAAAAACGGTCCGAGTCGATTTTTTTTCATGATTATCCTCATTGTCGATTACACTTCAGATTGAACTCCGCGACATGTTGAGACTATGTGTAACAAAAAGATAAAACCAGACGCTAAAAGACACCAATTTTAGCGTCTGGTTTTGTCTGAACAACAGTCCGAAAACTTAAAAGAGATTCAGTTTAAAAGGATATAAAAAGAGAAAGAAGCGGCAAATCTGCAAGTTGGAAGCAGCGGATGTTTAAAAATGTTGCTTCAAAAACAATTATTTATCAAAACATTAGCAGATGAATCCATTAATCCACTTAGTATGCTTTTGATAAGAATTTAAAAAAAAAAAAAAGTTTTTACTCCAGTAAAATTTCGATGCATCTGACCTCCGAGAGGTCCAATGGCAAAAAATGTGCACCGTTTGTATGCCGGAAAGTCTTGAAATTGCAAATTCCTGCGGCGCAGCACGGTGATGCGCACGGAGCAGCAGGAAGCTGCAACGCTCCCGAGTAGATATTCCACGTTGCGTCACTCGGTCGACATCAGCCCCCGAGTTACACACGTTTTTGCGACCACTGGGTGCATTTGCGATTTTCACCGAAAAAAAAACTAAAAATCAAAACATTGCCTCTAAGATTTGCAGGGTTTTCCCTGGTTTTCTGCAGCCCTTATGCTCTGTGGTTTCACTTAATTCTGGACAATTATAATATAAAAAAAATTGAATAAAACAAATGCAAATCCATAAAAATAAGAATCCCCAAACATTAGTAAAACACAGTTTACAGTGAAGCTACAGCGGCTCAGATGCTGTGAAAAAAAACATATATGTTACAATGGATGGGGGAAAACCCTGGACATGTAAATATGATGAAAATTTTAGAGATAAATGAGAAAAAAACAAAAACACATTTTGGTTAGATGGTGTCTGAGTTTTCAACTGGTTTCTGTCTGCAGGTCAGTAAAACTCTGCCGGAGCAGTTTTAAGCGCAGCGAGTGAACAGTTCAATATACGAGAGGTCAGCGAGGGTCAGCGGCAGGTTTACAGTCTGTGAAACTTCGGATTTCGCAGACGAAGACGTCAACTCGTGACGCCTGGAAGAGAAACCAAAGTGTCTGATTTATAGTGCCTATAAATCTATTTTTAAGTCGGTAAAATGCTATTTTAATAGTTCGGCGTGATCCGACAGATCACGGGTGGGAATTAAAGGCGTTAAGTGTTCAAACTACTAAACTTTCCTCCGTCAGGCGTCAAACATTCATTCGAATTACACAATTAGAAGAAGTTAAAGGGGGATGAAACTCGAACCCACAGACAAACTGAGACACCGGCTCAAAGTGCAGTCGGCCCTCACGAGCCCCCCCACCCCTCCGGAAAAAAAGCTGGAAACCACCGGCGGGTCATCGGCCCCGTTTTGAAGGCAGACGAACTCAGCTGGTGGTTATTTCCTCACTCGGAGCGCCGGAGATGACGGACAGCGGGAGTGTGAGCGAGCGACAAAACAGCCGCCTGACGCCTCCGACCGACCGGCCCGCCGCCTTTCCAAAAAAAAAAAAAAGTCCCCGGCTTCAGTATAAATAGCTTCATGCCGACGGGTCAAATAAGGAAGTTTAGAGCCGAGCCGCCGAGCTAAATCTGTTCGTTTACGCGGATTACGTTTTAATCTGCAACGGTGTAAAGTTCCTCCCCCGCGATAAATGCGGTCGCACAACGAAACACGGCGGAAGGTCGAGTTTGACAGAAGGAAATAAGAAGGACAACGAAAAATGGCAGAATTTCTTATGCGATTTTCGCTTTGACTCGTGAGATAAACTGATTTGAAATGTTGGGGGGGGGGGGGGGGGGGGTCAAAGGTCACTGTGAGCTGAAAAACCTGTTTTCGGGGCCATAACTCAAGAATTCATACACTAACTGTGACAACAAATTTCACACAAACGTCTGGCAGCGTCGCCGGGACGACGGCCGCGCGAGAGCACACAAAGCAAGAGGCCTACACGGACAGACGAAGTCTGAATAAAGAGACGGTGCCTACAACTCCCATCAGGCTTTGCGCCTCACACCTGCGTGAAACACTTGATGGTACCGAGAACACCCCTTTAATCTCCGGGTGGGGGAACCACGCGCCACGATCATGGTGGGTGGGGGAACCACGCGCCACGATCATGGTCTTTCTCTCCGGATAAAATGAAGTCTGTGAACATTTCATCTCCAAAAAGGTCAAAGGTCAACTTGCAGAAGCCTTTTTCTGGCCATTATTCGACACCAGAAGAGGAGGAAGAGGAGGAAGAGGAGGAAGAGGAGGAAGAGCCGTCGGGTGAATTCGTAGCGCTCTTTGCCGCAACATCCCTATTAAAAGCATCATCTGTTGTCACGGTTACAACTAAACCTCAGAAGAAAATAAATTGATCTCCTTTTAAAAACGGCGTATAAACAGTGAGACGTCGAGGAGAACAGAACAGAACGCTCCAGGAGAACATTACGCAACACAAAAGCGAGAAGCGAAGAATGAAAACAGATTCTCAGATTTCTAGTTGTGAAGCAACAATCGGCCGCAGAGAGAGCGAGGAAACGTGGAAACACAAACACACCGAGGAGGAGGAGGAGGAGGAGGAGGAGGAGGAGGAGGAGGAGGAGGACGGACGGAAAGAAGTCTTCCAGCTGCCGGTCGGTCGGGCCAAAACGGAGAGCTGCTGCTGCTGCTGCTGCTGCGGTGGGAAATCTGGGGGTGTCCGCCTAGCAACATGTCGCAACACTTGGCAGGCGTCAAACCTGCAACCTGACCGTCGGGAGCAGAAAAAAACAAAAAACAAAAAACCCAAAAGGCTACAAACACGCTTGAGCTGTTCCAGAGACGCCCGAAACGAAGTGACGGGTCTAAATAATCATTCCGGTCGGGTCGAGTCGAGGAAAAGAAACATCGGTATTACCGTTGCCTCTTTTTGCTTCAGCGACGGCAGCCCGTCTGGCGTCAACATGCAAACTACGTCACCGAAATATACAAATAAATAATCACGAGAACCTCGAACGCCCGACTCTCCGATGATTCGCGTCGGATTGATTTAGTTCGTTTCGGCGCCGCTGCTTTTTTTTTTTTTTTTTCCGCCGTCACGAAAAACATCTCGTGACTCCAAAACGAGCTTGAAATCAGATTTTCTCCTCCCGTCACGCTTCTCGAAATAAAACCTTCCAGAAAAACATCTCGACGTTCTCACACCAACATCACAGAAAAACCCCAAACCGACCAATCGCAGAAGTCGTCGTCTCCAAAACTGAGCGTCTTTTTTTTAAAAATTTTAACGTAAACAAAGATGAAAACATCGGGTGCGTTACCGGATCCTCGCGGGTTTTTTTTGTTTTTGTTTTTGTTTGTAAATCTGGATTTTTTTTTTTTTTTTTTAGGGGACTATAATCGCGCCGACTCACCTGCAGCACGGGGCTGAGGTCGAAGTTGTAGGCGCTGGGTCGCCCCTCCAGCGTGGAGAAGGCCACGTTTCCGCCGGTGAGCGGCGAGATGTCGCTGAAGTCGTCGGTGCAGAGCGCCTGCTGCTCGTCCTCGCCGGTGCGGATGAAGCCGAGGCCCGCCTTCTGGTACGTCTTCTCGCAGGAGCCGCTGTAGTACTGGTACGGCGTCCAGGCGCCGCCTTCCCTCGTCCGCTTGTAGATGGCGAAGCTCTCCGGCCGGCTGGTGTGGAACTTGAGCCGCACGTAGGTGATGTCGAAGGCCTTACCTGAGGAGGGGGGAGGAGGGGGGAGGAGGGGGTGGGGGGAGGGGGGGGGAGGGGAGGAGGATTATATATGTCAATATATGTGTTTTATCAAACATGGCTGTTGCACACACTTCTGTTCTTTATAAGCGTAGAAGAGAAAGTGGAGAAGATTTTCGGGGCAAGAAAATAAAGCGAACAAGAAACCGTCTGGTGGGTTTTTGTTTTTTGTGCATTCTGTTATATATCTTATATATATCTTATATATATATATATATATAAGATATATATAAGGTATTTCTTAACGCTGGCTGAAAGGTGAGTTTTTTTTTTCTCCCCCCCCCCTTTAAGAAATATCACAACTTCGCCGACGCTCGCGTGCCGATGATCACGTTCCAGCGTCACCCTCGCGTGCCGCGCCGCGATCGTGCGACGGCGTTACCCGTCGAAACGAAATATAGTCACTGAAGATATCACACTTTTACGTTAGTGCGATCTCCGTTTCCGTGGCAACGCACGGGGTACGACTGCTCGCCTGGGAATACGATCGGTCGTGTCGGTGGACTCGCGGTACGCCAATGTTCACTACTCCGGGGAGTAGGCCGACCCTTAGCAACGACCCCTAGCAACAGAGACGACTTCTAAGTCCGTTTTATTGCTTTCTGGAGATGGTTTCTCAAATTGAGTAAATACAACACACAGAAACACTAAACTGCTTTAGTAGCACAATCCGCGAGTCTCTCCGGGTGGAGGGGGGCGGGGGAGGTTTTGGGGGGGGGGGACACGAGTCCTCTCCTGATGCTTTGGGGTTGGGAAAGCTGAGCAGGAATGTGGAAGTGCAGTCGGAAGAGCGTCCCGGTCCTTTAACTCTTGACACTCGGAGGGGGTGGGGGAGGTGGGGCGGGGGCGGGGGTGCGGGGTGGAGGGGGGGTGGGGGGGGGGGAGAGATGGTCTCGACATATTTGGCGAGTCTGAGCAGGCCGGAGAGAGCCGGGGGACGACTGAATGTTCCAGCATCCGTCAGTCAGCGTGTGAAGGAGCCACCGCCATGTTTTGAGCCGGGGCGGCGGCGGCGGCGTCGTGTGTGTGTGTGTGTGTGTGTGTGTGTGTGTGTGTGTGTGCGTGTGTGTGTGTTACGTCTGTTTGCTCTGCCAAAAGAATCCACTCTGTAAACAGTGTGTTGACAGGGGCCCCCGGGGCCGGCTGGGGGCCCCCCCCTCCGTGTCGACGACGGCAAATAAAGGTGAAGCAGCTGATAGGACTGAAGTTAACAAAAGGCTGCAGTTTATTACAGGAAACAATGAAGCAACTGCAAACACACCGGCTTCCCACCGAGTGTGTGTGTGTGTGTGTGTGTGTGTGTGTGTGTGTGAGGCGGGACTCTGCTGACTTGCGAGGGGCCTCGGCCGACCACATTGAACTTCACAGGTCAGGGTTAACAAGGAGCCGCGAGGGGTTTAACCGCAGGGCGGAGAACGATTTACGGCACCGCCCGAAAAAACTGCCGGCAGAATGAAAGATGAAATCGAAGACGGCCAACGAGCCGCAGCCCGCGACGCTTTCATTTTTACGCCGACGTCATCGTCTGTAAAAACGATTCACTGCTTGTCGTTTCGGACGCAGGTGAAAACATGCGACCCGGAGAAGCGTGAAGGGTTTGAAGATGCCCAAAAAAGAAAATAAAAAAAATCGACACGGTGGTTTAATTTGAACCTGAAATACATCAAATACAGTTTGAATGTTCACCTGTCAAAAACGCCCCCCCCCCTCCTCCCCCTCTCACCACAAAAAAGAAGCTTTATCTTTATGATGTTTTTAATCTGGCGAGTCGCTGCAGGTCTCAGATGCACCCGAAGCGACTGACGATGAGGTTTAGCGAGTCGATCAAAAGTGATTGATCGTCTACTCTCTATTGGTATTTGTGTTTTCCACCGCGCCTGTCAAGGTGCAGGCGTTACCGTAGCGACGCCACATGACTACAAACAGAGACGTCACCTCTCCCCCGTGCGTTTTCCGACATTACCAAATCGAGATCTTCTTAAAATCCATATAACGGGACCAAATAATAATTCAGAGGCAGTTTCCATCTCCGGTCTCTGATACCAGGAACTGAGAGAAACCGCTGACTCCAACTTTACTGTAACAGATGTGACTCAGCTTAAAGTAGGAAATCCCAACAGGAACCCGCTTACAACTTTTCAAAGAGCTTCAAAGTGTCGCACAGCTTCTGTATTTTTAGTTTTTGCGTCCCAGAGAACAAAGGTGCAGCTTTTTACGGCCTAAAAATGGTTAAAAAATAAATAAAAAAATTTTAAAAAAAAGGAAACCCGACTAAAGATAACTTTTTCCAAGAGCTCGAAACCGAACTCAGCTGCGCGAATATAAAAGGATCTTTTGAGAGCAACGGGTTTTTTTTTCTTAAATTTAAATCTGACAGTGAACATCTGGGATCTGAAGCATCTTTTCACTCTGAGACTTTTTTTTTTTTTTTTTTTTTAAACGTCCCCGTGGAGCCTCTCTGACCGAGACATCAAAGTCGCAGCGTGAAGTGTTTCATGAAAGGAGGCGTCCGAGATGTGAAGGACAGCAGCCGGCAGGAACAGACTCCGTCACCGACGTCTCTTTATAAATACTTTTTTTTATTATTATTATTATTATTATTATTAATTTAAACGCCTCCACTTCCTCACAAACAACAAAAAAAAAAGCTTGTGTCGGCGCATCGATCCGGGAAAGAGGGATCCAAGCCATGTGGCCCGAGGAGGCCGAGGCTGGACCAGGAAGTGACGCCGCGGGCCAGACAACAAAGGAGGCGAAATACCTCCGAGCGGGAGGAAGCGAAAGAGGTTGGTAGTTCACCTCCAGAGATGGGAGACTTTGAACCCGAAGGCTTCGCCGATTGCGAACCGATCGTTTCGTTTTGAACCTGAAGCCCCGGAGAGTTTTTTTTTTTCTTTTCTGCCTCTTCTTCCAGAACAATCGGCGTATTGATCCGGCGGGAAGATTTTTTTTATTTTAGTTTTTTTTACAGTCGAGAGCGCAAACAAAGGCCGCGCTGTCCGCACTTTATGTTCTCGTCCCGACCAAGAACAATAACTTGTTAAACAAAATAACTACCGGACTGACGAAGCCGGAAACTTTATTAGCTTTTATCAGCTGTTATCAACAAAAACAAAAAGCTGAAAGGACACAAAACGCACGCGACGTGTTTATGAGATCATTTTCAGCAGATGAAGATCATTTTTTCACTCAAATTTATTTCTATTAAAAGAAAACGTGTCGTTTCTCGAAGAAAAATTGCATTGCGTTCTTCCAAAATAAAAAGCCATTTTGAGTTTTCGGGAGCAACTTGTCGAGCAGTAAAAAGAAATAAAGGAGATAAAAAAAATAAAAAAATTTTTTGAAAGGTTTCAGAAGTCTGAGGACAACTAAGACAACAATCGTTGTATTGAAATCACTCTTCATGCTTCTTCTACGAAAAGAAATTAAAAATGTTCTTGTGTTTTTTATTGTATTGTTAAAGCACTTGATTACTTGATTTCATATCAAAATCAAAGCCTCAGTGTTCACCTATGAATCAAGTTATAGAGCAAACACATGCGGAAGTAGTTTATCATTTGTCAGCACCTTTAGTTCTTTGTCCAAAAGACCACCTGATTAATCAATTAATAAAGTCATAGGAAAAAAAAAAAAATTATCGTAAGTTGGAGTAATATGTGAAAGGTAAGTTTACGCGGAGCCATTTCATTATTTTCACTTTCAGTCAACGTTCCTCTTATTTTATTAACCTGTAATAAGTTTATATCCGACATCGTCACGCAGGAAATTAAGCGAACTAAAAGTACAAAAAGTGCTCGAGGTCCTCTGTTTTTTATTATTATTGTAAACAGGAAACAGCACTTTAATAAAGTCCGGATTAAAAACAAAACAAAAGAGTGAACTGAACCTTTTAAGCCACCGACCAAAAGACCTTAAAGAGCCTTTTCTTTCTCTTCTTTTGTTGCCGCGTCGGCAGATTCAAGAAACTTCCGAACCCAAAACCTCTCCGCTGAGAAACAAACGCCGCCATCGTCAATTAGCTGGTTTTGCTTTAACCCGCCTATTGTGGAGCGCTGACCCCGTCAAGACTCTCCCCCGGGGTGGGGGGGGAGATGGGTGTGGGGGCGGGGGGGGGGGGGGGGCAGAGTCAGGTCCCGACATGAAAAGGGTCTCCAGGCGTTCAGGGGAAGGAGCTTTTCTTTTTTTTCCTCGGGGCTGTTTGGTGGTGGTGGTGGGGGTGGGGGTGGGGGGTGGGGGGGGGGGGGGGATGACACGGTGACAGCAGGAATGATCCGGCTGGAATGTGTTTCCGCCAGGCAGAGTGACGCCGGACGGAGGGACGGAGGGATGGACGGAGGAAGACAAGAGTCCACAGAGAGGCGAGAGGAGAAGAGAGGCTGGGGGAGGTGGAGGGGGTGGGGGGGGTGTTTCCTGGGAGTTTTTTCCTGCCCACATATGGAAGACACGACGACTGACTCGGTGAGCAGAAATGGCCCAGGACGTGGGGGGGGGGGGGTATTTGACTTTTTTTTTTCCCTTCGGGAGGCCGAAGCTCTGCCGAAGTGCCACCGAGCATCGCGCACGACGACCTTCGACCTCGGTCTCCTCTGAATGAACTCGTCAAAAAAAAAAAAAAATTCCAACCGGCAAAAAAAATGTCCCTTTCTTTACTGAAGCAGGAAAACAAAACAAAAGTTCATCTATTTGAATAATTATTACGTTATCGATGAATTTTGCAGATCAATTGAGCGACGAACTGATTGATCGACGCACAACACGCTGCTAATCACAAAATACGACACAAAACGTACCAGATTTGTAGAATATTTGTGTTATTTCAATGTGTTTGATAATCAATAGTTGACTTGACTGATCGGTTAATCGTTTCATCTCAAGATGGAAGTTCGATCTCATGAGAAGGAAAAATATTTCAGTTTTTAAATCGGAAAACAAAAGTTATTATTATAATCAATAATAATATTAAAATGTCATTTCGGGGACATATTCTCTCGTTAAATAGGTGTTCTTTCAAAATAAAATAACCTGGTTATTTTCCAAAGACAAAAAACAAGGAAGTTGATAGTTCAAATAGTCCGACTTGTTTCATCAGAAGCGTCTCTTTATTTTGAGTAGCTTTTACACTTTTAGATCTAAATATTTTGATTAAAAGAAAACGTGACATATTTCCTAAACTGAAGGGTGTTTTTGGAGGAGATGTAAAAAACAATAAATAAATAAGGTGCATCAAAAGGCCTCAGAAAAAAATAGGAAACGCCGAGTGTGAAAGAGGATTTGCTGACTGATCCTCAGTCGGAGAACTGATTTGAATTCATCTGCAGTTTTGGACGGAGGTCAGACGCAGATGTTCGTCGTCCCACACAGCAGAGAAGACGGGAGTTTAACGAGGAGGACGTCCTTGAGGAGGACAGACGGGGGAGGAGGGCGAGGGGGGGGAGGAAGACTCCTCCCGACAGGAAACAAGGAGCTCCGCTGTCCTTCGGGACGTCGAGAGAAAAAAGACGCAGCTGCTCCGCTCGGACAGATTCAAACCGGGAACCTTCGGATCACGGGCGAGAAGTTTGGGGGAAAAAAAAGTGCAGCACAATTATTCCTTCACAAAATAAAAAGCTGTTTAAATGACGAAAAAAAATATGACATTTTTTTTTTTTTTTACAGTGGATTCCTGTGAATCTCTTCCAAGCAATGGAGCAGAGCCTCGGGGTCGGCCTGAGGGTGTGTGGGGGAGGGGGAGGGGGGGGTTACAGTGTTGTGAAGGAGGGGGGTGGGGAGGGGGAGGAGGCGGGGACGCCCCGGGCTCGCAGCACGGTCCAATTAAATGTCCTCCCATGACCTCATCACATTCTTCTCCGGAGGAAGGAACAATGGCCGCTTTGACTTCTGAACGCGTGGGCACGACCGAGCCTCGGCCCCGCAGCCGAACCTCCATCTGCTGGAGGAACCGCGCCCCCCCCCCCCCCTCCCCCCTCCATCTCCTCCTCCCCACCCGACAGCAGAGAGGACGGGCAGCAGGTACCGGGCTAGGGGCAGAGGTCAAAGGTCACACCATCTGGTTATTCGGAAGTCCGACGTAAAACGCGCTGAACAAACAGCGTCAAACGTCTAAAATATTGAAACTCTCCTAATAATCAATGTTGAAAGAGTAAAAAAAAAAAAAAAAAAAAAAAAAAATTTGGATCCATTTTGATGCCGATTTGACCATCAAACACAAAAAATAAAAAATAAAATAAAAAGGTGATTTCGGTGTTGGAGAAGTTGTACGCAGTCAAATCAGAGTGAAGAAAAGTAAAAGTGGCAGATTTTCCCACCAAGCAACAAACTTTGACCCAGAACCAGACGCAGGACGACGTGGGATCCTCCACTGAGCGCGCTCAGTCTCCCGAGCAGGTGCCGAGGTCAAAGGTCAACAGGCAGAAACACCCATCAAATTGGATTGTACTTTGGTTGAAGCGTGTTGAGGACGATGCGGAGGAGGAACACGAGGAATGCAGCGGAGTTTAACCCTTTCCTCCCAGCGGCCGACTGGGACGACCTCCCGTATACCGGCTCAGGTTACTTCCTGTTTACGTACCTAATTGGCCCAATTTGTTACCTAGCAACTAATTTACATGTTATTAAAGTCTTTTACTAGTGAGGGCAAAAAAAAAAAAAATGTACGGGACCCGATTTAATGAAAGTTAAATTCACATCCGTGTTGTTCCACAGCTGGATTTTCACATCTTTAAATGTTGAGCCAGGAGGATCAGCTGTATGATGTCACTTCCTGTCCCGCAGATTCACCTCTGATCCGTTTCTTCCGAGAGGAAATCTGAACTCGTGTACGTTAGCGCGGTCACACGTTCGTGTCCAACCGGCTGCCACACAGAGGAATGTACAGAACCATAAAGGCGTGTTTGTTTTGAACACATGAGCAGCCCTCCGGCTATCAGGCGGGGAGGAGCCGGGCGTTAATACCTGCAGCTGAATTACAGTCTGATCCGACTTATATTTACGCCGCTTTATCTTATCGGTGGAATTCCTTCGGCAGGAATGTCGCATCTTTTCCTTGATTTTAATTTGTTTTTAGTGTTTCTAAGGTTATTTTCTTTCACGTGCAACATCGTCTGTTAACCTGAGGATTATTTTCTCATGTTTGATCAGACAGAACTTTTCTTCAATAGTTGAATTTTGATCATTTCATTAGTTAGAAACTGTTTATTTGATCTGTTTGTGTATTTCTATAATAACTAAAGCTCGGGAGGAGTTGAAGCCGCAGCCGTCTGCCGCCGATATCACCACCACCTCTTCTTCTGCTTGATAAGGAGAGCGAGCGCTCTGATTGGACGAGAGCAGATTAAAACCGTCTACCGTGGACCTGACGGACCCCCCAACTGACCCGCTATCAACTCGACTGCACGACTTTTAGTGTTTCATTTCAAATCAGTTGTAGAGGAATATAGTTTTCTGGAATATCAATAAAAAAAAAAGTGAAAAATTTCAATTAAATGTAAAATAAATATCAACAAAATGTCAGAAAAATGTCCATGTTGTTTTTCACCGTTTCACTTAAGGTTATTAAATTGTTGTTGTTGTTGTTTTTTTATGTCAATATCAGCCCTGTGAAAATCAGAAATGTAATTTTTATTAGTATATTTCACTGTTTAATTCTCTCCTTCTTCGTAACATGATTATACTTTAATCGTGGCAGAAAATGAACTCAAAAAGACAATTCAATTGTAAATCATTACTATTAATCATCAGCGAAAATGCTCTGTACCTAAAGTTTATTGTTTGTCTATAAATTATCCTGCCTCTATCAAAATAAAAGTGATTTCTAACAACATTTAAAAGATCGATTCCAAAAAAAAAAGAACAAAAAAAAAAATGTGTTGATATCAAGATTTTTTATTTGTTTTACTTCCTGATCTCCAAAGTTCTCAGTATCAGTCGGGCTCTAATTATCATATTAACACTTTGTGTGTTTATGTGTGTGTGTGTGTGTGTGTGTGTGTGTGTGTGTGTGTGTGTGTGTGTGTGTGTGTGTCAGCAGGGGAATTTCCAATTAAGTGTTTGGGGAGGGAGGGGTGGGGAGGGCAGCAGGAAGGGAGTGAAGACGGGAGGGAACTTCATTGGGCTTTTATTTTCTTAAAAATTCGTTTGTTTTTTTTGATAGTTTGAATCTGCGAGTTCAGTTAATAAAGTTGCACATTAAGTCGCATTACGAGTTCGTTTTCTTTTAGTCCTGAATTACATCGTTTATTATCTTTGACCGGATTTTATTTAGGTGATTATACTCGGATATAAATAAGGTTTAGTTAGGTTGTTCATTTGAAGGTTTTTATTTTCTTGATACTTAAAAAGAAAAAAAAAAAACTGACTTTCATTCATTTTCTTGATGGATTATCTGGTCATTGAGATCTTTTTCTATAAAAATCAGAGAAGAAACAGTTCGAGGTCTTAAAATGTCTAAAACCCACTAAAGAAAATGAATCCGGGAAGATAAATCCATTATCAAGACAGCTTCGGTTCGTAGCTCTAAAACACAAATCTGAAGACGCCTTTATTATTTTCCTCTAATCGAACGGTTTGATTGGTTGTAAACTTCGTTATATTCATCAAAAAAAAACTTCCAGAAAGCGTCAGCGGGTGAAGTTTGAGTTTTTTCTGGACCGTGAAGGAGAAAGACGAGCTCACAGCCAGAAATAAGCCAGCAGCAGATTTCCATCAGCTCAGAGGAGAAGCTGCGATCTAATCAGAGGACGAACACACACACACACACACACACACACACACACACACACACACACACACACACACACACACTCCCCCACATCAGTGTGTTTGGGGAAGATTTAAAAGCGGAGACCACCAAAGAAGACGAGGTGTCACCACACCGGGACGTCAGGAACAAACAGCAGCGCCTCTCGTTATCAGAGACAAAAGAGTCCCAGCGGGGTGTCGTCACACACACGCACACACGCGCGCACACACACACACACACACACACACACACACACACACACACACACGCACAGAAAGCCTGACGTCACTCAGAGTTTTGTACCAAACACAGAGGAGGATTAAGACGTTCAGCATGTCACGCTCAACTTCATGGAGGAAAGTTGAACCGTCCAGCTACAGAAGCAGGGCTGGATCCACCTCCCCAGGGCCCCCCGGGGCAAACATGAGGCTGGTGGGCCCCCGGCTTGACCCCCAGCAGACACCCAGAAAACAAACCAACCAACCAGCCAGCACCCAAGATTGTTTCATTTGATAATAAAAAGAAAGACAACATCTTATTATAATATTTGTATAAGATGCAAACTAAACATTTTCAATAAGATTATTTGGGGAATAATAATAATATTTTTTTCAATATTGTCCAACATTTTACACAAAAAAAAAAGTCCCTCACTTTATTTAAGAAAATGATTGTCAGATACTTCTATGACCGATCGAACCGTCGACCCAACGACGGCCAATCAGACTCTACGACATGAGCGACGTGAGCCATCAGGAGGCGTTCAGGGAACATCTGTAATTTCCAGCGACAGAAAATACGTTTTAGTTGCGCTCTCCTCCTCTAAATTGAGCCGGCGCACAAACATTTATTAACACATTTGCACAACTCGTCACCACAAGTAAAATTGTCCGCCCGAGGGAAACGCTGACGTCTCTGCGATGTCTCGGCTCTTCCCTCAAGAATTTATTATCAACACCCATCCACACTCGCTGAAATGTTATTTTCATAACCTCGGTTCTGGTATTTCAAACAACCAAATCAAAAGGGGGGAATTTC
This sequence comes from Embiotoca jacksoni, assembly GCF_022577435.1. Classification (NCBI taxonomy): domain Eukaryota; kingdom Metazoa; phylum Chordata; class Actinopteri; family Embiotocidae; genus Embiotoca; species Embiotoca jacksoni. Next base: position 2,428,696 of record NW_027185401.1, read on the forward strand.
ACTATTGTTCGCACTAATAATGAATAATAAATCACAGGTTATGGCTGCCGGGCCAATACAACTCTGGAGGAGCAACACAGTCCCTCTGCCAGGAGGAGGATTTCATCACGGTCGACATTAGTGGTGCAACTTTACAAAACGTTTGAAATCAATCCAATCAAGTCAACCCAGATGGTCGACCGGCCTCCGAGGTGAACCGTTCTCACATACGAGGTTCCTTCTGGCAGAAAGTTCATCCATTTTTTTATTTTTTTTATTTTATTTTTTACTAAAAGTTCTCATGCAAATTCAAAGTTTTTCCTCTGAAGTCAGATTAAAAGGAGAAGTCATGAAAACAGAGACTGAAATCTGAAACCAGCGGATGGTTTCTATCAGATCTTCAAAAATGAAAAGAGGCTTCGTTAAGACGGCGGACGGAAAAGTGTTGGGTGTCGAACCTTAAACACGAAGATCTGACATTTGTTTAAAGTTGAAACAGAAGAAGAAGAAGAAGAAGAAGAAGAAGCTCAAATGCGACAGAAACGTGTCATTTGGGAGAAACTCCGCGAATGTTCATCTTGCGGGATTAAATGGCAGCAATCAGGAACATCGCGTCCTCCAGAGGAGGAAAGAAAAACATCTGCCCCGAGGTCTTCCAGCAAATAAAAAAATTTTTTTTTTAAAAACCCACATCACTCGGGCGTCTCGCCGACGTCTCGGGTCTCCAAGATGTAAACAAAGCCGAACAATGAGAGAACGTGTCTCAGAGCGCCGGAGGACGCTCAGCTGTTATCCGCTCATCTGAGAAAACACTGCACATCCTGCCGTCTCCGAGTCGAAAGGCTTTAATCTCGGCTTCGCACAATTTATTGTGTTTGACAAACACGCGCCAATTAATTTCATCCATCAGCTCGGCGTTTCTAAAAGAGGACGATTCGTTTCTGAATCTTCTTTCCAAAGAGAAAAAAAAAAAAAAAAAAAAAAAAGGCCCGGCGGCTGCACAGAGATGAAATCGAAGCGAAGATAAAACGGCAACGACGGGGAACAGAAACGGGTTTAATCTCACTTTTTTCTGTCGAGTCATGTCAGGGTCCGAACGATGACGCGCGCAGTCGTAACAGAAAGGAAAAAAGAAAAGGAAAAAAAGACGAGTTTAAAAGAAGCTCGGGAGGGCCAATAATTTTTTTTTTTAAATGACAGGTTTAAAAATAGACAACGAAACTCAAACAGAACCGCAGCGTTGAGGAGGTGCCTTCATGCCACTTAAATCCTTTTACAAACAAGGAGAAGCAGAAGAAAGAGAGTCGAACGAAGTCTTGGTAAATAAACTGCGGTTACGCAACACCCTCCGGAGTCCAAAGGTTTCTACAACTTTACAACGGTTTTTTTTATTTTTTATTATTATTATTATTATTATTATTATATTTTGTTGTTTTTGTCGCGGGTACTGTCACACAAAAACAAGGATATTACAAAAACGGCGTATTTTTTCGGGCGGGGGGGGGGGGGGGGAGGGAACATTATTTCCGAGGTTTCCGAAAAAGGCAACGACCAATCGGATTGCGTGAAAAAAAAAAAGACGTCACATCACTAGCCAATGGCGGCGTGTCGATTGTTTGCTCGTCTAACTTTTTTTTTGTTATTGTTTTTTTTATATATATATAAACACCTGGTCTGCAAAATTCACATCGCTGCCGACACAAAGAAGTTTTGACGCCAAGACCTCAACAGAGGAAGTCAATCTTTCCATCCGGGAGATGAAATAAATAAACATCCACCCGCTGTCACGACGTTTCCACCCCGCCGCGACATCCAACAGAAGTAATATTCTCTTGACGGCAGGGAGCCTCCGACAAAGTCTCCAGTTTCAGTTATTTCAATCTGGAATACAACCATTCAAAACTTCCTGCACCCGCATCCAGAGAGACTTTATTAATAGGCAGGACCAGAATATACGACACAGATACTGAACACTTTTAACTCTTTTAGTAAAGAGGAGCAAAGAGATGAAATGAGAAAATATGATAGTTTCATTCGGAGTCAAAAAAGTTTTCGGGTAGTGGGGCATTTGTTTTATTTACATCTATTTCCATCATCAATTGATCTGTCAGTTGTGTTCTTAATTAGTCGATCAGCTGTTCGGTCTTTTAAAAAGCTGTTTTATATATACATAAAAAAAAAAAAAATTTTTAAATACACAACGAATTGATTATGAGGTGCGAACGAAGGCCCGAGGATCACGTTACAAGCGGCGTATAAATCAGTCGGCACGTCGGCCGCGTAATCATCGTGTTTACCTTCAATCGGCTTTGGAAAAAAAAAAACGAGTCGGGCTTTTTTTAGTTTTTTTTTTAACTCTGTCTCTTTCTCCCCCTCCTCATCCCCCTCCTCATCCCCACCGCCCCCCCGGTAGCAGCAGGGCTAATATTACCCTGCATGCATTTGCTTGTCCCTGTAATGCATCTCTGCACGTTCACAGACTCCACGCCGTCTATAATAATAGAAACACCCCGCCCTCCCCACCCCACATCAGCCCCCCCCCCCTGTCTGCTCTCCCTGGGGCGCTGAATCACTTCCTGGGCAAAAGCAAATCACAGAGTCGGAGTCGGGACCGGGACCCAGAACCCCCCCCTCCCCCATCCCACCCACCCCACCCTCCGATCAGGAGCTGCTTCTCTCCCGAGTCCGGTTTAAAAATTCCCACAGCGTTTTCTCTTCCCACAGGAGAGGAAGCACTTTGTTATGTCAGTTTACAGTCGGGGTCAAAGGTCAGGAGGTCTCCACAGCACAGTTAGCCGCGTCGCGACTGGAGGGTTTTTTTTTTTTTCGGCTGGCTGACCCGAACCAGGGTCCATGCAGGAAATACACGTTTTAAGGAGGTCCTGAATCAGAATAGCAATTAGTACAGTACATCAATTTAACTGATTGATTCAATGAATCATGTCTAAGTGGGGATTTCCTGCCTCTCCAAAGACTTCTTGCTGCTGATCTTTGCGTGTCGGACAGCGTCAGCAAAACAAAGTGAACAAACCAGACCGACACCCCGACTCCCCTTGAACGTCTGTGGTTCCTTTAAAGAAACCACAAAAAAAAAAAAAAAACCCGACGGTGGAATCTGATAGGAGAAATCTTCCCCTCTTTAATCCTCCTCGCAGCTCGTCTCAAGTTCAGCCCCGCAGATCCGATCTCAGGTGTTTAGTCTGAGCCGACATGAGCCCGTCCATTCATCCGAAGTTCACAGGAGCCAAATTATCATTTTAAAGCCCGAGGTAAAGGAGCGTTTCGCTGTTTTGTAACCTAGCGGTCTGAAGGGTTTATGTTTTCACCGCCGTCTTAACGACCACCAATATATTCTCTGCTCGGAGGTCCTCCGGTGGTCAATTCAGTTCATAAATCAGGAGGTCTGATGTCGCGGTTCGAGCTGGAAACTCAAATAAAAAAAAATAAAAAAAAACAATAGGAAAACATTGAGCGAAAAGCAGAAGTTTAAAATCTGACAGCTTCAATAAACTCTCATCGGCGCACCTCCGGTGGGGAAAAACGTCAGCCGAGACGAAGCTGTAATTACAGCCGCAGAAGAAGAACTTGCAACTTCCTGCGACTTTTATCGGCGCGACGATTTGATCCAGATGTCGGCAGGAATACGTCGGAGTTTAATAACAGCCTGTCGCTTGTTCCACGGTTTGGGAGGCGGTATAAAAGAATAAGATCCACGAGAGGGGAAGAAGCCGACGAGCTCGGACACGAACGTTCGCCGGTTCAACTCAGAATACAGAAAAACATCGTGTTGAGATGACTTCAGTTTAAAATGCGACAGTCAAATGTGTTCAAATTTCAAAATGGACAATCCTGAGTAAAATATCCATAATAGAGCTTTATATTCATGACGTCACTAAATAGTTTGCGAGCTGCCGGCATTTGACCGTCGCCATCTTGGGGGGTGGGGGGGATCGGGGGGGAGGGGGGGGGTTTGGAGCCAGAAAGCGACCATATTTGGACGAGCTGCGGAGGAGACGACATAAATTTTTTTATAGGCAGAGGGTGGAAATGCGGTATCTAAGCCCCGCCTCCTGCCCCGCCCCTTCTCCTCCCCCAATACAAAGCTAAGAGTACAACCAGTCAAAGGTGAAAAGTAGCTTATGTAGAAAATAATCAAGTGTACAGCGAGCGTCCCCAAAAAAGTCCATATGGTGGTGGGCGAAGTGCAAGGGGTGTGGTCTCGCGTGTGGGCGGGGCAGGAGGCGGGCCAGATTAGGGCCAATTTAAAACGTTAGTATCAAATCATATTAGTATTAATACCTGTATGTCATTCGGTGTTGTTTTAATATTGTTTTTAAATGTTCCTTTATGTCATTTTGATTTTGACCAAACTCCCACGTGATAATTTGGACTTTTTCTAAGAGCAGCTGAAAAAGAAACGACAACATCCGTCCTCTAACAGCTGCAGATTCTCAGCCGGGGCGAAGAACCGACGTGGCCGCCGCGGTCCGAGGGACAGGACGGGGGACTCGCGCTGTCACGGAGGTCCCGCGGTGACCCTGAACGCACCGCGGGCCTTTTAATTAGCACACAGCAACAAGAATGCAGAGTTTGTACTTCAAAGTGAGGCGTGATGAGTGAACAAACGCAGAGCGGCGGGTTGAACATGAGGAGGCGCGCGTGCATGTGCGTGTGCATGTGTGCGTGTGTGCGTGTGCATGTGTGCGTGTGTGCGTGTGTGTGTGTGTGTGTGTTTGGGGCAGCAGGTAAATAAAGATCCTTCAACTGCGGAAATGTCACTCAAGAGTTTGGAAATTTCCGCATTGGAAATTTTTGATCCACAACTTCAGAGAACAAACTCATGATGGTTTTTAATTAAAAGAAATTAAAAGGAAAGTTTTATGTTTCCAGGAAATCTTTAGTAAATTATCACTTTTTTTTTTCATTTTTTTTTTTCAAATATCTTGAAGGATTTGAAATGAGGCATTCAAGAGATTATCGTCGTGACCAAAAAGTGCAATATCTATCTGAAGATCTCAGAAAGGAAGTGAAGATTGTATCTGCTTTAATCTATCTAATACCAAATAATAATAACTAATACCAAAATAAATCAAAAATATGTACGGGTCAGCAGAAATGTTGTGTTTAGAGAATTCACCTCTAAAAGCACAGAGATGTTCTACTGTTGAAAGAAAATGTACAAATTCCTCGTTTCCATGTTACATCTGAAATGATAGTAAATCAGACTGAATGTCCTCCGCTGTTTTTATTAATAAAGTCTTATCTTATCTTTAGAAAAGCCAACCGGGAAAGATGGGAGGTCATTCTGAGGTTGCTGCGGTTACGGTCACCTCTTCGCCACGATATTTACTGAGGAGTAAAAGTTTGAGTCAAACTAAGTAAAAGATTGAATTGTTTTCTGTCCTCAGACAAAATTTAAAAAGAGACGAAATCCGGTTGAGCTTTAAAAACCAGATAAATGGACCGAAAGAAACAAAGAGTTCAAAATGTCAAAAGACGATCACAAAAATGGCTGAAAACTAAACCAGACAAACGAGAACCTGAAGATGTGCAGAAACAAGGAAGACCCCCCCCCCCTCCATGTTAAAGAAAGAAAAGACAGGCAGGTTTGTGATGTCGGAGGGGCTGAAGAGGAGGAGGATGAGGAGGGGCCTCCCGCCTCTGATCTCCTGATAGGACCTGGCCTCTCTTTGATGGAGGCTGGAGGATTGGGGGGGTGGGGGGTTGTGGGGGTTGTCCCAGACCCACTTCAGCTCTCAGGAAAAGTCTTGAATTCCTGAGATGACTGGGGGTTCAGACCTGAAGGTGACACGCTGAAGAGGAGGAGGAGGAGGAAGAGGAGGAGGAAATGCGTTTGTCAGATTTTTTTAAACTTGATCTGAAGCAGCAGGTTTGTTTCAGGTGACTCTGTGCTGCATTTTTCAGACAGTGAGACATCGCCTCGGGGCTCTGGGATTTTATTAATGGAGCTGAAGTCATCAGACAAAAAAAACAAACTTCCATCAGCAACAAAAAAAAAAAGGACGTCATGAAGTCAGAATGAATCAACTGAGGAGTTTTTAATGAACCCAGTTTACCCAGAACAGAAAACTAAATCTCAGCAGGATGTTCTGAACCAGAGTCCGTGTTATTTTTACACTATTTTAGCAGAGCGGGTTAATTTGACGCACACAAAAAAAAAAAAAAGCTCAAGTTTGACTCCGTGACCGACCGCCCTGCAGGAATGTCACGACGACGTGATGATGAAGTCGTCGTCCGTCCAACAGGAAGAGAAGCTGTTTTGAGAGGGCCGAGTCATTCACGACACCGACACGGTTTATAATTAAAACCCGAGCTTCGTCTTTAAAACTAAAACGGTCGAACAAGAAGTTCGCTTCACGAGGACACGACCAAACTTCATTCGAAATCGGAGGTATTTAACAGCCACCACAGTTTTTCTTGAACCGGTGCAGACAACAGTTCAATAATCGACAAAAAGCAAACGGCTCAAACGCAGCGGCGACTTCCTGCCACAGTAAAACAAACACTTGTGAATAAATTTGACTTTTCTCAGCCGCAGCAGAAACTTTTAGTCAAAGTGGGAGAAATAAAATAAATCCCTTTTTCCTACCAACAACAAGGACGCGAGTCCGTGGAGATCAAATCAGAGACGTGTTGATGTTTACTCTCTGAAATATCTCGACATCGGAGCAGAAACAAACTCCTCCGAGAGCGGCGGACTCTCCGGATGTTCTTTAAGCTGCTCGCTTCACTCCGAGCAGAAAACAAATGTTTTTCCTGTCTTATTTGAAGTCTGAACGAGTCACCTTGACCCCCGGCAGCCTGAGATGTCGGCAGAGAGTCACGTGGCAGCGTCTGGAAAGCTTCAAGGTTACAGAGATATCTGAGGGGCCCTGAACGCCTCGTGCTCGACCTCCCCGAGAGGGCTTCCTGTCCGCGGAGGTCTCCGACTGTCGTCTCAAATGCAGGCAGATCTGGGACTGATCTGGGTCACGGGTGAACCTGAACCGGTTCCACGACTTATAAAGAACATTTTTACTGAGAAAGAATCAGTTTAAGAAGTTTAAAACCTGACAATGACCGTAAATGTTACAGATTATAGCTTGAGGGACTTTTTCTAATCAAGTCATGGACTTTGTTCTTCAACCATAAAGACCAAAGGGTACTGGGAACTCCCTGACAGGAACTACCCCACTGCGGAGGTTCCTCAAGAACTAAATACCGTTATGAGCTTTTTTGTGTGTGTGTTTGCGTTCATTGAATATTTTAAATTCTTCACCGAGCCGTCAGACGGCCCTTTCCGACGGTGGATCCTTTAAGTCGCTTTCTAAAGCCACCAGACTCCATTGACAAAAACAGTAATTCTACCAAGCAGGACACAGGAGTGGCGGATCTACTGCTGCCTTATTTTGGTTTGTCTGTTTGTTTTCTCGTGAGACTTTTGGTGAAAGTTCGGATCAAAACCGACTTGTTAAAACCCCACTAAAGTCACACAATAACACACATTAACTAACTAACTAACAGTAGCAGCGGTAGACCTGTGACTCATGTTCTGAGGAGGTAAAATGACTGTTTTTATTAATGGAGTCTGGTGGTTTTCAGTTCTCCCTGAGGAAAAGGGCTGTATGTCGGTAAACCAAATCACCGTACACGTGGTTCCTATTGTACTGGGAAAGTTCTGACCTCGAAGTAGGAGTTAAAAAAAAAAAAAAAAAAACTCACTGCAGGAATGTTCCACAACACTTAGAACCTTTTTAAGGTCAAAATAAAGTTCCAGTTTTCAGCCTCCGTACAGTTCTTTTAAAAAAAAACCTGCTTCTGCAAAAACACTTTCATTTTTTTTGTCCTCGCCATTCTTCATGGTAAATTTTCCATTAAAATGATCCAGTAATAATCCACTGATAATAACGAGATTATCAATGAAAGTATTCTTCCCAGTTAAACCCTCATAAAACCCTTTTTGGACGCAATTCTGAGGCTCTTTTATTGGGAAATATAATGCATGAAGTTTTAAGGGAATTAACCTTTTACAAAAGCCCTTAAAGCAAGAAGAATAAACGTGCCTTTAATAAGACCTTCATTATATGATTAAGAAAGGGTTCCTCCCTGACTGACATCGAACCGTCATCATTAAATAATTAAGGCCCCATACTCCTTGTTTGTCCAGCTTTTAAACGTGAGCCACCTTTAAGACGAGCTGCCAGAAAGCATCACGTGAAAACGTCGTTGCTCGCTTCAGTACCTGAGAGGTTCTTTGAAGTCTGAACGTGGAGGCGAAACGTCCCTGAATTCCTCAAAAGATAAAAAAAAAAGATTACTAAAAAAATATATATATATATATATATATATATATATATATATATATATATATATATATATATATATTTTCCAAGTCTGCAGGACAGATTTAGAGTAAAAAAAATTTAAAAAAAAACAACACACTGATCTGATTTTTAAATAAAACCTGACTCGGGACTCTTGAAATTGGAGCAAGAATGGAAGGAATTTGAGGGGGAATTTAAGGGGTGTTTGGGCGAGTTAAGGGGAAGGTTTCTCTGTCTCTCTCATCAGCTGCAAAGCGTCCTCTGTCGTCCAGCTGTGCAGCTTTCGTAATCTCCCCACATCCCAGTTTCCCACGCCGAGCTCATTCCTGAGACACAAAACAATGAGTCCCGTCCAGATGACCCCCCCCCCCTTCCCCTCCCCACTTCCCCTCCATCCTCAATACTCTCAGATTGGTATAATTTGCAACAGCTGGGAGGAAGAAAAAAAAAAAAAAAAAAAAACAACAACAACAAAAATAACTGGACTTTTCGATTTCAGTTGGGAAACAGTTGTTTTTTTTTCCCACACTGCACTGCTGCGTTTCACCGGTTCAGCTCTTCTGGATCGGACCGACCCGAACCGGGTCCTCGCAGAACCACCGCAGGTTCTCCAGCTGGTCGTCGAAGTGTTTCGATAGTTCCGGTCCAAAGTCGGTCATCAACTTCATGTCTGATAGTTTATCACGTCTGTGTCAAACAACAGCTCAGTAATAATGAAGATGAAGATGAAGATGAAGAAGAAGAAGAAGAAGAAGAAGAAGAAGAAGAAGAAGAAGAAGAAGAAGAAGAAGAAGAAGAAGCCTACTTCCTGAACGTTTCTGCGAAAGGCCTCCCGGTGCCTTTTTTTTTTCCTCCCTCCTTCAGACTGACTCATGAATATTCAGCGCTCTTCACAGAGAGGAATCTGGAGAGTTTGAGCAGCTTTTCTTTACGATAATTAATCCTGAGAACCGTCACCGCCGTCTTTTTGTGGATAAAGTTAATTTGATCAAACTGCGCTGCGGTCGGACACCCGGAGTGTTTTCTGTTAAAGTCTTCAACAAACGATGCAAATAAACATCGTTAAAAAGTATTATAGGAAAATAAATCTGGATTATTTTTCTACCAAACGGCACAAAAAAAAAAAACACTTTTTCTCGATAAAAAAAAAAACCTCCCGATTCTCGACGCTTGTTAAATAAAAAAAATTAAATGAATTAAAGAGAAACTAAAACGAGTCAAAGTTTGGACTCAAAACTTCGACTGTTCCAGACTCCATTCAGAATTTTGTCAATTTTAGACCGACTCATTCGGACTAAGTTCTTCCGCAGCTGCTCGTGTTTAAAGTTTGGCAGAACTTCAGCTGTGTTGGTTAAACACGGATAAATGAATCCCCCCCCCCCCCGCCTCCTCATCCATCTGCAGGTTTTCTTCCTTGTGGGTCTTTCATGTCGCCCTCGGCCTCGAGTCGAGTCGGGACACGTCGCGCTGCATCACTTCAAACGCTGCGAGATCTGAGCTCCACAAACACGTCGGGTTTCCTGAGATTAAGGCTGAACAGACGATCGCAGACTCTAAAACTAAAAGAGAGAGAGAAGAGACTCACGACTTCAGCGGCCGAGAATCGTTTAATAAACGGGAGTCATCGAGTATCAAAACCTGCGGAGTTACGAAGCTGGACTTCAATATTTGATCCAAGACGTTTTCTCTCTGACAGAACCTGACTTTAAGGATCGAACCGCTGAACTCGGCACCAGACTCCATTCAGAATTTAGCAAATTTTAGACTGCATTTCTTTAGATTTTAGTTCTTCTACAACAAGTTTGTGTTTTTGGGCTCGTTTGTGAACCAAAAAAAAATTAAAAAAGGAGTTTTACAGAAAGACGTATTAAATGAAAACTTCTTGCTTTAGTTTAGCGATTATTTTATAGATATTCTATAACCGATTATTGTTTTTTTGGTCTATAAATATCAGAAAACGGTGACGAATGCCTGAATAATGTGTGTTGTGTGTGTGTTTGTGTTTCAGAGTTTGACTCTGTGTGTGTGTGTGTGTGTGTGTGTGTGTGTGTGTGTGTGTGTGTGTGTGTGTGTGTGTTTCTGAGCCTACTGTGGATCCCGAGGAAAAAAAGACAAAATATTCGGAGCCGTCTAAACAGGAACAGATCTCGACAGGAAACAACCTCTTCAAGCTGCAAACAAGAAACTCAACGAGCCTTCAAAAAGTTCAACAAACAAGTCGATCAACAGCCGAAAACTGAAACTCGAGGGGGACTTCGCCGGCAGACATTCACCCGGGTCCAATCTCACTACGAGTTCAAAGTTAATTGATAAAAAAAAAAAAATGAGCCCAACATCTTCAGATGCTCAGTCGACCAAAAACCTGAAAACATTTTCAATTCACGATGATATAAAACAAGGCAGAAGCAGAAAATCAGTTCTCCTGAAAGTAAGTTTTGGCTTCACTCTCGTAAACAGGAGTCTCAGAAGACGCTGAAAGTTTGCTTCTGAATTACAATCTTCAGATTTTTGGCAATTTAAGGGGAAAGTTAAGAAAAACTTGACTTGCAGTCCTAAGCGGCTGATTCTTCAGTTGTTGCTCCTCTTAATTCTCTAATAGACATTTTAGAAAAATCTATAGCCACTTTAGGATAATCTAGTCCAGGTTTGAGCTCTCTGAATAAAGTGGTTTTACATCTAGACCAGGGGTGTCAAACATACGGCCCGCGGGCCGGATCTGGCCCGCCAGGGGGTCCAGCTCGGCCCGCCGGATGACTTTGCTAAGTGTGAAAATTACAGAAAGACATAAATTGCATTTCTATGAGAAAATGGAGGTTTATGAGTACAAACGTTTTGTTATTTGTTTTTTTTTAATCGATCCAGTAATTGCTTCAAAAACAGCGTAAATGGGCTGATGTCTGAGTTTTTGGTCTTTATGTTTCTAGTTTATTGTAGAAAGACCTTAAAACAGGGTTTATCATCCAAAAACCTTCACCAATGATTTAAACAAAGAGAAATATTGTCGTTATGTATGCGTTATTGTGCTATGATTTTACTGGTCTGGCCCACTTGAGATCAAAGTGGGCAGTATGTGGCCCCTTAACTAAAATGAGTTTGACACCCCTGATCTAGACCCTATTAGTGGTCGGAAAAAGCAGTGAAATGTCCCTTTAAGGCGTTTTAACAGGTAGAATAAAGGTTTCACAAATTTAAAAAGTGGTGTTATCGCAATTGTTGGTCAGGTTTCCCCTTAAGTACGAAAACGGAAGTGAACTTCAGCTGGCGGCCAATCAGACCGCTCGCATCACTTCCCGTTTCCACCTCGGACGACAGGTGGCTTTAAAAAAAAAAAAAAGACAGAACGAAGTCAGATTTTGCGTCGGGGCGGGTCGGGGCGGGGGCGGCGTGTAATTAACTGCATTTCCATGTGAAAAAACCCGAGGACTAAATCGGAGCTCGGCACCTGAGGCCACGGAGACGGCAGCTCGGCTCCAACCAGCAGCATGACCGAACCCCTCAGGAATGTCAAGCACTGTTAAAAACAGTGGAGCTGCTGCTGCTGCTGCTGCTGCTGCTGCCGGGAGGCCTCCGGCTTCAGAAATAGACAGGTATTTTTAAAAGAGCCGAGTCGCCGGCTCCGGGAAAACTAAGAAAGGCCTCTGACGGAGATCCATCTGATCGAGCTTTTAAAACGTCTGAACGGTGCCAGAGAATCCGGAGAGGCGACTTCAAATGTCAAGTTTGTCCAGAAACGGTCCGAAAACCTTCGAATATTCTGTTTATATTTAGATAAAACAGCAAAAAATACCCTTTTTTTTTTAACTCTGTGTTTCCAACTGTTTAAGGCCTTTTCATTTTTATTTTTGTAAAACCTGACAATAAAAAAAACATTAATTAACATTCGTTAAGCTTTAACTAATAGTTAATTAATGTGTCAAGTATTCATTTACCAATGGGGTTCTAGTTTATACATTATTTGTTTTCAGACACATTTCATGGCCTTCGTCAGCAGCCGGAGCGACGATGACGATAACTTTATGTCGTTAAGGCCAGCAAGAGGAGCTGTAGTCGCGATTTTAGGGAATACCGGGTCAAGGGTCTCGATTCCCCACCATCAGAACGCCGCCAACCAAAGTCTGTGCAAATTTTTGAGGATTTAACGAAAAAAAAAAACCAAAGAAAACATACTTTTTACCCAAAACTTCAAGAAAATGAGTTTATACTTGGTTACTTTTTAGGCCACAGATGTTTTCAGGATGAATCGGTTCATAATTTGGTCTTTTAATGACTTACATTTTTTTTTTTTTTAAATCTCAGGTTTCTACAGCTCAACGTCTTTTTTTTGTCCAACGTGTCAAATTCTATGAACTAAATGTATTGGTCACAAAAAGCAGCAAATTATCACATTTGAGAAGCTCAAACTGGAGATATTTAAATGTTTTCACTTAAAAAAAAAAGAAAAAAATATTATTACAAAACCTGCTGATCGAAATCACCCCCCAACCCCCCCCAAAAAAAAAAACTTTTAAATTGAGGTTATAATAGGCTTAGGGTTAGTCCATCAGAGCTCACCCCACCCCATCCCAAACATACTGAATAAGCCACAGCTGGGAGGGGGCGTGGGCGGGATGGGGGGGGTGATGCGTTCAGAGGCGGCTGGGACACCGGGCCGCCAACTTCACACCTCCAGCTGTTTGAGCTGCTGCAGTCTTGAGAGCAAACACTGGAAATCACAGTGAACGTGACTGACTGTCGGGTCAGAAAATAGCTGCAACCACCTCCACCCCCCCCCACCCCCCCCTCCTCCACCTGCACACTCCACCCCCAACAACGAAAACGATGTCCTCCATGCCATATTGCTGCAGCAAAAAAAAAAAAAAAAAAAAAAAAAAATCCCTCATTCCCGAACTTCGTCACAGATTTCCGCCTCAAAACTTTAAACATATAAACTAGAAGCAGCAGCAGACTAAATTACACTCACGTTTCTTTACTGTTTTAAGGTTATTTCCTATTTCAATCATGTCAGAAAAAGAGCCAAAAAACGTTTATATATATATATATATTTTTTTTAATCTCCCAACAACAGACAGTCTCCATATTAAATTCCCCCCATCTAGACCTTTCTCTCTCTCCGTGTTTACAGCCATGCTCCCATCACATGACACCACTCCTTCAGTTATAAAAACACACCTAAATTCAGGAAACAACCACTTCGCCGAATAAATAGTTCGCTTCTTCTGTGTCGCGAAAGCAACACCTTCTCACAGCTGGTTCTCGCTGCACCGAGACTGGAAGCGCCGAGCGGACTCGTCGGTTTGAAAGTCGGGATTTTCTGCAAGAATGTGTCGCTGGAGGGTGTTTGGGTGTATGCCGAATAAAAGAGCACGTCTTCGGGATTCATAAACATGCGCGGTCGCGCCGTTTCATGTTGTACTTTTTAATCGGCGGGTAAGAGAACCTTGAATTGCTAAGTTTTCAAGGGGGGGTTCGGTACGGCGGGAGAGAAGGGGACGCGACGAAGGGGGTCTTACCGAGGTGCAGGGTGAGGTTGATGGTGTTCGGGTACTGGATGCCCGCCAGCATGGTCTGGCTCTGCCACCAGGTGGTGTCCTGCTGGTTGTTGTAGTCGGTCAGGTACGCGGCGCTGTGGTGGTTCCGGGGGTCCCGGACGTCGCAGATGTGGCAGGACTTGGTGACCCCGGTGGCGCCGGTCTGCACGCAGTACTCCTCGGGCGGAGAGCCACAGGTGTTGGTCGCCACCACCGTGACGTTAAAAGCGGCGTTCACGAACTCGGGCATGCACCGCTGCGGTCGGCCCCGCTCGTCCGAACACTCGTCCATGGCAGCGTGGACACGCACCGCCGCCGCCACCCAGCACCAAGCGACCAGAGCCCGGATCAAACTCGGCATTTTTATTTCCAGCCTCTCTCTCACTCTCTCTCTCTCTCTCTCTTGTCTCCGTCCTCCCTCTCGACCCAAGAAGACTCTCCGCGCGGCTCCGACAAACTAAACTGTCCCTCAACTTGTCCAAAGTTCGCGGCAGCTCTCCCGGTTACCGACGGAATCCCGAGGAAACGGCTCCGAGCAGCATCAAGTGAAACATGCGGAAGTCTCAACAAGCGGCGGGGTTTGTTCGCTTCCAGGCCGCGTCCGCAGCTCGTCTCCCGGCTGTCCTGCTGTGTGAGGGGGGCCTCAGCTCTTTGTGTCCGCCGCCATGCAACAAACTCCAGCAGGAAAAGACGGGAGTCCAGACTACACCCAGTCCGCTACTGCGCAGGTCTGTGGCGCCACTTCCGTGTCATAAAACTTGAGAAAAGTACCCCCTAAAATCCCAGAAAGATTCACCCTCCACTGTCAGGACATCCATCACAATAAAAAAAAAAAAAATAATAATCAAATCCGCACTACAAACATGTGGAAAATATTCAACTAATGAATCAATGTTTCAAAACATCCTCAGACACTTTAAACTTCCAACTTTACAATAAAACCAGATAAAACTAGATGTAGATTCGTAGGAACTAAATGAGTCACTGAGAAACTTTGGAAGTGAATTAAAAAAGTGAATAAAAATTCAGATTTTTAAGGAACAAGTGACATTTTAAAGAACACTTAAACGAGGTTAATCCCATCGCTCTTTTTCTCCAGATTTAATTTTGATTTCATGTTAATTATTTACAACTTTTCATGTAAACATCACAGAACCTGAAATAAAAAAAATAAAAAAAACAGTTGGATTGTTATTTACAAACTTGTTGAAATTTTACAGTAAAATTATAATTATTTTCTGGTTCAAACACTTTTTTTGTCCACGAAGGAACCGGACTTCAGGTTTGATATTTCATTTCCACGTTATGCACTCAAGATCAAGATTCTTTTATTGATTACAAAAATTCTAGCAGCTCTTTATAAATGTATAATTTCACGTATTTGTCCTTTATAAATTGTTAATCATTTCTGAGAGCGGAATCTGACCTATACGGACTTTAAGTTTTGGTTAAAGGGCAACTTGTTTTCACGTGGAAAACAAACTGTAGGGGGCGCTGCTGCACAGAGGAGCATTTTTATCCTCTGTAGCATGTAGCGGCCACCAGGGGGCAGCACACATTTTCCTCGGTTCCTCTTTATCGCGTTGAGACCGTAGGAAAGTTTCAGACCAAATAATTCTGTTGTGACAAAAAAAAAAGTTAATTTTAACAAGGTTTATCGCAAGAGAAGAATAATTTGTTTTATGCATCGTAATTAGGAAATATGTCTGATTAACCGCATAACCGCGATACGGAGACTGTCTTTTAAAAAAAAAGTAACATTATAACAACGCAAGATGTTAATTTAATCAAAATGAATTCGTAACGTAATGACAGAGAAATTTTGTTATAATGGGAATAGTTTTGTAAAAAAATGGAATAATTTGGTAATAATGAAAGAACATGTCACATTAACGTTAAAAACGTGTTTTTATAACGAGAACGTTTCTTTGATAGAAGAACAGACCGAGTTAATCGTGTTAAATCTGAAGACTTTTGCACATCTGAAAAAAAATCTTGATTTCGATTTTTTTTTTCTAAATTAAACGAATATTTGAATTTTATATCTCCAAACTCTGATTTAACTGAAGGTCTTTTTGACGTGTTTAACAGGATTAATTAAAGCAGTGACATCATCCTTCTTCTTCTTCTTCTGGATCTTTGGACTCATGAGAGACGACGAAGAGTTAATGAAGTGTTTGTTCAGCTCTGATTAGATCTTCTTGAAGACGAATCCCGTCAAGCTTGAACTTTAATCCGACACCTTTTTTCCGAGGAAATAGGAAATAAAGCGCCTAGGCCTAGCGCCTAGGAAATAAATTAGAAATATATATAAATTTATCTACATTTTTTTAAATTATTTTTCTTTTTTAAGTATAACCGTGTTAAGTATTTGAATAAATGAATAATACAGAAATCTCAATGTGGCCAATAACGGTTAATATCCACATTTTATTAATTTTCTTGTGCCGTTATTCAACGGAAAATATTAAAAGTCAGCTGGCGCCCCCTGTTGGTGGTTCATGTGACTGCAGCTTAAAATGAATTGAATCCAAAAGAAACGTTTCATAAATGCTCGTTTCCTTCAAGCAGGTGAAAGTTTCATTCACTTCGTATATGAACAGGGACATTTGTTTACTTTGTCCTGCAGCCACATTCAGATATTATTCAGGTATTTTTTTACTACAGTGGTTTGATTTTTAAGCCCAAATAAAGAATGAATTTATGAGAAATATAAACGTTCGCTATTTAAAGTAAATGAATCTTCCTCACAGAGTTCAAATGCTGCTGCAGCATAATCTTCAAATGAAAAAAAAAACCCGAAAAAAACAACAACTGTGCTTTGATATCACGAGGAAATGTGAAACATTTATTGGGGACTTTAAAAGAAGTTACAGATTATCAATAATCAATGATGTGATTTTACACGGGTGGTGGTGGTGGTGGTGGTGGGAGGGGGGGTGGGCGGGAGTGTTCTTGAGTCTGTCTCCAAACATTTTTATACACAAAAACAACAACAACGACAAAGATTTGTGCCGTTAAGAAACTGAAGAAGACGAAGACCAGACCGCATTGACTTTTTCATCGTTTTAAGATGTTGATGGCGTCGAGATGTTAATACCCTCCTCTGTACCCCCCTCCTCTGTACCCTCCTCCTCCTCCTCCTCCTCCGTATCCTCCACCTCCTCCTCCTCCTCCGTAGCCCCCGCCTCCTCTATAACTTCCTCCTCCTCCATATCCACCTCCCCCTCTGTAGCCACCTCTTCCTCCATAACCGCTACCTCCCCCGTACCCTCCTCCTCCTCCACCCCCCTCCTCCGTACCCTCCTCCTCCTCCTCTGTACCCTCCCGATCCTCCTCCTCCTCCTCCTCGGTAACCGCCTCCACCTCCTCCTCCATCGAAGCGTCCCATCTTCGGAGGTCGAGGACCGTCTCCCATCCTGCACGGAGACACAACAGAGGAGTTCAATAAAAATAAATAAATAAATAACATTATTTCTAGGTGATCAATCAAACTGTGAACACCTTTGTGCCCAAAAGGTCTGCGGTTGTATTCACCAAGATTCCTGCGACTCAAAGCTCCTCCGAAAATCCACGAAAACAATTATGACATTTTACCAAGAATTTTCCCTTAAAAAGTTCAAAGCAGATCTTCGTAAAGATGAACGTTATTCACCAAACATCCGAGGTCGAGTAGAGAATTAGCGGCGACCAACAGTTCATCTCAAGAACTTTAACTTCTGATAATTCAATCGACTTCGTGTCAACGAGCATCTATTGACAAGAACGCCGGCGATTTGAGTCGTGAAGCCAAACGGCACTAAAAACTGTTTGAATTTCAAAAACAAAACCAAGAAGGAGCCCGATAACTCGGGGGAGAAGGGAGGAGGGGGAGGCGAAACGACGGATTTGCGGCAAAGAAGATTGGCGTCAAATAAAAGAAATTAAATAAACGCAAGAAATCGTTAATCGCGATTAATCGCCGACCTCTGAAAAGTCGTACCTCTGGTTGTTGGCCATCATGTTGAGTCCGGCCGCCGACGGTTTGGAGACGTGCCGGATGACGTTCAGGAGCCGCTGGTTGGTCTGGTCCATCTGCGAGATGTATTCGGGGTCTTTGGTCACCTCCACCA
>NW_027185401.1:2451638-2456638 GCF_022577435.1 Embiotoca jacksoni
ACTCACGTTGATGTCTCTCTCGTGGATCTCGTCGACGATCACGTGACTGATGCCTCTGATTCCCGCTTCGAGCTTCCGCAGGAGAACTCCTGAAACGAAACAACGCGCGCGTGAACATTTACGACCACAACGGGGGGGAAAAAAAGTCAATATAAAACAAACGTTTTTCAGTTTTTATATGATGACAATATTAATTTTTTTTCCAGCCGCTCAGACAAAAGAAGATAATTCAATATGTTCATTTCGGCTTCAGGGAGCGATGATGGCCGATTTCACTACTTTCCTACATTTTCACTGAAAAATCAATCGATTATTGAAGAAAATAACTGTTAGATGTGTTGATATTTAAAAAATAATTGTAATTTGGAGGTTTTCTGTGTGCAGGCACTTCTTAAAATATTACACATTTCTGTTAACATCAGTTTGTTTTTTGTTTTTTTAATGGTAAAGCAAACGTTGTTTAAACATTGGACTTAACTCAGATTTGACCAAATGTGCGTGAACAGCACCACGGCTGTCATTTCAAATCTAACCGACGCATCTTATTCAGTATTCCAGTTCATTTTCCCGTTAAGGCTGCGGGTTGTCAACATCCGTCGTGCTTAAACAACTTCAACAGCAACGAAATAGCTTCGGCAATTCCTAAATTCGGGTCACGCCAGGCCGAGGCGTCCGTTGACGTACCGACGGTGCAGAAGAGGACGCTGGCGTGCGGCCGAGGCAGGATGGACTCGAAACGGACGCTGTAGCCGCAGCTTTTCCCGATGTCCTCCCCTCTTTCGTAGGCAACTCGCTCGGCCACCGACACGGCGCTGATCCGACGGGGCTGCAGGGAGGGAAGAGAGTCGGGACGGCCCAGAAAATATGGAAAAACAGGGGACCGGGTTGCAAATTTCTTTTTTTTTTTTAAACTGCCGATGAGGTCACCGCAGAGACGCACACCTTCATCGGAAGTTTTTTTTAGGATCATGATGAATCACGATCGCTGGTTTGAAATCGCGCTCGGATCTTTAAAGATATTCCTCGTTAAAATGACCTCGAATCTCACCGGGCCTGAACTGAAAATCCTCCCGGTTCAGAGAGTTTATAGATATTCACAGTAATTCAAAAAGGTAAAAACTACTAAGAGCACCCTTAAATCTTGTATGTTCATTTTCCCCTTAAACGTCCCCTTCATTTTTCCCACGCTGTACATGTAACAGTATTGTGTAAATTCTTACAACAATTTGTTTGATTTTCAGTTGCTGTTAAGAAAACTTTGATAAGTTGTCAGTCTGATTAAAGTAATAACCCAAAAAACTAAAATAAGATGTAAAACATATTGATATATGAGAGCGTTACCTGGGTGACCACGATGTTGCAGTCGGACGCTCGGTGCCCCTTGATGAAGCGGTCCAGGATGTACTGAGGAACCTGCGTGGTTTTCCCGCAGCCCGTCGCCCCCCTGATGATCACTACCGGGTTGTTGTCGACGGCCGCCATGATCTCCTCCTCGAACTGTTTGACGGGCAGCTGGTCGCGGTCCGAACGGATCTGGACGACAGGACTCGAGTTTATTCGTGATATTCTCCACCACCACCGAAACCCTGATGGCGCGCTTTGATATATATCTATAGATATATATCTATATCTATATCTATATAGATATAGATATAGATATATAGATATAGATATATAGATATATAAAAAGGACTGGGAGCGTCATCACGGAGACGGACCGACCTTCTGCAGGTTCTCGTCGTGGTCCAGCTGGCACATGAGCTCGTCGTGCAGGTCGCCGCTGATCTGCTCCGGAGTGCACTGAAGGGGTTAAAAACAAGGAAAATTTAAAAGTAGACTTTCAGGATCATTTCGTTTGTAATATGTTGGAAAATAGTGGAAACTAAATTCTGTTTAAATTGAAATTGACCGCAGCCCAAAGTCTTGTCTTTTTCTCGTGCTTAAAAAAAAAAAAAAAAAAGGTCCAAATCATCAAAAATTAAGATGAAAAAAAGATTCTAGATCCTGAAAAATCAAAGTGTCCCTTTTGTTTTTTCTCGTTCTGAATATCTGCCGATAAACAAACAAGAAAATGTACGATTTGACAAAATAGCTCGTCAAGTTTCTGGTGAGCGTTGAAGCTCCGGAACGAACGCTCACGAAGGCCAGCGGTCCGTCGTCGATGTTGCTGCTGGTCCACGGGTTCCAGTTGACCTGCGGCGGCGACCAGGGGACGACGCCGGCGCCGCTCTGACGCTGCGACGGCTCGAACGTCGCCATCTTCCCCTGAACCAGAGACACCGGGCTGCTGGGGTCTGCGGGCTGGACGGAGGGAAGATTTATAATGTTACGCACAGATCCTTACCGCCCTCTACAGGCAGAGAGCAGAAACTACAGAATCAGCTTCTCGTCCGTGCTGCCGACGGCAGTCTATTCGATTCAGTTAGCTTCAGTTCCAACCAGTCTGACCTTTGACCTCCGAACATACCGCTTTTTGAGGCCTAATATCTAATTAATAAAGAGATTATTTTCAGATTAGTCGAAAGAAAACTAGTAAGAAGGAGCGACTTCAGCGAACGACACCGCAATGACTCGTGGAAAACATGCGTTGACTTTGTATTTAATGAGAGAAGTTGAATGGGAGTCTATGGAGCAAGATCGTTTATGGAGCCGGCCTCTAGTGGCCCTCTGTGGTATTACAGTTTAAACATTACTCCTGAAACCACATCTGCACTGCTGCCACGTGATTGGCCGACCGGATAATTGCACGAATGAACAGGTGTTCCTAATAAACAGGCCGATTGTATGAAGAGGCAGTACGATAAAGTGGGACTCACGGGTGGCGGGATTTGGACTCCGAGGTCTTGGATGACGCTGGCCAGCTGCGCCGGGAGGTCCTGGGACATGTTGACCTCGTACACCTCCAACTGGACACAAAAACACATCAGTCAAACCCAACCGGGGCGGCTTCACAGCCCCAGAATCATCAGTAAAATATTTGTATTCGTTTAAAATTTAAAGGTAAAAAATTGGCAGAAAAATTCACTTTGACATGAATACTGATATTGGGGGAAAAAAAATACCCTGAAACAACAGGATATTATTTAAGGGTCGTGTTTTCTACCCCTATTTATAATTTCAGCTCTTTTTCATATTACACGTAGATTCGTTTTCACTGAATTAAGCAGATTTTGTTTCTCAAACAAAACAAAAATTCTTTAAATTCTCTTGGAATCCTCGAAAAGCAAAAATCGAAATGTGGTCGTGCGTCCGTTTTACGAGACTTTTTTTGTAATAATCGTTTGCAGTTTGCTAGTTATAAATATCGTCTTTAAGCTGCAGTGTTTATCAGTGTAGAGGTTGTGTGGGTTTTTGTTTTTGTTTTTTTGGGGGGGGAGTGAGGGGGAGGCATACCGTTTCGCCCTCCTTCTTCTTGGTGACTCCGGAGTACGCCTCGATGACTCCCAGGTGGTACAGCTGCCGGACCAGAGACAGGGCGCACGACTGGGCCGCCAGCTTCTTGTTGGAGCCGTGCTCCCGAGCCGTGATCCCTGCGAACCAGAACACACGGAGAGACACTTCTGACAACATGACGACGGTATAATATCATAATCTTTCCCGTTTCACCAACGTGCTTCCCGTCAGAAGGATTTCTTTTCCCATTAAAAGGCTCAGTTGGAGAGTTTTTCCAGCGAAGTACAGCGGCTTTTATTCTGCACAGATGAGGCTCTGTCAATAACAAGTGACTTGACAAATTTGTGATTAACTTTATTATTTGGACCAAAAGTAATCGTGATTTTTTTTTTTTTTTTTACTTTAATATTGTGTTAAAATTAAGTTTCACCTTTTTTGGGGATCTGATCAACTTTTTGTGGAAGATTTCAACATTCACGATGATTTTACTTCATCAAAAATATGAAATGTTGTCTCAAGCTGGACTTTAAAAAAAAATATTATTTATGAAATATTTGTAATAGAAAGAATCACTTTGTCCCTAAGGCTTCAAGAAAATATGGGAAAAGTGGAAAGTATGTATTTCCCCCAAAACGCCCTTCCTTTGTTTAAAAAACATTTTCATATGTATGCTTAAAAGTATAAGTATGTATATACAAGAATACATGTATATATATATTTTTTATTTTTCCACCTTCAATAACAAAACACCCTATATTCTAATTTTGTTCTTAAGTTACAAAGAGAGTTAACTTTGTAAAACCGACGACGACTATGAATAATTGAGCCGTCATGTGATCCGAAATAAAGAACGTAAAAATAAAATAAAAATAAATTCTTACTTCTTCCGAGCTGTCTCACAAACAGCTGCATCTCCGCTATGAAGCTCCTGCGGACACAAATCGGCATCGCGGCTTCACTTCCTGCGGTTTTCCACAATAAAAGCCGCTGGCAAAAAGCATTAAAAGTGAGCGTTCGGCAAAACTCACCTCGCCGCGTTCTCAGGAGGAAGCCTGTATGTTTTTCTGCCGGACTTTTGGGATTATTTAAAACACCAATCAACAGCTGCGATCGCGGTTTTTCTCCCCGGTCGCCTCTCGGGCACCCTGCGGCGAAGAGCGACACCAGAAATCACGACCAGGCTTCGCCCCCTCCGCCCCCACCCCCGCCCCCGAGGTCCACCCACGAGACAGCTTTAGTGCACCTAAACGCAGTCCCATGTCTTCCCTTCAGAGCGGTTGTGAGTTCTGGTGTCACCTCGCAAGGAAACTCAACCTCCTGATCTGTTTTCCTCGCCAGCTAAATACCCGATCAACCGCGACCGGACGGGACGTTAACACGGCCGACGTGTGCCGGTCGTTTTTTGCCTTCTTTAAATCAGATACGGATAAATCTTCAGTGTTTTGGTGTCTTTAATTCATTAATTTGTTACTAAACTGGCAAATTGGACAGTTTCACCACAGTGTTGGCAGCTGTGGTTTCTTAATCACAGATTCGCATTATTAATTTGTGGGTTTAAAATGTCTTTTTTGTTGTTGTTGTCACAAGGAAATATAATGTTGATTTTT
>NW_027185401.1:2461638-2731451 GCF_022577435.1 Embiotoca jacksoni
TTGAAGAATGCGATGTTTATTTAGATGAGCTGCGCTTGACAGGCGGAATAACTGTCCCGTCACCTTTAACACACGATCACCCGGAGTGTCCACCTGGTCTCTGCAGCAGCTGTTTCCCCTGAGAGCTCGATGTATGGCAACTTGGAAGAAAAAACCCCACAAAAAAACACATGCAAACACACAAAAACACAATAAAATCAAGGAAACATCTTCACGAATTTGACAACACAGGTTCAACATTTAGAAAACTAGAATTCCTTCCTCGCGATTGTCTGCCTCCACCGACAAGTCCGGTGCCGCTTTCCATCCATGTGCAGTGCATCCGGAAAGTATTCACAGCCTTCACTTTTTCCACATTTTGTTATATTACAGCCTTATTCCAAAATGGATTAAATTCATTTTTTTCCTCAACATTCTACACACAATATCCCATAATGACAACATGAAATAAACATTTTTTAAATTTTTGCAAATCTATTAAAAATCAAAAACGAAAAAAATCACATGTACATAAGTATTCACAGCCTTTGCTATTACACTCAAAATTGAGCTCAGGTGCATCCTGTTTCCACTGATCATCCTTGAGATGTTTCTACAACTTGATTGGAGTCCACCTGGTAAATTCAGTTGATTGGACATGATTTGGAAAGACACACACCGTCTATATAAGGTCCCACAGTTGACAGTGCATGTCAGAGCACAAACCAAGACATGAAGTCCAAAGAATTGTCTGTAGACCTCTGAGACAGGATTGTATCGAGGCACAGATCTGGGGAAGGGTACAGAAACATTTCTGCAGCATTGAAGGTCCCAATGAGCACAGTGGCCTCCATCATCTGTAAATGGAAGAAGTTTGGAACCACCAGGACTCTCCTTAGAGTCGGCCGCCCGGCCGAACTGAGCGATCGGGGGAGAAGGACCTTAGTCAGGGAGGTGACCAAGAACCCGATGGTCACTCTGACAGAGCTCCAACGTTGCTCTGTGAAGAGAGGAGAACTTTCCAGAAGGACAACCATCTCTGCAGCACTCCACCAAGCAGGCCTGTATGGTAGAGTGGCCAGACGGAAGACACTCCTCAGTAAAAGGCACATGACAGCCCACCTGGAGTTTACCAAAAGGCACCTGGAGGACTGTCAGACCATGAGAAACTAAATTCTCTGGTCTGATGAAACAAAGATTGAACTCTTTGGCCTGAATGCCAAGCGTCATGTTTGGAGGAAACCAGGCAGCGCTCATCACCTGGCCAATACCATCTCTACGGTGAAGCATGGTGGTGGCAGCATCATGCTGTGGGGATGTTTTTCAGCGGCAGGAACTGGGAGACTAGTCAGGATGGAGGGAAAGATGAATGCAGCAATGTACAGAGACATCCTTGATGAAAACCTTCTCCAGAGCGCTCTGGACCTCAGACTGGGGCGAAGGTTCATCTTCCAACAGGACAACGACCTGAAGCACACAGCCAAGATAACAAAGGAATGGCTTCGGGACAACTCTGTGAATGTCTTTGAGAGGCCCAGGCAGAGCCCAGACTTGAACCCGATTGAACATCTCTGGAGAGATCTGAAAATGGCTGTGCACCGACGCTCCCCATCCAACCTGATGGAGCTGGAGAGGTCCTGTAAAGAAGAACGGGAGAAACTGCCCAAGAATAGGTGCCAAGCTTATAGCATCATACTCAAAAAGACTTGAGGCTGTAATTTCTGCCAAAGGTGCTTCAACAAAGTATTGAGCAAAGGCTGTGAATACTTATGTACGTGTTATATTTTCGTTCTTTATTTTTAATAGATTTGCAAAAATTTTAAACAAACTATTTTCACTTTGTCATTATGGGATGTTGCGTGTAGAATTTTGAGGAAACAAATGAATTTAATCCATTTTGGAATAAGGCTGTAACATAACAAAATGTGTAAAAAGTGAAGCGCTGTGAATACTTTCCGGATGCACTGTATGTCACGACTCATTAGTAGTTCAGACTTTGAAGGAATTTGGCCAATAAATCTGATACTTATCGAACACAGTCTTTTTATGACTGTAAAAAAAGCTTCAAATGTGGATTCTGCTGAAAAGAAGTTACTAATTCTAAATTCTCTAAAGGTGCTCTTGAAAATTTGCATTTAAAATATAAATGGGACGGACATGATTTCTTTGTCGTGTTCACTCTTGAGACCAAGCGAATGTTTGGACCAAAATTTAAGAAATTCCCTCGAGGTGTTCCCTAGATATCGCGTTGACAAAAAAAAAAAAAGGACAGTCAACCAAAAAAAACAACATATCGCCTCCGGCTGTGGCTACTGCCGTCTGATAAAAAAAAAAAACACACGGAAACACGAGAAAAATAAAACAAACGTCTTCACAAATTTTGACAACAAAGGTGCAACATTTAGAAAAAGAAACACCGTAGTTACAGAAAAACACAATCACGTCAAGAAACGTCGCTTTGGGTTTTTTGTAGTTGTCATGCCGCCCAGCAAACGACAAAACTGCAAAAGGTGTGTAATGCGGTTACATTTAGAAAAAAAAACAAAAAAAAAAACAATGCAATTCGGGCTACAAAAACATCTCTTTAAAGAAATCCACCTAACATTCTTGCAGACTTGAACCCTGTCTCATGGGTAAAAAATAAAAAAAAAAAAAAAAAAATCAGCTGTTGACCTTTGACCTTTGTCATTTGACACACGTCCACTTTTCACGCCGAGGCGAGGGCCAACCGTCGCGGCGACACGCTTGTCCTCTCGTGGACTTGCAGATGCATCACGCACGTTTGACGGTATTTCTTATAGTTTTATTGGTGTTGTTTAGTCTGAACTTTCTGCGGCACTCAGACAGTTTTAAATCTGGACTGTTACATTTTCCATGTACGGAACAGAGCGTGCATTCACGTCCACAGAAATATGATTTTTTTTTTTCTCAATTCTCTGCCCTGTGAAGCGTCTTTGTGTCATAAAAAATGTAAATGCGATGGAAGAGTTGGATTGAAAAGTCCAGAACAACGCCCTGGACTGTCCCAGCACACACACACACACACACACACACACACACACTGGCTGACACACTGCAGCCGTCATATCCTCTCGCTGTGTGTGTGTGTGTGAATCACATGTGAGTAAGCGTGTCCAGTATGTGCAGCGTGTACAGACCTGCAGCAGGAGAGGAGTTAAAAGGTGGCGCTTTGAGGAGCTGTTATCATTTTTATTCATGTGCACCTCTCGGATCTGATTTCAGGATTCACAAAACATGAAGAACAGCTGGATTTCACTCTGCGTGCTTCTGACTGCGGTTTGTGCCGTCCAGGCGACCTACACATACTACTGTAAGTGTCTGAACGTTTTCCTTATCTTTGTTTACATCCACAGGCTGAAAGGAGCTCGACATCTGTCAACTCTCTTCTGTAAACACTTTTACTGCCAACAGACCTGAACGCTGGGCAAAGATCTATTAATTGCACCCTTTTGGCATCTAAAGAAAGTTTATAATATTACGATTAAAGAGAAGAAAATGTGGCATTTTAATCGGGGAAATAGAAAATTGTTCATTTATTCTAAATAATTTAACTTCTGAATTTAGTTTATTCTCACTGATTAAGAGGCTTAACACTTATGAATATTGATTTGAATGGTGGTTTTTTTTTCAAGTATTTACTCTTGTAAATGTGTGACATGCATAATGTGTAATTATTAATATGTTACAAACAGATGTTTAAAATTTTTGCCAAAGTAAGCAGAAGTCAGAACTTTTTGTTTTAATGTCCTGAAAAGTCAGTTTTAAAAGAACCTTACTGGTGTTTTTTGCATGCTTTACTTCAACCCCTGTGTTTCATTACTGCTGAGCATTTTACCAATGATTACGCACCACTATATTCATGATACAATATATTTGTTAAGACGGAGCAAACCGCAAAGATAAATGAATGTGCTCAAGGACGAATGAAACAGTAACCCAGAGGTGATGTAACTGTCCAAAACAAGTGAAAAAAGAAACAGGGAATTGAACGTCATTAATTTAATATGTGCAGTATGGACAGAACCAATGATAATGATAAAAAAATTTTTTAAAAAAAAATCAGTGCTTGTCTTAAATGACAAGCAGTTTAACCATTTTTCTCATTTCTATTAATTTATTTTTGATCACAAAAACACAAAGCCTGCTTGAGACACTGGAGAGTAATTGCATATTACCGTTATTGAGATGAGACTTCTTTAATACCGCTGGTGAGAAAAGGAGAAAATGATAAATTGTAGAAAGACTTTTCAAATGAGAATTATGAGATACTTAACCAAGATTTTGAGGGAAAAAAAATTGGCACTTGAAATCAAAATATGGCAAAACTTTAAGACGCTAAATCAAAATTGTGATTATTAAGGGCAAAATGATTCTAAAAAAAAGACCTTATTATTATTAATGTAATACTAGTTTTTTATGTCAACATTAGATTTTTAACACAATCATGAAATTAACCAAAAATGCTCATAAAAATCACAAGGTACCACACAGATTAAACAGTGTCTCTTCAAAAAACTATTTGTATTTGTTTCAAATCGTTACCAGATTCAAACACTGTTTTTTAAAGGGGGACTAATATTTGATAATAATAATGTTCCACAAAAGAAGGTGACGCAAGAAAAAACTGTCTCTGGGTGTGTCTGCTACTTTTTTTTTCTGCCCTCTGGCGAAAAAAAGAGAAATTCTCAGAGCTGAGTTATGAAACCGAGTGTCTTCCCTCTGAGCTGCAGGGTTCAGAGCCGCACATGTCGGAAACCGTCCAACAAAAGACATCACACTTGAGCTCGTCGCCGCCGGCAACGCTCAGGTGAACATTAACTGCAAATCAAAGAGTGAGTCAGTGCGTAATCAGCCGCTGATGTACTCTGAACCGCTGCTGAATCAGAGGCCAGGTCACCGGGGTGAACCTCGCCCCGACTGTCAGACAGACAAACAAACAACCAGATGCACCGTAATCACACCTCGGCCGCTGACATCGGTCTGTGTGGTGAAATGAATCAGTCACTGTCTGACTGAGAATTGAGACCAAACCACAACGTGAACTTCGAAGACCTTAAAATGTTACCAGCTGGACAAAAACTTTACATTTTAAAAGCTCTGGACAAAGTTTTTATTATTTTTCAAAAAAATTTGGACTCCCACTTTCCCAGTGAATGTCGGTTCCCATTTATTGTAAGCTATATCGGTTTTGGGCGGTCCAAAGTTGGAGGAAGCTTTCGAACGATCCAATTTTTTTCTTCCGACTGCAGAGTCGGAGATTAACTCGCTCCAATCAGCTTGCTGATGTAAGTGATAGTTAACTTGCAGCAATTCAACTAACTTGGCAAAGTGTTTTGATGGACTCTGCACGAAGCATTTTACGTGAACTTCAATAAAAATCCACAAGGAGAAATTTACGAGAATAAAAAATGCACTTTTATGAGACTTGATCTGCACGGAGGCTGATTCGTGATTCATATATTCCTCGAACTCTCATTCATGCCTCCCTTTCATTGTCACACTGGTTTACCACTAACTGCTGTGTCTTTGCGAACAGAAAGAACAAGCAGCAGCCTGTTGAAACGCTCCCTCACTTTATCACAAAGCTTTAATGCAGCGTGTGGAAAAAGTCTTTTCAGAGCTCTTGGCGTTTTTTTTTTTGTTGAAAGAAATGATCCGTGAGCTCGCTGCAGACAGACAGCTGCTGTGTTTCCTCACGCAAGGTGTTGGATCGTTTGGGTGGAGCTCGGTGGGATATGACGATTTGTCTGAGGGGCTTCAGGTTGGGAGGCGCGGGATTTTCTGAACAAACCACAGAACATACAAAGAGCTTGACGCTCTGTAAACATCTCTAATGCTCAGGTTAAATTCCAGGGAACCGTTTGTCTTTTAAATCAGATTTCATGTGGATATTACTTATTACGAGAGATTTTAGTTTAACGAGCAAAATTAAATTTAAATCTCAGTTGAAGTGACCGTACTGAAAGGAGCTCGAGTGTTATGAGGTGTAAATTTTACGATCTGAATTTCTAAAGTGAACCAAATATAATTTGAGTTTTTTGCTTATGTTGTTAAATCAAGTGGACAACTATTTAAATCATCAAAGTAACAAGAAAAGGTAAAAAAAAAAAAAAAGTGGAATATGGCTGAACCGTGTATGAAATGCTTTGGGCTTTTAATTTTAAATGAGATCTTTTAATTTGAAATAGTAACAAGAATTCCCAGGCATTCAGCCAACCAAAGGTTTAATTCAGCCATTTTTTCAAAGATTACTTAGAGCTTGTAAGAAAAAACACAAGATAATTAGGTTGTATTATGTCATTGAGTTTTAGATAGCCTTAACGTCTTAAAACCACCCTAAATATCTAAAAGTTGTCAAAACCCATAACTAATAACTACAACCATTCCTAAACATGAACTATGATGCCTGAAGTACCCCCAAAACAGTGACAACCAAACGAGAGAGAATCTACTTTCTGCAGTAATGAGTGACAAACGGTACAAATGAAAATTCCAAATAAACTAAATAAAACAAAACTTTTGCTTCCTCCTGCAGCAACTGTGCGTTGCCAGTGCAACGGGAGATCTCGGTACTGCCTGCGGGACGGCAGGGGTCTGCACTGCGTCGACTGTCAGGGAAACACCGAGGGCCGCCACTGCGAGCGCTGCAAGGACGGCTTCTACCTGCAGGGGGCGGGGCCGAGCTGCACGCCCTGCCGCTGCAACATCACAGGTGAGAACACACCTGTCCATGTGACGCCACTACTCGTGGGGTGGGGGGAGGGGAGGGGGGGAGAGAGAGAGAAAAAAAAGAGAAGCTGCTCAGTTGTATTACAAACAATTCGATGTCTGAGTGGTGTTGCTTTCCCCTTCAGGTTCGGTCAGCGCAACGTGTGACAGCAGGGGGCGCTGCAGCTGCAAGGAAGGCGTCAGGGGAGAGAAATGCGACCGCTGCCCCAACGGACCGATCGGCCCGAACGGCTGCTCGCAAAGGTGAGAAAGATTCCTGAAAATGACCTCGTAATTGCAATATTGTCGTTTTAATTCAAACTGACACTTCAACTGCTTTCGGCACTTTAGCTTTGGCTGTCACTTCTTTCTGTGCTTTGTATTTAAACATCTTTTTGCCTCGGCGCCTGAACCTGAAAACCTGAACTTGTTTTTAACACATTACATAAACTGACACTTCAACTTCCTTCATTTGTTTAATATGTATTTCAGTATTTAGTACATATATTAGTATGAACACTTTAGCCCCTTTTACATTTACGTCTACTGAAATCCGTTTTCAGCACTATTTCTTCAACCAACACTTCAACTTCCTTCATTGATTTAATTCCACTTGAGTTTATTATAGTACTCAGTGTTTATATTGAACACTTTAGCTCCTTTCGGCTCTTCAAATGACACTTCAGTTCCTTTCTTTGTTTTCAGTTCAACTTCAACTGCTGAATCTCCCTCTTACACTTAAATTGATTTCAGCTCTTACTCCTCAACTGACACACTTCAGTTTCTTTCAGCACTTTCACCTTCAATGACACTTTAACTTCTTTCTGTGCTTTCACTTCCGCTGAGTCTTTAATGTCTTTTAGTGTTGAAATTCCATCTCGTTCTTTGCTTTTTATTTCAACTACCGCCTCAACTCTATTCAGCATTTACATTTCAAATGCCTCTGCAACTCTTTTCAGTGTCTCTGACTTTAAATGATTAGATATTTTGGCAAATTTCAATGTGCCAGTTAGATTTCTTGCAGTTTTATGGCCACTTGAACTACTTTTAGTACTTCAGATTCCTGAGAAGACATTTGAGGAGCTCCAAACAGTTTCATCAGAAAATTTTTCCATATGTATTTTATTCTTTTTATCTTTTTCGGATCTAACTTCCTGTCCTTCGTTATGTTTTTCAGTCGTCAGCCCAGAGAGGATGCTGGGAGTTTGACAATGCCGTGTCTCTGTTACGGCCACAGCAGCCGGTGTTCAGCAAAATCCGGTTACTCCGTCCACAACATCACCTCCACCTTTAACGACGGTAACCACTCGCCTCTTCCCTTCATAATAAAAGACTCATGCAAAATTTCAACAGTGAGTTGTTTCAAAATAAAAGCGTCTGAATATGTGAGATCTCCGTTGTGTTTCAGGTCCCGACGGTTGGAAGGTGGGGACTGCTCAGGGTTTCACCCCCAACAACATTCACTTCCGCTGGTCACCTAAACACCAGGACGTGGAGGTGATCTCTAAAAACAGCCTGCCGGTTTACCTGTACTCCCCAGGTGAGATAAACCCCGCCTCCTCGACAAACCCTGCCTCCTCTATTACCTTATAGTATCTGCTCCCCTTTTTCCTTCTCATCTACTTTCTTTCAGGACTAATTTTCTTTTCCTTTCTTTTCTTTTCTTTTCTTTTCTTTTCTTTTCTTTTCTTTTCTTTTCTTTTCTTTTCTTTTCTTTTTCTTTTCTTCTGGTTTCTTTTTCTTTTCTTCTGGTTTCCTTTCCTTTCCTTTCCTTTCCTTTCCTTTCCTTTCCTTTCCTTTCCTTTCCTTTCCTTTCCTTTCCTTTCCATCCCTCCTGACCAGGTGTTTCCTCTCCTACCCTACAGACTCTTACCTGGGGAACCAGTTGCTGAGTTACGGCCAGAACTTCTCCTTCTTGTTGCGTCTGGACCGCGGCGTCCGACACCCGTCCACCAACGACGTGATCCTGGAAGGCGCCGGTTTGAGAGTCGCCGCCTCGCTGGGTGACCTGCGATCCATCGTCCCCTGTGGACAGAAGATCAGCTACAGCTTCAGGTCAGAGAATCAACCTGCTCAGACTTGAAACTCGTCCGCAGACAGAAAATCCATCACAGTCAGTTTTTTTTATACATTCTATATTTACGTGTCTCTCATCGCTCTCGATCAGATAAGCTCCTTCCACTTGGGTGCTGAATACTGTTTGAATTGGTTGTTTAAGGCTCTCAGTGAAGTGTCATCAGAGCAAGTTGGATCACAGAAAGAATCTGAGAGCCGCTGAGAGTCTGTTACCGGCCGACTGTGTTTACATGAGATTTACTGGTGGACTGAAACTGAAGAAACTGAGAGGAAAACTCAATATTTACTCCATGAAACTGTCAATAGAAACTAATTTAATCTGGTGTGAGGCGAGATCCTGATTCTGATAGAACAGAGAGTTGTAGTCATGATAGTAGATGATGATTGAAATGTGAATGTTGATGTGAAATATGGCCACCATCTCCCCTCCTCTTCCTCCGTTATGGTGTTTAATAAAGACCAGAAAACTGGGGGGTTTTTTTCAGGAAATTATGACATCACTGTGAAGTTGACCTTTGACCTTTTTGATACGGAACGTAATCGCTTCATTTTACGGCATCAGACATTTGAGTGACATTTTTTTATAATTAGCGTACGAATTCTCGAGTTAAGGCCACAAACGTGTTTCGTGAGGGCGTTGTGACCTTTGACCCCCAGAATCGAATCACTTCATCCTTAAGTCCAGGTCAACGTGAGGTGTCAGTGTTGTGAAAACCACCTCTTCTGTGTGATGAACAGGCTGGACGAGCAGCCCGGCAGCAGGTGGAGGCCTCAGCTCTCCTCCGTCCAGTTCCAGACGCTTCTGCAGAACCTCACGGCCCTCAGGATCAGAGCCACGTTCGGAGAAAACGGTGAGCTGCTTCCACACATCCTTCTTCTTCAGGTCCTCCTCTTCCTTTGTTCCTTCCTTGTCTCCTTGTTTCATTTCTTCCTTCCCTGTTTCCTTCCTTGCCTCCTTCCTTCCTTCCTTGTTTCTTAGTTTCCTAGTTTCCATCCTTGATTCCTTCCATCCTTCCTTGTTTCCTTTCTTGTTCTCTTCCATCCTTCCTTGTTTCCTTCCTTGTTATAATGTTAACAAGCAGTAAACTAACTTTGACCGCCTTCTGCAGGATAGAGGATGATCCCATATGTGGTCAGAGATTTAACCGTCGCTGCTTTCATCTTCTCAGGACGCGGTTACCTTGACAACGTGAAGCTGGTGTCGGCTCGGCGCGGAGACGGCGCCCCGGCCGGCTGGGTGCAGACCTGCAGCTGCCCGCCGGGACACGAGGGCGACTTCTGCGAGCGCTGTGCGGCCGGGTTCACGCGCGGGGTCCCTGCGGACGGAGCCTTCAGCCGCTGCGAGCCCTGCAGCTGCAGAGGAGGCAGCTGCGACCCGAACAACGGAGAGTGTTACTCTGCTGACGAGACGCCCGAGGACCGTAGCTGCTCGGAAGGGTTTTACAGAGACCCCAGGAGGCCCGAGGCTTGTATGAAGTGTCCCTGTCCAGACGGGGTGTCCTGCTCACGGCCCGCCGGATCACTGGACCCTCGCTGCGACCGCTGTTCACCGGGAACAACTGGTGAGTCCAGAATAAACTCAAACGGGACAGAGGGCGATCAGTATGATGCCGTTTTCCGACTGACTGAATGATAACAGGACTGAATGTATTATTATAGTTTGCATCAAAAAATATATATACTGATAATCATTTGCCTTTAAAAGTCTTCAGTTTAACTTGACTGAACTAGTAACCCCCCCCCCAAAAAAACATTTCTAACATGACTCCACGATGCTGTGTCTGCCTCCAGGTGCCAGCTGTGACGTTTGCCAGGAGGGTTTCTATGGCGACCCCGCAGGTATCTCAGGTGTGCGGCGCTCCTGCAGGCCCTGCCAGTGCAACGGTCACATCAACACCGCCGAGGCGGGAAGCTGCGACCGCCGCAGCGGCGAATGTCTGAGGTGTGTGAACAACACGAGGGGACGGAGCTGTGAGGCCTGCGTGAGAGGTTTCTACCACAGCCAACCCACCGACGCCTGCAAACGTAAGGGCCGCCTTCAAGCCTGGGTATTTTTTTCCAGGTTTTAAAATAATAATGGACCGATCTTTTGAAAGATAATCTAGATCTTCTCTGCAAGGATTTTCTTATTTTTCTACTTTTTTTTTTTTTTTAAATGTAAAATGAAAACTTAAAATCACAGAAAATAGTGAAAAATGTATAAAAATTTTCTCCAACAACCCAGAGATCAATTTTATTTCATATATGGCAAAGAAAAGCATTTTGTTACTTTACATTTCAGAATCTAAAAACAGAAGTAATTTAGCAGTTTGTTGACAAATTTTCTGTTTTTTTTTCCCAACCGGGTTGTGGGACCAAAAAACCCCCAAAACATTTATTAAGGTATTTAAGGAGATTTAATGTCAAAACAAATACTCCACAAATGATGAGCAATTAGCAGCAGTTGCAGAAATTGTATCTCTGAGGAATATCTCCAGGAGTATCTCCAGGAATTTACAAAGTAGAACATTTTCTCTGAGGTTTAGGGAACTGAATTATGTCTGTGTAAATGTTGACTAACGGTTGTTTCCTCTGCTTTGTTGCTTAGCGTGTAACTGCAACCCCGTCGGCTCCGAGTCTCAACAGTGCGATGATTCTGGTCACTGTCGGTGCGGACCGGGCTTCGAGGGTCTCCGATGCCAACGATCAAACTGTCCCGCCTGTTTCAGCCCCATCAAGCAAAAGGTACAGCTGTTTTACCAAACCTAAAATGATAAAATGTCACATAGTTGTTTTTTTTGTGTAGCGCCATCTGCTGTGTGGACACCTGCAACTACAGTTTGATTCCACGACAAAGAAGTTGCTCTTTAACAAAAACAAAAGTCTGTATGACACAAAATGCAGCTTTCAGAATTATTAAAACATCTTATCAGCTCCAAATATGAGAAATTTGAAGTTTATAAAGTGCTGCTGTTGTTTTGTAATTAATAAAAACTATCTTTAAACTCCCCTTAGATTTTCATTATAAATAAAAGCACTGGATGGACATTAAAGATGCCTTTTAAAATGTTTTAACATTTTCTTTCTCCACTGTAGTTCAGATTTATCCTTTTTTTTTTTTTAAAGCTGCATTAACTAAGTTTTTGGCCACTTGGGGGTAGCAGAACACAAAATCTGACATTTATTATCTGTTAATAATTACATGTTAGCAAACAGCTGCTGCGTAAAAACAAGCTGAGTGTGAAGGTGTTTGTTGTGTTTCAGATGGAGGCTTACGCTGCCAAACTGAAGGAGCTGGAGACTCTGTTCTCAGACGTGGACGGAGGTTTGAAACCAGCCAACAGCGCTGAGATAGAGGCCGGCCTGAAAGTCGCCGAGGAACTGGTGGTCGACCTGAAGGAAGAGACCGAGTTGTTCACAGGTAAGGAGTGAAAGCATGTTAGTATAATCAGGAAAATGTACTTAAAAAGGTAAAAGGAAAAATCCCCCCTGTACTATTAAGAGTTGGTTGATATTCAGCTAATTATCCAATGTCTTGGAAAAGGCTGCTGAGAATTTTTTTTCATTAATTAATGGATGGATTGGTTTGTAAAAATTCTGACAATTGTAAAAAAAAATACTAATCACAATTACCCGAAACTAAAAGTGACATCAACACCTCAAAATGATTGAAAATAAAGTCATTAAAATAATTAAAAGAAAAAGTAGCAAACGAGCACATTTTAAAGCTGGAAACATTAAATGTTTGACATTTGGCTTGAAAAGTTATTTGTTTTCAATAAATGTTCTGTCTTTTGACCAATTGGTTCAGCGCTCCATGGGGCTGTTGGGTAATTTTAAGTTGCATTTAAACATCTTATTTTATCAGCTCATCAAGTGTTTTTGCAAAAATCGTGTGTTGCATAAAGCCCCAGAGTTCTTAGTCAGATCCCTCGCTCCTTCCCAGCTCGTCCAAATATGGTCACTTCTAGCTCCATAAAAAAAAATAACCAAGATGGCGACCGCCAAATGTCAGACTGGAGGCTTCAGCATTTTCTAGCAGCATCTAGTGGACACTGGAAGAACTGCAGCTCCTCCTCAGAGTTGATTGCTGCTCACAGAAAAGACAAAAACAGTTCAGATCATCGTTTAGGGGAAGTTATGGAGAAAGTTTCGGTAGAACATATCATACAAAATAAAGCATTATGCTGATGATGTCCCACTGTCTGTGTCCAATAGAGCTGGAGAGGAGACTGCAGGGTCGTCTGTCGGGCAACAGCAAGAGTCAGCTGGAGGAGAGGCTGGACATCCAGAACATCGCGGAGGCAGCCAACGACATCAGACAACAACAGCAGACGTATGGGGCGAAGGTGGAGGAGGTGCAGATGCTGATGGAGGAGATGCAACGCAAACTGCAGGAAGCAAAACGCAACCTCAGATTGGTTGTAAGTCTAAAGCTGAAACTGAAATAAAAAAAATAAAAAAAAACAGGTCTTCAGAAATAGTAAAGAAGTAGTTTGCGGGACGTCGGAGGAACGTGACGACGAAGATTTTAATGTTTTTCTTGTCTGACATTTCTTTGCTGTCAGGAGTTTCCTCTCCGTGACGCTCCGTTCAGTTCAAACTCCCTGAATTCGCTGGTGCAGATCGCAACGAGTCTGGCTGACAAGTAAGTCCGTCGTGTTTGGCTTTTCGATGTTATTAATAAATCAGTAGGTCACTGACCATTGGTCACCCGGTCTAATTTCCTTTTCCTTCCACGTTCCAGACATAAGACGCAGGCGGGTAACGTGGAGCGAACCGCCAACGGGGCTCTGGGCGACTCGCAGAAGAGTCTGGCTCTGGTCCGAACCCTCATGAACAGAGAGAACAAAGCCAAACAGCTGATCGGAGACCTGAAAACCATGTGAGTAGCTACGGTTCAGTGAATATGATACTCTGACGTCGACTTTACATAAAAACTGATGGAAAACGTTCAGATCTCATGCCGTTTGTAGATTAGTTCAATGATTCTTGAACCTAAATGTTCCCGTGTGTTCCAGGTACGACCAGACTTCAGCTCGGGTGAAGGGTTTGGAGAACCAGGGGACCCATCTCAGCAGCGAGGCCAAAGACGAGAGCAAAATGGCGGACAGCATGTTGAAAGACATCACCAGCATGGAGCAAAACATCCCGCCGTCCCTGAAGGTAATGGAGGTCAAAATTTGTTGTTGGTTTGTCCTTATGTTAGTGATTATCATCATTTGAATGTGATGTGTTTGTTCAGTGTCTCTGACTCCCTGTGTTTTCCAATGATGCTCAGGGTGAGGTGGACGCCATGGTTTCCAGGCTGGACGGAGTAAAGAGGGCGGTGGACGAGAACCTCTCAGGCTTCAAGGCGCTTCAGGACGGCGTGCAGCGAGACACGGCCGCCACCCAGGACCTGCTGGCCAATGGCAAAGATGCCCAAAAGGTATGGAAGGATTGTGGGAACCCAGACAGACATTTAAATATAACACATTGAACTCTCCTTTTGTTGGTATCAAAGTGCTAAAAAAGACAAACCAACATACTGACCAGTGAATCCACACGGAGCTTTTGTTTAAAGTCCAACTTGACCTTTGAAGGAACCAAGAATGAGATGCTACTTGGGCTGTTGATAGTTGTCAAACTTGTCAAATACTATTTGTTAGTGTTTGTTCTCTTAATTAGAATTTTGAAGCGAGCTGGCTGGGTGAGCTTTTCTGGTTGGCTACCCAATGTGGTGGATAGCATATTAGCTGTTAGCCTAGTAGTTCAGCAACATGTCCAGCATTGGTCACTACATCTCCAAAGTTCATGAAGGAAACTGTTTCACGAGAACATTGAGATACTTTCTGGTTTGATTGGGAACCAGTTAAAAAAAAAAGAAAAAAAGAAGGAGGATACTCATCTGAGAATTAAATCAATCATTTATTTTCTTTCTGGTCTAAGTTTTTGCTGACTTGAATCCCCTCATGTGTGACATAACTTCCAACTTTGACTCATTTTGATCTCCGCAGGAGTTCGACAAGCTGCGGGACAGAGTGGACGACGCCAAGGTCGTCGCCGAAGGCGCCCTGCGACGCATCAACAGCAACACCGACGACCTGGACGACGCGCTCAACGCCCTGAGAGGTAGGCAAACTCGCCGATACGCTGATAGATTCAAACAAATATTCTCATCGTTTTCCTCCACAAACTGAAGCTCGACTCGGCTTTCCTTCGCAGGCTTCGACCAGCAGATCGACGGCGGCAAATCTCTGGCCAACGACGCCATCAACCGTCTCCCCGGCATCAACGGCACCATCCAGCAGGCGGTACGCAACAACGTCGATACTCTGTCCGCTCTGGGAGACGTGTCCGACGATTACAACAACGCGCTGGGAACCATCAACGTGCTGGAGAACCTGGTCAACGGTCTGGAGGTAAAAAAAACAAACAGCTGTGAACCTTTAGAAAAATATTTAGCCTAGCTTAGCAAAAAGAAGTTGCTAGCAGGGGGTGGGGGGATGTTGGCCTAGCACCATGAAAAGTTAAAATTGAAACCAAAACTTCCCGACAGTGAAGTGTTTAATTAGTTAGTTGATCTACAGAAAATATTTTGTAAAAAAATAACCTTTTTTTGTGCTTTTTCACAGAAACATGAGTCTTGTTAAAGTAAACATGAGAGTACAAATTTGTGATTGCTAATTATTTACATTGGCAATGACCAAAATAGACCCGATGTTGGGACCATTACTTGTTTCCTTTTTTTAATTAATGATCTTCTAGAAATTGATCGTGATTGTTTGTTCAGTTGTATGCAGATGACACTTTAATCTACATATTGATTCCAGTGTCGGATCTCTGCTCTGTTCGTAACCGGGCGTTTCGTAATGTGTATTCTTCAGGGAACGCTTGGATCGTTACCGTCTCATACCGATCTGCTGAATGAAGCCACCAAACTGAACGGGGAGGCGAAGGACTTGAAATTGAGGACGCAGGCGACATCTACAGACATGACCTTAAAGCTGGACGACGCCAGGAGGATGGAGGCTGACGCTGGGAAGGTAAACTGTCCACGCAGAGATGTAAACCGTCAGGGATGAGACTCACGAACAAAGACGGGTAAAATGTAAAAGGGTGTAAATGTTTCCTCTGCAGGCGGCTGACGCAGCGGAGGGAGCTTTTACCAACGCAAGACAGACCCGAGAAGCTGTTGGAAAAACACTGCAAGACATCACCAATATGCTGGCTAACATGGGTACGTACTGGGTTTTTATTTGATGGGTTATTTAAGTGCTCTTAAATGGTCAGAATTGGGATAAGACGCTGTTCACTTTGATCAGGATTTGTTGGAAATTTTAAAGTTCACCTGTAGCTGCCTGACGGTCAAACTGAACCACAACATCCATTTCTTTTCATTTTGACCCACTAAGTTTGACTTAGCTTTTATGTCTTTACACATTTGCAAAAGATACAAGTAAATAGACCAAAACAAATGTGATGGAGAGAAGCAGAAACGTCTCGAAGGGGCTGAATTGTGACCCCACTTTAATCAACCGAAGAGAGAAGGAAACTAAAATTTAACCAATTAACTAAACTAGTGTAGAAGAGAGAAAAAAACAAAACATTAGAAAATGTCAAAATTAATTACAACAAATTATTTATAAAGTACAAAAACGTTTGCCTCATGGAAGTGTAGTAACAAACCTACAAAAAAAACAGTCAAATTATATGTAAAAAAAAACCAACTATCAGTTATACGAGGCCTTTCAACCACCATGAGCTGCTTTCTTACCCTCTCTGCTCTGCTTCTTCTTTTCCTCAGACCAGCCTGGCGTGGTGGATGAAAAGTACCTCAAACAGCTGGAGGATTCTCTGGCTGGCGCTCAGAGAAACGTGGAGGGCAGCTTGAGGCCTCGGCTCAGGGACGTGGAGGAGCAGGACGCCGCCCAGCGCCGCCGACTGACCGGGATCAAACTGGATATCGACACCATTCTGGCGGACATCGCTAACCTTGAGGACATCCTGAGGGCCGTCCCCAACGGCTGCTACAACAGCCCGCCCATCGAGGCGCCCTAAGGACTGTTACCTCCGACTCCACGCTGAGACTCTTTCACCTGCTGAGACTTGTCAACCTCCTGAGACCCTTTCACCTCCTGAGACCCTTTCACTCGCTGACACTCTTTCAACCTGCTGAGACTCTTTCACCTTCTGAGACTCGTTAACCTGCTGAGACTCGTCAACCTGCTGACACTCTTTCAACCTGCTGAGACTCTTTCACCTTCTGAGACTCATTAACCTGCTGAGACTCGTCAACCTGCTGAGACTCTTTCACCTTCTGAGACTCGTTAACCTGCTGAGACTCGTCAACCTGCTGAGACTCTTTCACCTTCTGAGACTCGTCAACCTGCTGAGACTCTTTCACCTTCTGAGACTCGTTAACCTGCTAACTGGATCTGGCTTCAGAGTCCCGATCCACTCCATCAAATGAATTGAAACACCTGACCTGATGTTAACATAATGAACAAAAACATGGAGTTATATTTTCATATAATGAAAAATTAAGGATAAATTAAGGGATTGTTCTGAACAGGAAGTGCACTCTGTCCTCGTTTTTATACGACCACATTTTTTGTGTCCATATTTCTGATAATGATGTGATGTGAGTGAATGTATTAGTATTTATAACTGTACGCACAGTATCAGTTTCTTTTTAAACCTTTATAAATTCAGTGTTTTTATTTGTTCTGTTGCCAAAAATGTTGAGTCATTAATGTGTGTGACCTGCAGAAATATTTATATGTATCTTGACTGATTAAATAAAAGCTGTTGCACTTTTTTTTTTCTCATTTACAACATCCTTCAGTCGTCTTATTCAGCACCTTAATAGAAATGTATTCAATTTGAGGTGTGGAAGCTAAATCCTGCCGAAAAAAAACAACAACTTTGCAATACTATGGCGTTTTGGGCGATCGTAGGTAAATACGTTTGAAACTTGTCCTGTCCAGCTTCTTGTAGTTTCACCACATCACACCTGACAGAAGAAGCACGAGGTTGTATTACAACAGAATAAACTTTATTGTGGTTTTGGAATGACAAGAATTAACTGCAGAGTCCCGGGACATGCAGGAAGAATAACGTTAGCTGCTGATTGTTTTACTTAGAGGTTAGGAGGCGTAGCTACCTGCCTGACAATCATCCACGCCAACACTTTCACTGCGTGTAGGTGGCGCTGTTTCACAAAGTTACCTAATTACATCTCCCCTATGGCAGGCTGTGATAGACACGTACAATTTGGAAGGATTTGTTCCGCAAAAGAAAACCATAAAAAACATAATCAGCGTGAAACAAACTGCAGTTTTAATCATTCGGCATTTTCATATTCACAAAAAAAAAAACGGGCCATTTGATTTTAATATTTAATCATTTTTGCAGTCTCGACATTCAATCATGAAGCACTTCACCTTGTTCAGAGGAACTTAAACTCTCATCTAAAGATGACATGACAACATTTACCATTAACACTGAGTGGACATCCACGTTAAAAAAAAAAGTGGTAAATGTTCCTTTTAAGTCTCAGAGGTGTGGGCAAAAAAATGAACCAAATTAAATTAAAAATTCATAAATCAATTTTAAAATGGTCAAATTCAGTTTACTTTCACTCATTTTCTTTCTCTGCTGTTGTTTTAACTATCAATAACTTGAGTCAGATTTCTGTCCTGATCTGTAAACACACGTGTGCTGATAAATCCCAACACACAACTCACACACACACATTTCAAATGTCATTTTTAAGAGTGCATCACAGTTTACAATCAGAAGAAGTCAACATGACAAAAAAAGGCAGATTAATACAAAAAACAGCTGCATGTTACAACAAAAAGTGACAGGAACACACGCGCGCACACACACACACACACGCTCGACTACATGTAGAAATCATTGCAAACATGTCACACGGATGAGTTCTGTACATTTACAGAGTGAATAGAAAATGGAAAGACGTGGGAGAAGACGAGCCCCACTGTTGCGATATTTTATGTATATTTATATATATTTGTTTGTTTTTTGTGTTCTTTCTTTCATTTCATTTCTTTTTTTTTTTTTTTTTTTTTCGTGGCAAACACGTTCACAACAGATCGTAATCTACCGAGTGATAAACATTCATGCCGGAAACCAAACTGTCTAAGCATGCAGTCTACGAAACAGGAGCAAACGAAGAGGAAAAAAACAATAAAAAAAAAAAAAGAAAAGACAACCTCCATAACATCTTTACAGAAGGTACATTATCACCATCTTCATCACCATCATCGTCATCGTTGCGTCAAATGATGCCCTGAAGTCTCCCTTTCACTTCTGCGTTTATAAATGCGATCCCTCGGTCAAAGTTTCACCGCAGCCTGAAGCAATCGGCCCTGTTGCTGTGGTTACCTGCAGTTTAGTGTACGTCGAGCTCCGGTTAAAACAGCTGAGTCGAACTATTCCTGACATGTCTAACTACACGTGTACGAATTTTAAGAGACAGCAGCGCAGCAGTGGACGGCAGGAGGCAGAAGAGCTGCGGACAAAAAAACGACAGGCCTCATGCAAGAACACGTTCATATTCAGAAAAACACGTCCGGGAAGAGTTTTTGTTTTGTTTTGTTTTGGTGAACAAAGTGACGTTTGCACCGCAGGCTGTGCGTAAAGAGCAGCGTAGGGAGGTGTGACGTCGCCGCTCAGGTTTGCACTGGAGCCCAGACCAGCCAGGACCTTTCAGAACGAGGAGAGCCCGATGTTGACTTTCACGCCGAAGCAACACCCAGATTTCCACACGTGGGCTAATGTTAGCCACTGAAGCTACATCGTGCTAACGGGGGAGGTAATGTAATCTAGGATCCTGAGAGGGTCTTCTTATTGGAAATCCGGAAACCACAAACAGTTAAAAAAAAAACTGCTTGTCTGGAGAAAAATAATCTTTTCTTTCTTTAAAAACAGCAGCTCTGAAACGTCTTCCTCCAGCTTCAAATCTTCTTCATGCCGCAATAATTTCCCCGAGACCAAAATGAACCCGCTGAAAAAAGTGGATAAATTTAGTATTTCTCGGGAGAGTTTGATGGTTTTTGAATTGGAACCAGCCCCTAGTGGCCGCCAGTGGTTTTGCACTTTAAGGTACCTCCGCACTGGTTTCGGTCTCGAGGTCTTCATGAATTCTTTCGGTTGAGAGGGACCACGGCTTGTGCCGAGTCTAATTGTGTCTGGTTGTACTGCCGCGGGTCTTGGTTTAGGGTTAGTCCGAGCTCGTGGGGCATGATCTCAGATCACGTGGTATGTTCGTGGTCACGGTGGGAGAAACTTGGTTTGAGGTGACGGGGAGGTGACTTTGAAGTCAAGGAAAAATGGAGGCGTTTCTTTGTTGGCAAGTTGAAGGTAAACCAGCTGGACACATCAGCTGTTTGGTTGTCTTTATGGTTGAATAGTTAATATTAGCTTTTTACTGCGCAGGGGACGGAAGACTATTTCCATTTTCTGCCGTTTATCTGGGGTCGGGGTCGCGACCGAGGGCAGCGTGTCGAGGGAGATAGTCCAGACGTTCCCCTCTCCAGCGACCTTCTTCAGCCCCTCCTGGGGGATCTCGAGGCGTTCCCAGGCCAGATGAAAAGTGGAATCCCTCCAGCTTGTTTCGGGTCTTCCTCAGGGTCTCCAGCCAGTTGGACGTACCCGGAAAC
The DNA here is from genome assembly GCF_022577435.1 of Embiotoca jacksoni. Lineage (NCBI taxonomy): Eukaryota > Metazoa > Chordata > Actinopteri > Embiotocidae > Embiotoca > Embiotoca jacksoni. The sequence goes on from NW_027185401.1 coordinate 2,482,074, forward strand.
CTCCAATGGAAGGTGTCCGAGCAACCTCAACTGACTCCTTTCGATTAATCAAAGCTCCCTCCGGATGTCGGTGGTCCTTATTTGTAAGGCTGCGCCCGGCCACCCGGAGGAAACTCACTTCAGCCGCTCGCATCCAGGATCGCATTCTTTTGCCCGCAACCCAAAGCTCGTGAAACATATGCGAGAGTTCGAACGCTGATCGACCGGTTAATCGACTGCTTCGCCAAAACGGTCCGCACGTCAATCTCCCGCTCCGTCCTTCACTCGCTAACAAGACCCAGAGATACTTCAACTTAATCACTTGGGGCGAGAACCTCGTCCCAACCCGAAGGGAGCGATCCACCGTTTTCCAAAGAAACCATTCGAGGTTTAGTTACATCTCAACCCATCGAATTAATCAAGAGATCATCCTGACGCTAACTTTGCATTGTGGGATCGATTGGGTCTCTATTGCTTGGAAAACAAGCAATGGGGTAAAATGTTTTACCAAAAACAATCTCAGGTTATCAAACTTTGGAGTAAGTCCAAACAAAACAGTAAAGAGTAAAGAGTTTCATTTTTTTGTGTTTTTTTTAACAGAAAATGTACTTAAAATTCCGGCTTTTATCCTCGTTGGCTTGTTTGCTTCGAGGTAAAACCCGTGTTTTTTTCCCGCCGCACAGAAAGTCAGACGATTCCATATTTCAGACCCGAATCATGAGTCTCGCAAACATTAACTGAACGAGCTGCTGACAAACAAACTAGCAGGTTCTTGCATGAAGCCCGGTCACCCTGTGATTTCCCAAGCTTGATGTCCAGCTGAGTGTCATGCATCCCCAAACCTTGAACAAAGAAACAGAGACAAAACACTGCTGTCGCCACTACGGCCCTGAGGGGAATACCTCCATACCTCCTCTCCAAGACCCCCCCCCCCCCCCCTCCACACACACACACACACACACACACACACACCCCCATCTCCTCCCTAAATGATTCCTCCCCCCCCATCCTCCCTCCCCCGATGGTAAAGTCACATGACACAGACAAGAGGGAGGGACACTAATGCTCCTGTTGGGAAAAAGCGACAGCTCAAAGAAGAGTATATGTTTGACACAGAAGACAGACGAGGAAGTTATTTTTTTTTGTTGTAGGGAGGGGGAAGAGTGTGTGTGTGGGGGGAGAGGGGGGTGTTATATTTATAATAGATGATGGTTGTAGTTTACACCCCGCCCCCCCTCCCGCCCCCCTCCCACAAGTGCCACGCACACCCTCCCTCCCACTCTCGGCCGTTTTTTTTCATGCGGGCGGGCTGCCGTCTCTATCCCGAGGCGTTGATGTACAGCTGACTCTGCAGGATGTAGTCGATGACGGGCTGACTCAGGTAGTCGACCACGTGGCCGTCACCGTGCTGCAGGGCCAGTCTGGTGGGATGGAGGGGAGAGAGGGGGAGGAGGGGGGGGTTAAAGGTACGTATTTATAGTTTATAGTTCACACTTTTTTTTTAGAGACCGCCAATTAAACTTTTTTAAGAGCTAATATCGGCCGATCATGATCGGTGTCCGATCTATCGGAGCACCCTTCAATTTGCGGCCTTCGTGCACTCTGACGCGGCGCGGAGAACACGGACACCGCTCTGTTCACGTTCTAGCCTGCGTCTGATCCCACCTGCTCTTGGTCGAGCTGACGATGGACATCGGGTGGTTCGTCGCATCTTTCACCACAGTGATGTTGTCCTGGAAAGCGAGGGGAAAAAAAATGCACAGCGAGATCAGCCCGAGACGACGGAGGTGTTTGAACGTGAGCCGCGGCTGAACGGCGACACCAACGGGCGCTCTGACCTTGAACTTGCGGAGAACGGAGGAGTGATTCATGATCCTCTCTGTGTCGGCTCCGTCACGGGGAACCACCACGATCCCAAAATCGCCCACGATCACCTCCATCTGAAAAGCACAGGAACACGACCTTCGTCAGGGCCTCGGAGAAAAAAAAAAAAAAAAAAGGGGTGGAGGAGAACTCCGGTTTCATGAGCTTCAGCCTATTAATACTCCACAATCTGAGAATTTGTTTGCTCAGCAGAATTTTGAGATGGACTGACAGCTAAAAATTGATTTCAAAGTGACTTGAGAGTTTTGACCTTTAATGCAACAGGCTGCTAAATGGGGGATGGTGTCACACCCGCTGTACAAACGCCCGTTGATTAAATGTTTTAGTTTAGTCGGAGACCAAGTCGGCTCGTTAGCTACCTATCTTTGGCTTGGCTGAGATGTTAGTAGTTGGTTCACCGCTTAGCTAGAACATCACTGAGCTGGCATTTCTACCTATTTTAAATTTCTAAGACATTTTTGCTGTAATAGTTTCAGTGACAAAAATGATCAGGCTGACTAATTAACTAATCTACTAATTTTCTAATGAGAAAACTCAACCTAATTTTTCCACAGGTCACGTTTCCATCCAAATGTAGCGCAAAGTTGCAAAAAAATTTGGGAAAATTGCCCAAAAGAAAATGCAAATCAATGTTGATTAGGAGTTTTTTTATTTTTATTTTTATTTTTAGCTAAACTGCAGTTGGCGCTAATTCTCCAGTCGCTGTTATCCAATCACTGAAGGACGCAACATCTCTGTTTGACTTTCGCTTTCAGTGACACAACTTTTCCACCTTTCTTTCAGTGTAGAAAGTCAATTACAATATTTTACAAGATTTATTTGAATTTTTGGCATTTCCACTCCGAGGTTTTATGCACAAACAGAGAAATGCACATAAAAACAGGTGGATGGAAACACACCTGCAGTCAAATAAATAAACTCTAATGTACACACATCAAGTCAGTAAAAGTATTGACTCCTTGTTTGATCGTAGGGAAAACAAACAGTGGATCTCTCCACGTTCACCACCGCAACTCAGTTGTTGACGCAGGAAAGTTTGCTGCGACTTTTTAGTCCTAAAAAGCCAATTTGACGGAAGACCGTAAGTGACGTCCGTAGCAAATCTGAAACCGCTGTATTTTGTTACCTAATCAGTTCGGTTGACTCATTATTGATGAATTCATCACTCTTTGTTTAGTGCTACTCGTCCTTTGTGTCCTTAAATTCAAAAGTAAATGGAAAAACTCCCACACTTTCTGTTTTTATAAAAGTTTCGATTTTTGAGCGTCGTCGACTTTTAAATACTTCTATCGAAAGACTAACTCTCATTTCCAAAAGTCGTCTTTATATATAACGTATATAACTAACGCTGCACGTGTTTCCTTCGTCAACAACATCGCAACGACCCAGCGGTCATTACCATAGAGTCCTGTGGAGGGGGGGAAGTGGGTGGGGGGCAGAGGAGGGGGGGGAGGTAACAGGGCGGGGCTACATGTAGTTAGGGGCGGGGGGAGGGGCTACATGTGAGTGGGGCGGGGCTACAGTGTGCTTACATCACTGTCCTTCCACAGGCCAGGGATGCAGAAGGACTCCAGGAGATCACTGCCACACAGGAGCAAGATGCGTAACTCTACAGACGACAAACAGGCAGGAGGAAAGAGACACGTCCTCAGTAAACATCACGTTTACTGGATCCGAAGGGACCAGCAGGAGTTCAAGACACGGCAGGAAGGAAAACCAGAGGACACAACATACGAGTCGGTTCACTTCCAGACACGGAAGAGACCACTCACCGATCTCCTCGTATCTCATCGCGGTCCCCAGGTTGGCATTTTCATCTGACACGACGACACAAAATACATATTAAACATGAATAAGGCAGAAGGATATTACTTGAATTTTTTTTGATATTGCTATTGATGGACAATTTGATTTTGGTGCCGATGCCAAAATATGCTATTTTTGAAGGTAATACAAATTTGTATTTCATAAAACCACATTAAATGTCGTCTAATTACAATGATCCACACAAAAACGTCAATAAATGAAAATACAGACTAAATATATATATTTATGATTTAAACATTTTCAAATACAATTTAAGACAAGGTTAAAATGGTTTCTTCCTTAAAATCCTTTTGAGAAAATATAATACAGGCTTCTTTTTTTTGTTGTTGGTGTTAATTCCTCTCATTTGTCCTTTGTCAACTGTGTAGCTTTTGTGGCAACGACACTGTGGGTCTTACCGACGAAGGTGAATCGTTCCATGTGCGGGCGGACGCAGCAGATTTTGCCCAGACTCTCACTGATCTTCCCCCACAGTTTGACTTGAGCAGAGGGGGACAGAGAGGAAGGAAATTTATCTCCACCGCAGCACGGATCGCACTCGTTCACACATCTGGAAAACTGACGGTAAGAAGCCACGGACTTCCCGGACATCATCGCGTTAAGAATCGAGGACAGCTTCCAGGTCCTTCACGTGGGCAGATGCGTGAGGTTATCGGAGAGGAGAGAAAGGGAGTGTGACTCACCGGCTGTGGGCGAATGATTAATGTTGTTGTGGTTCTGGTAGATGGGCGGGCTCTGGTTCTGCGGCTGACCGATCACAGGAGTGGTCGACGGCGTGTTGACGTTGGACAGAATGCAGCCGGTGACTCTCTGAGGACCAGAAACATCATTTGGAACAGGTGTAATTTCACTTCATCCCCTTCAAACAAGATTTACAAACTTAAAGAAAAAAAATGTGCCAATAAATCTGATTCTGTTTGAACAGAAAGTTGTTGCCATGACAGTAGGCGATGCTTCAAATATGACAGCACCTTATCACCACGCCCCTTTCCATTGCGGTAACGGTGAACCAAACCTTAAACCGGTTTAAATAGTATTGTTATACCGTGGTGGTTTGGTTTTGTTGTGCTATTTTACATTAAAGTCCACAGCAAGGGTCACTTGTTTTCCCCCAAAAGGGGGCGGGGCTTTGCTGCAAGCCATCAGTACAGTTTGAAGGTGGTCACCCAAGATTAGTGTCACCAATTCAGTCTTTGGCCATTGGCCACCAAAATCGTATCACTTCATCCCTGAGTCCAAGTGAACGCTAATTTGGAGAAATCCGCTCGAGGTGTTCCAGAGATATCGCGTTCACGAGCACCGGACAGACGGACGACCTGGAAAACAAAATGTCTCGGTGCACCTGCACTTCATTCATCAGTAAAACTGCACACAAGCCAATAAACACTCACCGGGAAATGATTCAGAGCTCTGTGAAAATGCCTGCTGGCAGAAAATAAGCTTACAGAGAGAATCACAGCCTGTACCCACCTTCATCAGGTCGCGGTGATGCTCTAGCACGCTGCAGGTGGTCTGCCAGGTGTCCTGGTAACACTCCCAGGGGTCCACCCTGCACCGGAGCCAACAAACACAGTCAGGGGATCCAGTTAGAGGACGAACACAAGACGCTGGTTTCATCCACTGTTTACCTCCACTCATTTCATTATTTGTTGCTTTTTTTTTTTTTCCCTTTTTTTTTTTTCTTAAATCAGGAGCCTGTCAGGAGATTGCGCGTCATTCTGTTTATATCTTCAAAGATTTTTCTTGATAATATTGAATATTTATGAAGAATACAAAATAATCTTTTCCTTTACATGTTATATTTATTTTGTTTAACAGGGGAAAATTTACTAATCAGGGTTCGTGAGGGGAATCGATCAGATTTTGATTGCGTTGTTTCTGATTAGTCAGTAAACAAATTATCCAATTGAGATGCACAAGCAGCTCGAAACACAAAGAATGTGGAATAACCCAAAACAGGAAAATCAAACCAGGTAATTTTCAGAGGAGACGTTTCTCTGAAAGATAAATCACATCTCACCTGATCCAGTCGGAGGACTGGACGGCCATCTGACACATGGTGAGACGATGTTTGCTGGACACGAGACCCTGGGGACACACAGAGCAGCGCGGTCAGCCCACAGCTGCGCAACTAAATACAACATCTGGACCGAGAGTCTGAGGAGGCTGAACGAAGCCAGCGGGCCTTCAGTTTATCCCGTTCAGTCCTTACATTTCTCACCCGGTGAGCGTTGGCATTGATGAAGAGATAACTGATGGTCCAGAACTGTCAGGCATCTTTCTGAGAGATTATCAAACATGAAAGCAGGCAGGAGTTGTCTTCACGAAAATAGGTCGAGAACAGGTGCGAGCTCAGCGCTTTTACATTTGTGTGAAAGCAAGTGGGACCTCCGCCTTATTTTCCACCTAAGATATAAGATATAATAATTTCCTGCCGTCATTAGTTTCTATCAGGTCTGACATATTAACGAGGTGATAACTGATGTGGATAACCTCCACCGGTAATAATCCATCAGCTGCATCGTTCAGCTGCAGGTAATGAAGCTGGAATTTCTTTTTTTTAATAATAAATCACCTCGGAAATGAACAGAAAGGATTCCTGATGTGGCTGAAACTGGATTTCTGTTGCATCTATTATTCATGTTGTGTGTTTCTATAGACGCAGAGAAAAGTAGGACAAGACCTTCATTAATTCCTGCAGGACGCGGAGTGGAAAAAAACAGCAGCAGCAGCAGAGCTGCAGCTGCAAGCGGTGTGATGATATCTGTGGTTACTGATGAACAAACCAAACAACACATCGTCCGACTCCTAACAGGCAGAGGAAGACGCTCATTAAATTAATCTTGAAGGAACAAAAGAAATCTGTTTGCGTCACTTCTGAAATGTTCCAATTGTTGGTCAGATAACGGATCGATATTAGTCAGGTTGGATGGATGGATTTCGAGTCTCTACGTTCTCGTCTTACTGCTGTAACTTCTCATAGAGTGACATCAACCAAATTCAAATCAATAAAGCAAGTAACATTTGCAAATAAGCAAAGCATGCACCGCCCCATCCATGTTATTATGAGATGGTCGTTTGTTCCGACGGCTGTCAGACTGTACAACTCCGCCATATAATAACAGCGTTGCACTGTTCATCTCATTTCATTTCATAGCACCGGACATTTTTTTCCATTCATCCCAAACTGTATTTATTTATTTTTTAATTTAATTTAATTTTTTTTTTGTGTGTATATAGTCTACGTGTATTTATTTATAAATAAGTATTTTTTATATATCTTATTTTTTATATCTTATATGTATTTGTAAATTTTTTTATATCGTGTGCACTTATTGTTTTTTTCTTGCTGCTGTGACGACCGAATTTCCCTGCTGTGGGATTAATAAAGTCACTCGTATCTTATCTTATGGACAACTTCAACATCTGTTGTAAGACAGATCGTAGACCGCATTGCTTCCGTCAGAACTTAAGTGATCAGTGGAAAACCCAAAGCTTCTTGGAGAACTGACGCAAACGCAAGAGTACTGAAAAGATTATGTCGAAGAGCTGAATGTAAATGATTTTTAGACAAAACTGCAGGTACATTGTAAAAATTTATGAAATTACACTTAACTTCTATGACCACAAAAAAAAAAGCAGGAGTCAGGGGTCCCACTCCCAGTCAAATATCAAATTCCCTGACTTTCACTGACTAAAAAGCGGAAATTCATTGGCCTATAATAACAGAAAAACAGGCTGCTGCTGTGCTGAGCAAACAGGAAAACAACGGCATTTCTGTTTAAAACAGGCCGATATTGAAAGAAATTAAATTAATGTCTAAATACTGGTGGCAGAAAAAAAAGAACTTAACTAACAATAATGGTAATTAACTCTCAACCTAATAAGCTACATTTTTTCATTTCTGTCGGTGACCACTAATGCTACCAAACATACGCGCTAGCTAGCTACCGTTATAGCTACATACATGGAAAATATAAAATTTTGATAAATGGCAACTAAAATTTAAACATGCAAACAAAATTCCCTTATATTTCATGACTTCGCCCCCCAAACAAACGATAAAATTCCCCGACTTTCCCTGTCAAGGAAAAGGCGTTTTTAAAAAATTCCCTTATATTCCCTGACCGGTGAAAAAACCCGAGCAGGAAACATCACAAAATTGAAATGACAATAAAAACAACGCTCGCTTTTTTGTTCTCCATAACCGATGAATTGATGAACTCCTCCAGATCAGTTCCTACTGAACGACTCTTTCACTTGTTCTCTACTTGATTCCACATAAACTGTTAACGCGTTTTTCACTGCCTATCAGATGAGTTTGTGTACATTTTTGATTGTCTTTTGTTTTCCCCACTTTTTCTCAAGAGCGCCGTTGTTACTCCACTACAGAAAAAAACTAATCTAGATCCCATCTAGGTTTAGCAACTAATCCTAACCAACCTCCCAGACATAAGAAAAATCCTTAAAAAAGGTATGTCTACAAACGGCCGCACGGGTATTTAACCCTGCGCGACCTGTAGGATGTGTAGCCGTCGGGCTTCAGAGTGGATCACGGCACTGAAACGCTCCTCGTCAAAGTAGTCAATCATCCTAAAATTCGAAAAAGATGCAAAAAAAACTTTCTGTTCTAGTTTTGTTAGACTGGAGGGTCCCTCTCAACAGGACTTTTCATTAATCTGGAGGCAACTTCACATCCGAAGAAGTCATCATTTTCCGTGAGGTTCCACAGGGCTCAGTTCTCGGTCCTCTGATGTTCGATCTATACATGCGTCCTCTTAGTATAATTACAATGTACGCCGATGACACACAGCTGCACGTCTCATTTTCCTTAAGACAACCTGGATGAGCTTTTTTTGTAGCTGCATTCAGGACATCAACCGCTGGAAGTCTTAAAAGTTTCTCCAACTTAACAAAGAAAATACTAAAATTCAAAATGTAGGCTCCATTTTCTTTAAAGCACAGTGAGCATGTCAGAAACCTGAGTGTTATTATAAATACCGATCTTAACTTCCAGTATCGCAGGACAGCCTTCTAAGAACCTTTTCAGGAGCTTCCTGTCTCCGTCTGAATCACAAACTTGAGTGTTCAGACTTTTACAAATGTGAAATACGTCCAAAATTTGCAAAAAATGTCTCGTGTTTGATGCCCGTTGCTTTCGGCTTCTCACGTTTCTATTCGTGTTTACTCACATTGAGCACATTGAGTGAGTTTGCATTCGTATGAAAGGTGCAAAACAAAAATTTAATAAAACGACTTAACTCTACTTACAGGTTTTCCGTAGGAGTCGTGCACCGGTGAGATGATCCCTCCGATCACGATGAAGCGCCCCGTTTTGTGCAGATATTCTCTGGCTTTTTCTGCACATGAAGACAGAAAAAAAAAAAAAAAAATTAAGAGCAGGTTGTTTTTTTTTTTGGTAGACTTTTTTTTTTTTTTAACTGAGACTGAAGCTGTTAAAACTGTTTTCCGTCACGTCTGATTCCAAAGTCTGAAATGCATGCTGGGAAGTCTGCTGAGAGGCTTGTTTAGTTTCTTAAAAAACTGCTCAGAAGTCTGAAACTAAAAACCTTTTATTTTATTTTTTAATTAATTAATTTCTTTTTAATTTTCATATAAACAGGTATGTGCTAGACGTGCTAAAAATAACTCAAAAATAATAATAACTGAAGTTCAGCAGACTTTTGACTTGTTGCCACTGTTTGTTTGTTTGTTTGTTTGTTTGTTTTTAGTAAAAACTTCACCTCAGGCTTCATCTGCATTCCCAATAACCTTTTTTCTTAACCTATTGAACAGTTTTGTTGCCACGGCGACCGTGACCCCTAAACGAGCCCTTCCAACGAGAATATGACTGATGGCAACCTTTTGTTTGACTTCTTGGCAAAGTTTCCCTCTGTTGCTGCGACGTTTAGGAATCTGACTGCTGAAAACAGAAATCTGAGTTGTTGAAGCTGCATCGAGTCACCGTGAATATTTCTGGCATGAATTCGACTCGACGCGGAGCAACTCAGCAGCCGTGTCAGATTTCAAACCATTTGTTTTGAAGTGACGTGGACTCTCTGAAACCAGGTCTGAAGTTTCTGACTGTCGTATTGCATGTTAGGTAAAAAAAACAAAAAACAAAAAACCTTCATCAGCTTGTTACTTTTATTTCTGTTTCTATCCAACGTTTTCCTGAATGTTAAGTTTGTTTTCATAAAAGCTGCAACCAGACACTTGTTGTTATTTCATTTTTTTAAATCACTTATGAATAATCTATTTAAATGGCTGCTATTCATGTATCTGTCTCTCAATCCACTGATTTCTTTCAAGCAGGTTGGTTAGTTTCTGTTGGCTGATGAAATAATGAAATCTGAGTCTATAATAGAGACCGGCAGGGGCCCGGTAATATCTTATTCAGCTCCAAGGCCTCTCGGGAGGTTCATCCAGCCATGGGTGGGTACAAAACCGGCAACTTCTGTACACAAAAATGATGGGGATTAACGTGTTTCTAATCTATTTTAATGGATTTCTTTTCACCTCTGTGCTGCTGTAAGGTTTGTTTTATTTTATACTGGAATTTTCTGTGTTTTTAGGACAGATTTTGAATTTGAAATGTAATTTTTTTGAAAGACCTAAAACTCCTTAAAGTCTACATGATGTTACATGTAACCCTTAATCAATACTGTAAAAATGACTTTAATTGATCGTTATGGTGTGGACATTCATTTGAACAGGTGAATAATTAGAGCACAATTAAAGCAACTTGAAGTTATTTTATTGGATTATCTCCATAATTTAAAAAGCATGTAAGGGGAAAATCTTAAAAATGTCCCGTATAGCTTAGAAACAATCTCTTATTGTAATTTTGCCTAGACTGAAAAGTCTTTTCATATAGCTATAAATTAAGGGATATTTTATTTTTATCTGTTTACTTTAAAGAGACAATATTCCCCTAAAAAAAAAAAAATCCCTGAAACTGAAGATAATTATTCATACGACCCATTAATTGTCACGTTAAAAATAGCGGTGGTATTATTATTATTCATGATTAAATAATTAACCTAAATTTTGAGGTTTAAAAAAATGAGGGGATTGTCTTTCATGCTGCCCTGAGGGGGATATACCACATCTGTAAAAGCATCTGTCAGGAGAGATGAACACTGTAAACTCTGCCATTTTGAGGTAATTTCGTCTCAACAGCAGCAGAAACCTTCAGTTTTGTCGTTGAATAATTTATTTGCGTGTCTTTTTACTTCCTCTGAGGCCTGCAGCCTCCGCTAATGACGCAGGAAACAGCCGCTGAGCAAGGCACTGACAGCCTGCTGCTGCTGCCCGGACCGTAGACGGCCCACGATGCGTCCCGTCTGGCTTGTTTTGCAATCGTGTTTCGGTTGCAGTTTTATGAGGATGAGGGTGGCCCCGGAGGGTGGGGGGTGGGGATCCCCGAAAGAATCCGTGAATTAGGTTTCATTTGTGGGCTGCGCCACACGACGCGCGAGGCCCCCGCTGGAGGTTTTTTGTTTTTTTGTTTTTTTTTAACACGGAGCGTTTCCGTGTTTTCCTCCGTGACACGGATTGAGGTGGTGATCTCACGCTGGTCTCATTGTCTCACTCTTTTGGTTTTTGTGCGTACTGTGTGGATGTCGCGATGGAGCCGTCGCCCATTTCTAAGCACCACCCTGCTGGACAGCAGCCACCTGACACTCCAACCAAACCCCATTCATATTTCCATCATCTTTACGATTTAAGATTCGGATGATTAGGAACAACATTTCAGGTTTTTTTCTGGTCATCTTTATCTCCAAATAAACAGTCGGTCCTACCCCCCCTCCCCCCAACCCCACCCCCACTCTATCATCATCACCACCCCACCACCACCCCCTTCTCACAGCGCAGATGCTCACCGAACATATGGATGTGTCCCTTGGTGATGGGGTTGAAGCTGCCGCAGGACAGCAGGATGACGTGGGTTTTGGTGTTTTCTGTCATGGTTTTTTTTTCTTCTTCTCCTCTCTGGTTTCTTCAGTCCTGTGTACCGGTCCGTTCCGGTCCCGGTTCCTGGCGAAGCTCTGTGATGCCGGGACGTCGGTTGTTTGGAGAAGGCAGCCGCCGCAGAGACAGAGACAGAGAAAGGAGGGAGAGAGAGAGAGAGAGAAAGAGAGAGAGAGCGAGAGAGAGAGAGGCGAGGCTGGTGTGTCTGCGGCAGGATGCTGGAGGAAGCAGCGTCGGTGCGTTAAAGAGACACGCATACAGCAGCCGGTGGGCCGCCACCGCTGAGCTCGGTTCAAAACGGCGCTGTGACTTTAACGACCTGATTACGGTGAGGAACCACCTCGGGGCCGACAGCATCACAAGACAGCAAAAGATCATCTCACATCACTCGGATCTCCTGGGAAAAAAAAATGCAAAGTGAGGTGTGTTGGAAGGAAGCACAAGAACAATAAGTTTAAGGTTAAGGGGCCGAGGGGTCGGAGGTCACATGGAGAAAGAGACCCAAAACAAATGAAAGAAGCAAAATGTCTACAAGTCCGATGAATAAATTGTGTATAAAGTTGGACGACATGACAGATCTTAAGAAGAGAGGCCAAAACAACCTGGATTGCCCCCTGCTGGTGGTTGTTTGACGTACAGGTGATAAGCCCCGCCCCTTCCAAGATAGCCAATGAGCCCCCCAAAAAAGTCCTCAAATAAAAGTTTGCTCAAATCTGGTTTGTGTCTTATTATGGACATTTTTTTGTGTTCATTTTTCTGGTCAGTTTGGTTACTTAACGCTATCAAAAAGGGTTTGTGACATCACAATTGACAGTTGGCCAGCTGAGTAGGTTGCAGAGGTGCGAATGTGTGGGCGGGGCATAGCGAGCCAAAGATGGCAGTGGCCATATAAGCGATACTAAAAAAATGTATATTTTAATGTTTGCTTTTACGATTTACAGAAATATGAGGGACAAATCTCATTAGGGGGATCTTCTGCAACTCTTTTGCTTTTCTAAATTTGATCTGCTGCTGTTTCTCATGTTTTTCTGCTCAGCAGCGCCCTCTAGCTGCAAAAAAAAAACCAACTGTTGACAACTGTCCAAAGAGGATGGAGATCCCTGCATGATTGGTTAAAATCCAAATCCATAAATATAGATTTCTTCTCCTTTGAATGTATACGACTACGATTAACTTTGAAGGATAAACAAATTGAATTTCTTGTGAACAACATAATAATCATAACCAAATATTGTACACGTAAATGTTGATTTGCTAAATCCTCTGCAGTGTTGGAATGCACTTAAAAATTAACTCTCACTCCAAAGGAAATGTAGAAGAAAAGTTAAGCAAACCCAATGCCACAAAGTTAGTTGCACTTTTGTCTGAATATGATTTAATTTAACCCGTAGCTGTTTTTGTTGTTGTTGTTGTTTGGTTTGGTTTAGTATATATTGACATCCATTTGTGAAATATATATTGTATTGCATTTTAGGAGGTGTGAGACAACTGATACTCGACTGACATTGTTTTGTACAGTTTTTTTGTATGTTCTAAATAAAGTAAAATAAAAACAAAATGTAAACAAAAAAAAAACCCATCCAGATTACCGATCTACACTCCACTCCGGTAGGTGGCGGTAATGCCACCATTACACTGTTTGCCGCGACGCCATTAAAAGCAAGAAGAAGATGATCATTTCTAACCAGTTCCTGTTGACAAAAACGCAGGTTTTTGACAAATGGGGGATCATACTTATTATTTAGGAGAAGAAAAAATAAAGGGGCGCGAGTCCTCGTCGTTGAAGAAGCAAGAGCACGAGGAGGCCAAACGGAGCCGGGACCGACGACGGCAGAGAACCAGGGTGAACATCGGAGTGGCCTTCCCCAGGTGGAGATCACTGCTGCGGGACAGATGTTTCCATACTGACGCCGAGGTCGCTTGTTTCCTGCTGGACTGGTCAGTCTGAATTACAACAACTTTAATATCCGTTTCTTCTGTTGGAAAAAAAACACAAAAAAACAACAACAAAAAACATCATCTCTGCAAGATTGTCATTTTTTTTTTTTTTTTAACTTCTGTGTGTTTCAACATTTTAATTAATCTTCGTTCTGCTGAACATTCATGCCGATAAATGTCATACAGAAAAGCTTTGCTGCAAATATCGAACATCACAGTGTTAATTCATGTTTAGAGTCTTTTTTTTTTTTTTTATTAAATACAAATCCTCTGCAATTGCCTCTCATGAACTAATAAATATCGTTCACTCAAAGGTGCATTGTGGTGGTTTTTCATTGTTTTTTTTTCTGGAATCTATTAATTCACTCGGTGTTGCAGACACTTTGCAGACAGTAGATTTTTTTTTTTCCAGAAGGTGTCGCACGTGCGAGTTTTGTCACGCAAGCGCTCACTTTCCTCGTGTCACTCGTGTTTCTTCCAGCCACGCGCGAGGTCGCGCCTCCTCGACTCCCGCGAGGGGAACGCCTTTCCAAGTCAGAGCTCCGTCCGAGTCCAGCGTCGGTGCTTCCAGCGGGACGGACAGGCGAGTCCTCAAACACTGAACATAATAAACGTGTTTGTTCACAGGAAGAAAGTCGCTGATTAATGTGTTTTGCACAACATGTCATGTGTTTCGTATGAGGTGTCCAAAGAGTTTTTAGAGACTGTTCCTGTTGCACGTGAACGCAAGCACGGTGATGAAGCAGGTGGAAGCAGCAACCTTCATGAGTTACGTCTCTTGATCAACGTCAGCACACGATTTTTTTTTTATTGAAAAATAAGAATACAAAATATTAAATATAAACATTTTTAAAAATGCACATTATACACAAATGAAATAGAGTAATATTAAGTTAAACTAAACAGTGCACCTGTGTTATTGATGTGTGATGGATTTGGCCGGAGGCGCTCGGTGTTGACGGTCTGACCCCGGGGGGACGAATTCGAGGGTGCACAACCGTACGAACGTGAAAGAAAAACCCACCCGGATGCCCCTGACCTGACGCGTCTTCTTCAGGTCTCGGAGAGTGAAGATCTGCTCCATCGTAAAACGTGAATCCGAGTAGTTTGACTTCTCCGCTCAAGTTTTCAGGTCCGTGTTGAAATCACAAATGTTTACGTACCCAGTGGTCACAAAAACGTTGACGATGTTGATCAAGAGACGTGACTTTGGAACACTTCACCGTGAAGGTTACAGCCTCCCCCGCGCTCCGTGATCGTCGCCGTGCCGAGCTTCGTGTTCACGCACCGGGAACTGAAGTTTTTTTTCTGCCGTATATTCATAATCGATACATCCGTAATGTCTTCATTCCTACAGCTTACATGACACGAGCGTCGTGGAGGAGGACACGGAGGGAGATGTTTTCAACGACCCCGAGAACAGCGCGTAAGTTGTACTTCCCGCTGCCGTTCATGTTCCCATTTCAGTTTATTCCCTTTCATAAAGTTCCCGTTTTCTAAATCACGTCTTCCTCTCAAGAGCCGAATGGGCCGACGGAGGTTCGCCTTACTCTCGCCGAGGCGACGAAGAGGCGGACGACGGCTCCGACGAAGAGCGCCTCCCGCCAGTTCGAACGCCGTTTGTCATCGGTCAGTCTTTGCTGCTGGTCGGTGTTCGTGCCGAAGAATAAACAGATGGGAAGCGGCAAAAGATGCCGACTTCATATTTACACATTGAAATAACAGCCTGCTGACTCGTCACACCTTATTTAAAAAACAACAACCCGACTTGCTCCAAAACACTGAGGGTCCTAATTTAGATCTAAAAGTTCTATCGGCTTAAATTTACTTTGTTACTGCAAGTTAACGACAGCTGATTCGACCTGCTGTTTGTCATTTTCTAGTGACAATCAGCACCAACTCAAAGTGGGAAGCTTCTACTTGAATTTGTTTTTATTACACTGGTGCACCCAAATATATTTTCTGTAAATTTCACTCCCATATCTGAGCTACATTCTCTCACTGTAGAGTCCTGCTGATGGTTTAAACTAGGATATATTTTCTCTGATGTGTGTTTTTTTTTTTTTTATATCATCACATTAGTAACATTTTCCTCGTCTCCCTTCGTCCCTCCAGACGTCCCACAGCAACGTGTCAGTAAGGAGGAGGAGTTTCTCTCTGACCATCAGTTTTGTAACCAGGAGAGGAACTCCAGTCTGGACCAGGAGGAACTAGAACCTCCACAGATGAAAGAGGAACAGGAAGAACTAGAACCTCCACAGATGAAAGAGGAACAGGAAGAACTAGAACCTCCACAGATTAAAGAGGAGCAGGAGGAACCAGACCCTCCACAGATTAAAGAGGACCAGGAGGAACTCTGCACCAGTCAGGAGGGAGAGCAGCTCGAACTGAAGCAGGAGACGGAATCCGTCATGGTGACTCCTGCTGATGAGGAAAGTAACCACAGTAAACCAGAACCAAACGGTGACCAATTCTTCTCTCACAACTCTCCTGTAGCCGAGAGCCGAGATCGGAGAGGAAGCCGGCACGAAGACTCGGGATCAACTGGAAATGCGGAGCTGAAGCCGAAGAAGAGACATCAGAGTAACAATGAAGACGACTCTTCTGTGTCAGACACTCTGCGTAACGCCGACATTGGTAAACAGTCTCTGAAATGTGACTTTTGTGGACAGCTTTTTAAATACGAGTCCGAATCAGGAAGACGCCACCACACAGGTGAGGAGTCCTTTGCTTGTGAAACATGTGGTAAGAGATTCTATCGGATTTATTTAATGAAATATCACAAAAGTACTCACACAGGTGAGAAGCCGTAGTCCTTAAACGTCTATGGAAGAAAAAGAAATTCTATCACAAGACCAACTTGACGAAACACAAAGGTTAAAAAGCAGAGCGGTCGGATTTAAAGTGCCTTTAGTTTGGACTTCAACAACGATCAGGTGAGTTTAATACAGGTCACACTGTGTGAGATGGCTCTAATAAAATCTGGTTTCAATCATAGATTGTATATAAACATGGATGTAGCTTCTAGGTCTGAAAAGTGAAGCTGATGCAGATGTGCCTTACAGTGCAATACCACCGAGGGCCACTGGGGGGCTGGCTCCGTACAAAGAGCATCAACTTCTCTCATGAAATACAAAGTCAATAAATGTTTTCCACAAGTCATTATGGTGTCATTAGTTCAATTTACTCCTTCTGATCCGTGTTGTGGTGGTCCTTCTGAAAATATTTCCATCATTAATTAAATATTAGGCCTAAAAAACAACAACATACGTTTGGGAGAGTTTCTGGTATAAGTGGGCGGGGCATAGTGTCTTTGGGTTCTCAGTCATATACAAACCTGACCCCGCCCCAGCTCTTCCAAATATGGTTATCCAAAAACCCTATGGTGGCGACTGCTAAAAAGTTTTTTTTCATTCGATTTAAATCAAACTTGGCATATTGAAAAAAAATATTCAGTTGGAACAAATACATTATAAACTGAGCTATACTGTTTTTGAAATACAAATCAGTAGCAATCAACAGAAAATAGATAAAGAGAACAATAATTTAAAGAAATTGAAAAAAACAAAACGGAACAAAATACTAAAGAGGCGACGGCTAAAATAACAGACTGAAACTTTTAAAGCAGCAGTCCACAAACGAATGGACGACGTCACAGTAGGTCGCTGCTCGGTTTGTTACAAAACTGATTGATTGGACGATTATTGTAACTGCGATCATCATCTGTCTAAGTGGTAGTAATGCATGCAACGATCAGTGCCTGTTGTTTTTCCGATCTCGTGTATTAATTCTGACAGTAAAACTTTGTGACTCTTAAGAACACCAGATTTACACGCAAAATAAGAAGCTGTATTCTCGCGAAGGGGGAGCTGGTAAAAGTTTCCATCGAAGTTGTGATCATTTCCATATGAGAAGCCTTACCCCTGAAACACCTGTGGGAAAAAGATTCAAACGTGAACGGTCAAATAAGGACATAAGGAAGTTTATTGTCATTGTAAAAGAAATACAATGTAATGTTTAATAGAAATGCCTATTGTTTTTCTGATCTCGTGTTTATTCTGACAATAAAGCTTTGTGACTGTAAGAGCACCAGATTCACACTGAAGTCTGAAGCAACAAACAGACTGTTCATTGAGGCTGCAGAGCGACGTGACCGACATCTTAAGTTAAAGTCTTCATTGCCTTAATTGAACATTCATAGTTACAGGGGTTGAATGTAACTGAGTACATTAACTCAAATATTTAAAATCCAGAAATCTTCAATTACAAAAGATCAATTTACATATTTATACATTGAATATTTTCATTTTATATTAAACCCACTTCTACTTTACTGTATTACACAGACAAATATAAGGTGACGTCATCTAATATGACATAACTCTGCCTAAAAATTAAACAACACCGCTTTGACCAGCTGCAACAAAATATTTGTTTTCTGTAGAAAGCGGAACTAACAAGTTAATCCACTGCATCAGCCGGAACGTCATTATGTGACATCCGGACGGAAGTGAAAATACAGGCGGCCGTAGCTTTCCGCTAAGTGGTGAACGTGGACCTCCCGGAAAATTGGCTTTGTTGTCGTATCGTAGTTAAATATTTCATTTATTGAAGCAACAATGAATTCAGTTCAGTATCTGAGAGATTTTATCAGCGAGCGACTGACAGCTGCTGTCGAAGAAATATTCACCGTGTTTGAAAAAACCATCGTTCAGTACGAGGAAGAGATCAACCGACAGGACAGACTGCTGAACAACATGCTGAATCCCGAGATAAAGTTACACAGAACAGGTCTGTAACACTTATATAGGATGTGAGCTAACAAAAAAAAACAACAACAACCAAAGAATCGTGCTGCGTTGTGCTTAATTAATTCGGTGTTCCTGAGCCCATGCAGTGATTTCCGATAGAGATTTGTGTCTTGTTTTTGTTTTTTTTAAAGCAGCGCCGCCGTGTCTCTGGATTCTCTTGAATCTTTTGGTGAATTTATGAAAGAATCTCTTTGTAAAACAAGAAACAATCAGCATTAAACAGACCGTGTGTACAAGACACGGGGAAACCGGCTGGAGTAGAAGATTCTTTAAGATTGTTTAAAAAGCTGAAATGTAGGATGTAGCTGAAGTTTTAAGCAATTCTAGTTGCTATATATTTTTCTCAGGAAGACCAGAAAGAAGAGTATTGCGATAGTCAATCCTTCAGGGACTAAAAGCGTGTCTTGGGCGCTCTTTTTATACCCATCATGTTACTGACCAGTTGACAATTAACATAATTACTTTTTTTTTTTTTCACCCGTTTATTTTGTTATTTCTTCAAGCGTTACGCAACTTTTCCAGTCTTATCTTGCCCCTGTTTTGAAGTCTGTTGCTGGTCTCAAATTCAGAATGAACATTTATATGTATATATAAAACAATGAAAAAAAATCTTAGTTTAAACATTTGATTTGTTGTATTTTCAATAAAATATGGGTTTACGTTATCTGAAAATATTTTGGTTGTTGAATAAAATAAACAAACAGATCCCTGCTGCTGGTTAGAACTAGAATATCTTTATTAATCCCCCAGTGTATTTAGAATTTAGAAAAGTCGAATCTAATCTTTTGTCAGATGTCTTTTTGTATCATCACATTAGTAACCTTTTCCTTCTCGTCCCTTTTGTCCCTCCAGTCGTCCCACAGCAACATGTCTGCATGGAGGAGGAGGTTCTCCCTGACCAGCAGCTCTGTAACCAGGAAAGGAACTCCAGTGTGGAGCAGGAGGAACCAGAACCTCCACAGATTGAAGAGGACCAGGAGGAACCAGAACCTCCACAGATTGAAGAGCACCAGGAGGAACTAGAACCTCCACAGATTAAAGAGGAAGAGGAGGAACTCTCCATCAGTCAGGAGGGAGAGCAGCTCGAACTGAAGCAGGAGACTGAAACCGTCATGGTGACTCCTATTTATAAGGAAAGTAACCACAGTAAACCAGAACCAAACGGTGACCAGCTCCTCCCTCTCAACTCTCCTGTAGCCGAGAGCCGAGGTCGGAGAGGGAGCCGGCGCGAAGACTCGGGATCAGCCGGAAATGCGGTACTGAAGCCGAAGAAAAGACGTCTCAGAGACAGAAATCACGGTAACGAAGGAGACGTCTCTCCCGCGTCAGAGAGTCACTGCGACACTGAAACGGATGAAAGTTCTCTAAAATGTAACATTTGCAGAAGAGTCTTTAAATGCAAGTCCGACGCGAAGAGACATTACAGGATGCACACGGGCGAGAGGCCGTTTCCCTGCAACACCTGCGGCAAAACATTTGCTCTGCAACAACACTTGAAAGCTCACGTGAGAACTCACACGGGCGAGAAGTTGAAGTCCTGAAACGACTTTATCGAGAAATATATCTTGATACGAAGCTTGAAGAAACATTTAAAGGTTCATTCGGGTTCAAATTCGATCTTTCAGATTTCCACAACAATCTCGTGGGTTTATTGGTTGTCAGATGACTCTTAATAATATCTGGTTTCAATCTCAGGCAAGACAAACTTTCTTTTCTCTCCTCACCTCCATCATGATGTTTTTTATGTGTTCAATAAACTCGACGGAACAAGAAATCTACTCACATTTTCTTTCATTTCATGTCCTGATCTGATGATGTTACGATGTTGAAGCTGAGTAAAACAATCTTCCTGCCAACTGCTCTCTTTTCTTACGTTTAATTTCATGTTTCTACGTATTTCGTGACCGCTTCGAGTTTTTATTGTGTCCGTTTTTTTAAAGGTGACTCAAACAAACTCAAGAAAATGTTTGACACGGCGCTCTGAAAGGCAGTAAATTAATGCACTTTGTTTTCGTTAGGAAAGTTTGAGAACGAGAATATTTCTGTTGATTATTCAGCCTGATGTTCCGAAACTGATGGATTAAATTATGATTGTAACTACTAATGTTATCAGCCTCAGTGGTGCTGATGCATACAAATAATCAAAGCCTGTTGTTTTTCTGATCTTAAGCTCTTTTTTTTTTTCGAACAATAAAGCTCTGAACACCAGATTCACACTGAATTGAAGCTACAAACAAACTGTGTTCGTCAAAGCTGCAGATCGACGTGGACGACACGTAAAAGTGAAAGCAGTCGTTGCCTTAATTCAATATTCATATGTTCAGGTGTTGAATGTAACTGAGTACATTTACTCAAGTACTCTTAAATACAACGTTGTTGTTGTCTGATGGCTCAGATTTAATCTAAACTACACACATATATATATATATATATATATATCATCTTGGAACTCTTCATTTACACAAGATCAGTTTGGATGTATTTATTCATTGAATAATTTCATTTTATATTAAACCTACATCTACTTTGTATTACACAGGCAAATATTCTATGACCTCTGGTCATCTAATATAAAATGACTCCACTTTGACCAGCTGCAACAAAATAATGTTGGTTCCCCCCCCCCCCCCCCCCCATTTGAAGGCGGAACAAAATGTTAACTCAGTGCATCTGCCGGAACTTCCCAGTGTGACATCCGGCGGAAAAGGAAAAGCGGCGGTCGTGGCTTTAAACTGAGTGGACATCGTGAACAAGCGGCTCTCCCGTCGTGTCGCAGATAAATATTTCAGTCGTTGAAGTGACGATGTCTTCAGTTAAGTATTATAGAAAGTTTATCAACGAGCGACTGACAGCTGCTGCGGAAGAAATATTCAAAGTGTTTGAAAGAACCGTCGTCCAGTACGAAGAAGAGATCGACCGTCAGCGCAGACTGCTGGACATCACCTGGAAACCGGAAATAAGGCTCCACAGAACCGGTCCGTAAAACGAGAATGGGTTTAATGAAACTTAACACGCGGATCCTCATCGGTGCTCCTCGTTACGTGTGTTTTTAAACTGCTTGTATGTGTTTTGTTTTGTAGGTATTGTTTTTTTTTTTTTTTTTTTTTTTTTTTTTCCACCCCGCGTTGTATTTTAGTTTTGTTTTATTGTGTGTGTGAGTGTGTTTATTTATCCATTGGTCTTATTTTTCGAAAAATAATTATTTCTATCCATCTTAATTATTTTATACGTATTTGTATTTTTTTTCTTATTGTGTGCAGCTTTTTTTCCCCTAACTGTTTCTAACTGATTTAACTAAAAGATTGCTTTAAAAAAATATATATATATATATATATATATATATATTTATTTAATTAATTTATTTTATATGTATATATATGTGTATATATATGTGTATATATATATATATATATGTATATATGTGTGTGTGTATATATATATATATATATGTGTGTGTGTGTGTGTGTATATATACACAAGCATTATTTATAAATATATATTAATTATTTATATATTCATATTAATATATTAATAATATATATTTATATATATTATTTTTTATATATATATTATTATTTATATATATTATTGTATATATATATATATATATATATATATATATACATATACATATACATGCCTAAATAATGCTTCCTTTTAAAAACAACATGAAGTATAAAAAGATGAGACACAGAATTGAGTCCGAAAAAAAGGAGCAGGGGAACTGGTAAAAAAAAAAATCTGTATTGAAGAAACACCAGCTCTGAGTTGTAGTTTGGTACTGAATGACAAGGCTTGTTTTGATACATACAAATATCATAGCAGATCTGTCAGTGCCATTAACGTATCAAAGGTAATCAGCCGGAGACAGAATCCACTGTTCATTAACTTTATATGAAAACGTCAGCAGGTGTCTCCTTAGTTGTATTTGTGGATGCAGCAAACGAGCTGTTTTCACATGCGATCTTTCGGAAGTGTTCCTGAGCCCATGAAAAAAATTTCCCCTCGCGGATTAATAAAGTAACTACCTAACCTAACCTAACCTAAATGACTTCCACTAGAGATTTGTTTCTGTTTTTAAAGTAGTGCCGCCTTTTAGAGACGGGGGTTGTTCCTGCTTGCAAGTGTAAGAGAAAAACATCTTCTATTGTTTCGTTATTTATTACAGAAATCTGCTATGGCTGCATATGTGAGCGACGTGCTCGACCTGTAGAGCTGATGGTCGTAGATGTAGAGTTCTGCTGATGGTTTAAACTAGAATATCTTTCCTCAGGTGTTTGTTTTTCTATCATCGCATTAGTAACCTTTTCCTTGTCTGCCTTTCATCCCTCCAGACGTCCCACAGCAACGTGTCTGTAAGGAGAAGGAGGTAGTTCCTGAACAGGAGGTATGTAACCAGGAGAGGAACTCCAGCCTGGACCAGGAGGAACCAGAGCTTCCACAGATTAAAGAGGACCAGGAAGAACCGGAACCTCCACAGATTAAGGACGACCAGGAGGAACTCTGCACCAGCCAGGATGGAGAGCAGCTCGAACCGAAGCAGGAGACCGACACCTTCATGGTGACCGTTATTTACGAGAAAAGTGACCACAGTGAACCAGAACCAAACGGTGACCAGCTCCCCTCTCACAACTCTCCTGCAGCCGAGAGCCGAGATCAGAGAGGAAGCCGGCACGGAGACTCGGGATCAGCCGGAAATGCGGAGCTGAAGCCGAAGAAGAGACGTCACCGGTATATTTCTCCCGTGTCGGAGAGTCGGTGTAACACCGACGCAGCTAAAAAGCCCGTGAAGTGTAACGTCTGCGGAGAAGTCTTTAAATTTCACTCCCAAATGAGGAAACATTACAAAATCCACGGGGGCGAGAAGCCGTATTCGTGCGACGCGTGCGGCGAACGCTTCAGCTGCGTCGGTTACCTGACCGCCCACGCCAGAACTCACACGGACGGCCGGTCCTACTCTTGCGGCACGTGCGGCAAAAGTTTTTCGTCCAACCGCGACCTGACGATCCACGCGAGGAGCCACACGGGCGAGAGGCCGTACAGCTGCGCCGTCTGCGGGAAGAGCTTCACCTCCACGTACAGCTTGAAATGTCACATGAGAATCCACACGGGCGAGAAGCCGTATTCGTGCGCGACCTGCGGGCAGAGGTTTTCCCACCTGGCCAAACTGAAATATCACATGGGGGCGCACACGGACGAGACGATGCACGAGTGCGGCGTGTGCGGGAAGAAGTTCATCTGGAACAGCCAGCTGGTCATGCACACGAGGATCCACACGGGCGAGAGGCCGTACTCTTGCAAAACGTGCGGTAAAAGCTTCATCGGGAAGCGCGTGTTGACGCTCCACACGAGAACCCACACGGGCGAGAAGCCGTACACGTGCACCGTCTGCGGGAAAGGTTTCATCTGCGCGTACAACTTGAAATGTCACATGAGAGTCCACACGGGCGAGAAGCGCTACTCTTCGGGCGAAGGTTTACCTGCGAATCAACACGGGGACTCGCGCAGGTGAGAAGGAAAAGGAGGATTAAAAAAAAAAAAAAAAAATAGTCGTTCGACCGCGCCGGCGCTCGAGATGAGAAGCCATACCGCTGTGAAACCTGCGGGGAAAAAAAGATTTCGTTTGAACTCGAGCACGAGTACTCGCATCTAGTGCCTTAAGCTGCGATACCACCGTGTGCCGCTAGAGGTCGGCTCCCAAAAAAAGCATCTGGCTCTCATAGACTCCCATTCAACTTCTCATGAAATACAAAGTCATTTCAGTGTCATTAGCTAAAGTCCCTTTTTTATAAAGTGTCATTAATTATGAAAAAAAAAAAAGCTTCAAGAAGCGTGTCTGTTTGATTGACAGGCCTGTGGTGCTGTAAGGTTACAGCCATCGGTGGGCCGGGACGTAGTATCGCTGGGTTTCCAATTAGATCGAGTCGAGAACCTAAAATAGCATCATGATGCGTCTCTTGTTTTCGCAATAACAATATTTTTGATCATTTTAAATATTGATTATTAATTTTGATTACATACCATTTCAACACAATAAGGGTTATAGTTTTTTCCCCACACACTCAACCTGAATCTGCCTCATTCAAATGTTTGAAAAAGTAGATGTAGTTTACAGGTCCGGAAAAATTAGGGAAATATGGGAGTGCCTTATACTGTTATACCACTGAGGGCCACTAGGGGCTGGCGCCATAATCTCCTATTCAACGTCTCTCATGAAATACAAAATGGCAAAATTGTCATTTGGTGTCATATTCTGATTTGTGACTGTCTGAAGTTTGTTTCTTTTTACTCTCTACCTCGGTTATATTGTAAACTCTGTAATGTTGAAGCTGAGAAACACTCTCGTGCTTCCTGCCAACAGGTGTCTTATCTTATTTACAGTAATTTTTTTTAATTTTTTTTTTATTGCATGCGTTTTGTTTTGTGATTTCATTGTTGTTGTTTTGTCTTTTTGTTTTACACTTTAGAGGTGACACTAACATGTTGCAAAAAACGCTATATCGTGTTTTTTTTCTGAAGACAAATAAGTTCCATTTAAAAACTATTTATTTCGCTGCCTGTTATTTAGACTGATTTTCCTAAACTGATTGATTACATGATTATTGTTACTACAGGTATCTTCAGTCGAAGTGGTGGTTATTACATTCATACAGGTGTTGAAATTCCAAAAGATCAATTGGGATCTATTCATACGTTGAGTAATTTTAATTTATGCTACGTCTACTTTATATTACACGGGTAAATATGAGATAATGTGTACTCATCTATTCAATTCAAGCATAGAAATCCAAAACATGAACTGTGGGTGGGGCCGACGATCGCAGAGCAGATATAATATTTAAAAAAATATTTAATATAAAATTCTTCTAGAAACAAAACGACAAACATTTTAGCATTCAACAGAAACAAGACCCATTTTCTCTGCTGAGAGACTCTGCCTCTCTGGGATGCTCTTTGCATCATTTTATTATCAATCATTTTACTGACCTATTGCCAGGTAACCCAAATTAGTTGTGAGACGGTCCACCAGATGTTTTTTTTTTTTCAGTCTTTTGTTACAATTTTTTGTTAACGTTTTCCAGATGTGTTGCTGGCATTAAATTCAAAAAGAGCCTGTATTTTTCATAAAACATTAAAATGTATCCGTTTAAACATTTGATATGGTGTCTTTGGTCTATATTCAATTAAATGTGGGTTTATGTGATTTGCAAATCATTGCCTTTTGTTTTTATTTATGTTTTACAAAGCATCCCAACTTTTGGGGAAACAGGGTTGTATTTGGGAGGGGAGGGGTGTTCCTGCTTTCAAGTGTAAGAATAAAACTGAGAAAAACATCTAATGTTTTGTTACTTATTACAGAAATCTGCTATGACTTTGGATGTGAGCGACGTGCTCGACCCGTAGAGCTGATGGTTTAAAACGGGAATATATTTTCTCCGATGTGTGTTTTTCTGTCATCGCATTAGTGACCTTTTCCTTGTCTGCCTTTCGTCCCTCCAGACGTCCCGCAGCAACGTGTAAAGTTTAAATAAGAATAGTAATTTGAATGTCCACGAGAACCCCCACAGGTGAGAGACCTTACAGCTGCAACACGTTTGGGAAAAGTTTCATTTGCACATCACACTTTACAAATCACATGAAAACATTCACTCACGTGACACTAAATACGTCATCAATTGTGTCATTTTGTTATTATTGTTTTAGACTTTAGAGTCGGCACTAACGTTGTGTCGCAAAAGGTTCTACATAAAAATGTGTTTTCTTTTGTCAAACAAGTATTATAACAAGAATATTTCTTTCAAAGCTGGATATTTAGACTGACGTTCCCAAACTGACTGGTTAAATGATTATTGTAACTGCGAGCGTCATCAGTCTAAGTTGTAGTAATGCACACAACGGCATCCTGTTTTGTTTTTCTGATCTCGTGTATTTATTCTGACAATAAAGCTTTGTGACTCGAAGAACACCAGATTCAGACAGAAGTCTGCAACAAACAAGCTGTTCATCGAGGCTGCAGGTCGACGCGACCGACATCTAAAGTGAAAGTTGTCATTTCCTTAATAGAACATTCATATTTACAGGGGTTGATGCCTCGCCATCTAATATGAAATAATACCACTTTGACCAGCTGCAACATAATAATAGTTTTCAGGTGAAGGCGGAAATAAAAAGTGAATCCACTGTCTCTGCCGGAACTTTACAACGTGACATTCGGCGGAAGTGAGGGGAAAAAAAAAAGCTGTTACGCTCTCAGCTGTGCGGAACCCGTGAACAAGCGGTCGTGTTGTGTGGCAGGTAAATCTTTCAGTTTTTGAAGGAACGATGTCTTCAGTTCAGCATTTGAGGGAGTTAATAAACGAGCGACTAACAGCTGCCGCCGAAGAAATATTCACAATTTTTGAAAGCACCGTCGTCCAGTACGAGGAAGAGATCAACCGGCAGCGCAGACTGCTGGACATCACCTGGCAACCGGAAATAAAGTTACACAGAACAGGTCTGTAACACTTATAACGGTCTGAATGAAACTTAACACATGAAGGGGACTCATGCAGGATCCGAATCGGAGCTCTGCGGTACATTTATTTTTCGGCTCACAGGCGGAAATTTATTTAATATTTAAAAATAAATAACATAATGAATCTCTTTGTAAAACAGCCAACATTAAGCATTAAACAGACCGGATGTATAAGACGGAGACAAACTGATAGAACTAGAAGATTTGCTCCAAAAACTGAAATGTAGGATGTGAGCTAACAAAAAAACAAACAAAGGCTAGTGCTGCGTTGTGCTTCATTAATCCTTAATTTTTTTCTGAAGTGTTCCTGAGCCCATGAAATGATTTCCGCTAGAGTTTTTAAAGCAGCGCCGCCTTCAAGACTGAATCTGACGGCCATCCAATATTGTTTTTTTCAGCCTTGTCTCTTGTGTTTCTGAGGTTTCTCTGGATTATCTGAATCTTTTGATGATTTTATTTACTTTTGCAATCTAACAATGAGAAACATTATTCCTAAATTGTTGTATCGTATCACCACGATTTGAAAATCAGCGCAATTCTGTTTTTATTTACATTTTGCGCAGCATCCCAAATATGTACAAATTCTACAACTTTGTACCAAACATTTCTTGCAACATTTTGAAAGTATTTGCTTAATGGATCTTTTCATAAAATAAAATAAAAAAACATTGCACGTATAATAATTAACGATCAAAAATTGCTTAAAAGTCGAAATGGCCGTCAAACATCTTGAGGCTATTATTTTACGTGTACTCGTGTTTTCTAGCCGACTGGCCGAAGATGGCGTTTCGAGCAGCGATGTTTTTGAGCAGGACGGTGATCAACTGGGTGAGAAAGATGGAGAAATGTAGACGGCACCGTTCCAACATTCCTGCCTCTCTGCTGTGGCAGCGACATGAAAATATCGTAGCAAATCTGTCAGTTTCATTAACGTATCAAAGATTGGTACCCAGCCAGAGACAGAATCCACTGTTCCCTTACTTTATATTAAAATGTCAGCAGGTGTCTCCTTAGTTGTATTTGTGGATGCAGCAAACGAGCTGTTTTCACGGCAAGTGGTTTTCGGAAGTGTTCCTGAGCCCATGAAATGATTTCCACTAGATATTAATGTTTGTTGTATTTTTTTTTTTTCCTGCTTTCAAGTGTAAGAGGAAAACATCTTCTCATGTTTTGTTATTTATTACAGAAATCGACGATGTTAATTCTCATGTGAGCGACGTGCTCGACCTGTAGAGTCCTGCTGATGGTTCAAACTAGAATATCTCAGCTGTGTTTTTCTATCATCACGTTAGTAACCTTTTCCTTGTCTCCCTTCGTCCCTCCAGTCGTCCCACATCAACATGTCTGTAAGGAGGAGGACGTTCTCTCTGACCAGCAGCTCTGTAACCAGGAGAGGAACTCCAATCTGGACCAGGAGGAACCACAACCTCCACAGATTAAAGAGGACCAGGAGGAACCAGAACCTCCACAGATTAAAGAGGACCAGGAGGAACCAGAACCTCCACAGATTAAAGAGGAAGAGGAGGAACCAGAACCTGCACAGATTAAAGAGGAAGAGGAGGAACTCTCCATCAGTCAGGAGGAAGAGCAGCTCGAACTGAAACAGGACACTGAAATCTTTATGGTGACTGGTAATTATGAGGAACGTGACCACAGTGAACCAGAACCAAACGGTGACCAGCTCCTCTCTCACAACTCTCCTGTAGCTGAGAGACATGAAGACTCAGGATCAACTACAAATTCAGAGCTGAAGCCGAAGAAGAAACCTCTCAGAAACAGAAATCGCATCGACAATGAGGACGACTCTCCCGTGTCAGAGAGTCAGTGTAACACTGACGCAGGTAAAAAGCCTTTAAAATGTGACGTTTGTGGAAAAGCCTTTAAAGTACATTACAAAATGAAGAGACATTACAGAACTCACACCGGCGAGAAGCTGTTTTCGTGTGAAACTTGTGGAAAAAATTTTAGCACGAACAGCTATTTGACCGTCCACATGAGAATTCACACTGGCGAGAAGCCGTTTTCTTGCAAGACGTGCGGCAAAAGTTTCAACAACAACAGTAAGTTGACCATCCACGCGAGAACTCACACCGGCGAGAAGCTGTTTTCGTGTGAAACTTGTGGAAAAAAATTTAGCACGAACAGCTATTTGACCGTCCACATGAGAAGTCACACTGGCGAGAAGCCGTTTTCTTGCAAGACGTGCAGCAAAAGTTTCAACAACAACAGTAAGTTGACCATCCACGCGAGAACTCACACCGGCGAGAAGCCGTTTTCTTGCAAGACGTGCAGCAAAAGCTTTAACAACAATTATTCCTTGACTCTGCACACGAGGATGCACACGGGGGAGAAACTGTACAGCTGCGACGTCTGTGGGAAAAGGTTTAACGTCGTGTCAGACTTCAAAACTCACATGAGAAGTCACACGGGCGAGAAGCTGTTTTCGTGCGAAACTTGTGGAAAAAGTTTTAGCACAAACCGCTATTTGACCGTCCACATGAGAAGTCACACGGGCGAGAAGCTGTTTTCGTGCGAAACTTGTGGAAAACGTTTTAGCACAAACAGCTATTTGACCGTCCACATGAGAAGTCACACCGGCGAGAAGCCGTTTTCTTGGAAAATGTAGTCGAGGTTTTAGTTTGATTCGTCAGTTGACTAGAAGTCTCTCAGGTGTGAAGATGTGTTCTTGCGAAAGACATGTTGTCATGGCGAGTGTCTTGTAGGTTCGGTTAAGAGATGTCGGGGACCGAGCGGCAACCGGCGGTGACATCGCCCGTCGGTTTGTAAACCGTCGTTATGAAGCCTCGAGAATCGGAATTTGGCCCGGCGCCATCTTTGGCTTACAAGTCGGTAGCGACCATATTTGGGCGAGCTGGGGGATCTGACTCGCTCTGATTGGAAACCCACCGATACCACGTCCCGCCCACTGACACTTAACCTGACTGCACCACAGGCCTGTCAATCAAACAGACTCCAGGAAAGAGGTCTGATTTATGACTTCATCTGAATGTTATACTTTTTTAATCTTATTGTGAATTCTAATGTTGAAGTTGAGGAACTCTCCAGTGCTTCCCTCCAACTGGAGTCTCTTCTTCTTTAAAGCAGCTATTTTTATTTCATATTTCGATGTATCTTTTTGTGATTGTATCGATTTATGTTTGTTTTATAATATTGTTTAAAACTTTAGAGTTGATTCTAACGTTGTGTTACAAAAGAGCCATTATATATCATTTTTCTTTTGTCAAACAGGATTCATGACGAGAATATTTCTTTCCCTGCTGGTTATTCAGACTGATGTCGATTATTGTACTTAGGAGCATGATCAGTCTAAGTCTTAGTAATGCATTCAATGATCAGTGCCTGTTTTTTTTTATTCAAATCTAATGTATTCATTTTTACAATAAATCTTTGTTCGGAGAGATAGAAGTGTCATAAAAGTGAATAAATCTGTTAAAGAATGAGGGAATACCTGTGGAAATAAAGAGCGGAATACATAATGGATTGAAATAAAAATTAAAATAGATAGAAAAAAAAAGTAAACAAAGACTAAGAAAAATCAGAAATGGAAAAACAGCTGAAAATATTTTAATGTCCTCTGCCATGAGTAAAATTTCTGTCCTGGTCAAAGTAGACCACCAAATTATGATAAAGAGGCTTCAGGACTGGGTGAGCATATTGGGTGCAGCACCAGGCTGGTTCTCTCCTCTCCACTGACTTGTGGTGTCCCGCAGGGCTCTGTTCTGGGACCTCTTTTTATTTTCCTCCTATCTGCTGGCTGAGGGACAATTCATACAAAATGTAAAAATTCTGTATGTCCTATATGCCGATAACGTGATAACATTGCCTTAATTGAACATTCATATTGAAAGGGGTTGAAAGTAACTGAGTACATTAACTCAAGGCGATGCCTCGTCATCTAAAATGAAATAACTGCCTAAAATCAACAGCTGCAACAAAATAACAGTTTTCGGGTGAAGGCGGAACAAAAGGTTAACCGCTGTCTCTGCCGGAACTTCACAATGTGACATTCGGCGGAAGAGTCATGCTTTCCACTGAGTGCATGTGCGGAACCCGTGAACAAGCGGTCGTGTTGTGTGGCAGATTCAGTTTTTGAAGGAACGATGTCTTCAGTTCAGCATTTGAGGGAGTTAATAAACGAGCGACTAACAGCTGCCGCCGAAGAAATATTCACAATTTTTGAAAGCACCGTCGTCCAGTACGAGGAAGAGATCAACCGGCAGCGCAGACTGCTGGACATCACCTGGCAACCGGAAATAAAGTTACACAGAACAGGTCTGTAACACTTATAACGGTCTGAATGAAACTTAACACATGAAGGGGACTCATGCAGGATCCGAATCGGAGCTCTGCGGTACATTTATTTTTCGGCTCACAGGCGGAAATTTATTTAATATTTAAAAATAAATAACATAATGAATCTCTTTGTAAAGCAGCCAACATTAAGCATTAAACAGACCGGATGTATAAGACGGAGACAAACTGATAGAACTAGAAGATTTGCTCCAAAAACTGAAATGTAGGATGTGAACAAACAAAGGCTAGTGCTGCGTTGTGCTTCATTAATCCTTCCTTTACTTTTTCTGAAGTGTTCCTGAGCCCATGAAATGATTTCCGCTAGAGTTTTTAAAGACCGAATCTCACAGCCATCCAATATTGCTTTTTTCAGCCTTGTCTCTTGTGTTTCTGAGGTTTCTCTGGATTATCTGAATCTTTTGATGATTTTATTTACCTTTGCAATCTAACAATGAGAAACATTATTCCTAAATTGTTGTATCGTATCGCCACGATTTGAAAATCAGCGCAATTCTGTTTTTATTTACATTTTGGGCAGCATCCCAAATATGTACAAATTCTACAACTTTGTACCAAACATTTCTTGCAACATTTTGAAAGTATTTGCTTAATGGATCTTTTCATAAAATAAAATAAAAAAACATTGCACGTATAATAATTAACAATCAAAAATTGCTTAAAAGTCGAAATGGCCGTCAAACATCTTGAGGCTATTATTTTACGTGTACTCGTGTTTTCTAGCCGACTGGCCGAAGATGGCGTTTCGAGCAGCGATGTTTTTGAGCAGGACGGTGATCAACTGGGTGAGAAAGATGGAGAAATGTAGGCGGCACCGTTCCAACATTCCTGCCTCTCTGCTGTGGCAGCGACATGAAAATATCGTAGCAAATCTGTCAGTTTCATTAACGTATCAAAGATTGGTACCCAGCCAGAGACAGAATCCACTGTTCCCTTACTTTATATGAAAATGTCAGCAGGTGTCTCCTTAGTTGTATTTGTGGATGCAGCAAACGAGCTGTTTTCACGGCAAGTGGTTTTCGGAAGTGTTCCTGAGCCCATGAAATGATTTCCACTAGATATTAATGTTTGTTGTATTTTTTTTTTTTTCCTGCTTTCAAGTGTAAGAGGAAAACATCTTCTCATGTTTTGTTATTTATTACAGAAATCGACGATGTTAATTCTCATGTGAGCGACGTGCTCGACCTGTAGAGTCCTGCTGATGGTTCAAACTAGAATATCTCAGCTGTGTTTTTCTATCATCACGTTAGTAACCTTTTCCTTGTCTCCCTTCGTCCCTCCAGTCGTCCCACATCAACATGTCTGTAAGGAGGAGGACGTTCTCTCTGACCAGCAGCTCTGTAACCAGGAGAGGAACTCCAATCTGGACCAGGAGGAACCTGAACCTCCACAGATTAAAGAGGACCAGGAGGAACCAGAACCTCCACAGATTAAAGAGGACCAGGAGGAACCAGAACCTGCACAGATTAAAGAGGAAGAGGAGGAACTCTCCATCAGTCAGGAGGAAGAGCAGCTCGAACTGAAACAGGACACTGAAATCTTTATGGTGACTGGTAATTATGAGGAACGTGACCACAGTGAACCAGAACCAAACGGTGACCAGCTCCTCTCTCACAACTCTCCTGTAGCTGAGAGACATGAAGACTCAGGATCAACTACAAATTCAGAGCTGAAGCCGAAGAAGAGATGTCTCAGAAACAGAAATCGCATCGACAATGAGGACGACTCTCCCGTGTCAGAGAGTCAGTGTAACACTGACGCAGGTAAAAAGCCTTTAAAATGTGACGTTTGTGGAAAAGCCTTTAAAGTACATTCCAAAATGAAGAGACATTACAGAACTCACACCGGCGAGAAGCTGTTTTCGTGTGAAACTTGTGGAAAAAATTTTAGCACGAACAGCTATTTGACCGTCCACATGAGAATTCACACTGGCGAGAAGCCGTTTTCTTGCAAGACGTGCAGCAAAAGTTTCAACAACAACAGTAAGTTGACCATCCACGTGAGAACTCACACCGGCGAGAAGCTGTTTTCGTGTGAAACTTGTGGAAAAAAATTTAGCACGAACAGCTATTTGACCGTCCACATGAGAAGTCACACTGGCAAGAAGCCGTTTTCTTGCAAGACGTGCAGCAAAAGTTTCAACAACAACAGTAAGTTGACCATCCACGCGAGAACTCACACCGGCGAGAAGCCGTTTTCTTGCAAGACGTGCAGCAAAAGCTTTAACAACAATTATTCCTTGACTCTGCACACGAGGATGCACACGGGGGAGAAACTGTACAGCTGCGACGTCTGTGGGAAAAGGTTTAACGTCGTGTCAGACTTCAAAACTCACATGAGAAGTCACACGGGCGAGAAGCTGTTTTCGTGCGAAACTTGTGGAAAAAGTTTTAGCACAAACAGCTATTTGACCGTCCACATGAGAAGTCACACGGGCGAGAAGCTGTTTTCGTGCGAAACTTGTGGAAAAAGTTTTAGCACAAACAGCTATTTGACCGTCCACATGAGAAGTCACACCGGCGAGAAGCCGTTTTCTTGCAAGACGTGCAGCAAAAGCTTTAGCAACAATTATTTCTTGACTCTCCACACGAGGACGCACACGGGGGAGAAACCGTTTTCGTGAGAAACTTGCGGAAAAAGTTATAGCAAGAACCGCTATTTGACCGTCCACAAGAGAAGTCACACTGGCGAGAAGCCGTTTTCTTGGAAAATGTAGTCGAGGTTTTAGTTTGATTCGTCAGTTGACTAGAAGTCGCTCAGGTGTGAAGATGTGTTCTTGCGAAAGACATGTTGTCATGGCGAGTGTCTTGTAGGTTCGGTTAAGAGATGTCGGGGACCGAGCGGCAACCGGCGGTGACATCGCCCGTCGGTTTGTAAACCGTCGTTATGAAGCCTCGAGAATCGGAATTTGGCCCGGCGCCATCTTTGGCTTACAAGTCGGTAGCGACCATATTTGGGCGAGCTGGGGGATCTGACTCGCTCTGATTGGAAACCCACCGATACCACGTCCCGCCCACTGACACTTAACCTGACTGCACCACAGGCCTGTCAATCAAACAGACTCCAGGAAAGAGGTCTGATTTATGACTTCATCTGAATATTATACTTTTTTAATCTTATTGTGAATTCTAATGTTGAAGTTGAGGAACTCTCCAGTGCTTCCCTCCAACTGGAGTCTCTTCTTCTTTAAAGCAGCTATTTTTATTTCATATTTCGATGTATCTTTTTGTGATTGTATCGATTTATGTTTGTTTTATAATATTGTTTAAAACTTTAGAGTTGATTCTAACGTTGTGTTACAAAAGAGCCATTATATGTAATTTTTCTTTTGTCAAACAGGATTAATGATGAGAATATTTCTTTCCCTACTGGTTATTCAGACTGATGTCGATTATTGTACTTAGGAGCATGATCAGTCTAAGTCTTAGTAATGCATTCAATGATCAGTGCCTGTTTTTTTTATTCAAATCTAATGTATTCATTTTTACAATAAATCTTTGTTCGGAGAGATAGAAGTGTCATAAAAGTGAATAAATCTGTTAAAGAATGAGGGAATACCTGTGGAAATAAAGAGCGGAATACATAATGGATTGAAATAAAAATTAAAATAGATAGAAAAAAAAAGTAAACAAAGACTAAGAAAAATCAGAAATGGAAAAACAGCTGAAAATATTTTAATGTCCTCTGCCATGAGTAAAATTTCTGTCCTGGTCAAAGTAGACCACCAAATTATGATAAAGAGGCTTCAGGACTGGGTGAGCATATTGGGTGCAGCACCAGGCTGGTTCTCTCCTCTCCACTGACTTGTGGTGTCCCGCAGGGCTCTGTTCTGGGACCTCTTTTTATTTTCCTCCTATCTGCTGGCTGAGGGACAATTCATACAAAATGTAAAAATTCTGTATGTCCTATATGCCGATAACGTGATAACATTGCCTTAATTGAACATTCATATTGAAAGGGGTTGAAAGTAACTGAGTACATTAACTCAAGGCGATGCCTCGTCATCTAAAATGAAATAACTGCCTAAAATCAACAGCTGCAACAAAATAATAGTTTTCAGATGAAGTCGGAACTAAAAGTGAATCCACTGTCTCTGCCGGAACTTTACAACGTGACATTCGGCGGAAGTGAGGGGGAAAAAAAAGCTGTTACGCTCTCAGCTGTGCGGAACCCGTGAACAAGCGGTCGTGTTGTGTGGCAGGTAAATCTTTCAGTTTTTGAAGGAACGATGTCTTCAGTTCAGCATTTGAGGGAGTTAAT
Source organism: Embiotoca jacksoni (assembly GCF_022577435.1). Classification (NCBI taxonomy): domain Eukaryota; kingdom Metazoa; phylum Chordata; class Actinopteri; family Embiotocidae; genus Embiotoca; species Embiotoca jacksoni. The sequence goes on from NW_027185401.1 coordinate 2,517,594, forward strand.
AAACGAGCGACTAACAGCTGCCGCCGAAGAAATATTCACAATTTTTGAAAGCACCGTCGTCCAGTACGAGGAAGAGATCAACCGGCAGCGCAGACTGCTGGACATCACCTGGCAACCGGAAATAAAGTTACACAGAACAGGTCTGTAACACTTATAACGGTCTGAATGAAACTTAACACATGAAGGGGACTCATGCAGGATCCGAATCGGAGCTCTGCGGTACATTTATTTTTCGGCTCACAGGCGGAAATTTATTTAATATTTAAAAATAAATAACATAATGAATCTCTTTGTAAAACAGCCAACATTAAGCATTAAACAGACCGGATGTATAAGACGGAGACAAACTGACAGAACTAGAAGATTTGCTCCAAAAACTGAAATGTAGGATGTGAGCTAACAAAAAACAAACAAAGGCTAGTGCTGCGTTGTGCTTCATTAATCCTTCCTTTACTTTTTCTGAAGTGTTCCTGAGCCCATGAAATGATTTCCGCTAGAGTTTTTAAAGACCGAATCTCACAGCCATCCAATATTGCTTTTTTCAGCCTTGTCTCTTGTGTTTCTGAGGTTTCTCTGGATTATCTGAATCTTTTGATGATTTTATTTACTTTTGCAATCTAACAATGAGAAACATTATTCCTAAATTGTTGTATCGTATCACCACGATTTGAAAATCAGCGCAATTCTGTTTTTATTTACATTTTGCGCAGCATCCCAAATATGTACAAATTCTACAACTTTGTACCAAACATTTCTTGCAACATTTTGAAAGTATTTGCTTAATGGATCTTTTCATAAAATAAAATAAAAAAAACATTGCACGTATAATAATTAACAATCAAAAATTGCTTAAAAGTCGAAATGGCCGTCAAACATCTTGAGGCTATTATTTTACGTGTACTCGTGTTTTCTAGCCGACTGGCCGAAGATGGCGTTTCGAGCAGCGATGTTTTTGAGCAGGACGGTGATCAACTGGGTGAGAAAGATGGAGAAATGTAGACGGCACCGTTCCAACATTCCTGCCTCTCTGCTGTGGCAGCGACATGAAAATATCGTAGCAAATCTGTCAGTTTCATTAACGTATCAAAGATTGGTACCCAGCCAGAGACAGAATCCACTGTTCCCTTACTTTATATGAAAATGTCAGCAGGTGTCTCCTTAGTTGTATTTGTGGATGCAGCAAACGAGCTGTTTTCACGGCAAGTGGTTTTCGGAAGTGTTCCTGAGCCCATGAAATGATTTCCACTAGATATTAATGTTTGTTGTATTTTTTTTTTTTTCCTGCTTTCAAGTGTAAGAGGAAAACATCTTCTCATGTTTTGTTATTTATTACAGAAATCGACGATGTTAATTCTCATGTGAGCGACGTGCTCGACCTGTAGAGTCCTGCTGATGGTTCAAACTAGAATATCTCAGCTGTGTTTTTCTATCATCACGTTAGTAACCTTTTCCTTGTCTCCCTTCGTCCCTCCAGTCGTCCCACATCAACATGTCTGTAAGGAGGAGGACGTTCTCTCTGACCAGCAGCTCTGTAACCAGGAGAGGAACTCCAATCTGGACCAGGAGGAACCACAACCTCCACAGATTAAAGAGGACCAGGAGGAACCAGAACCTCCACAGATTAAAGAGGACCAGGAGGAACCAGAACCTCCACAGATTAAAGAGGAAGAGGAGGAACCAGAACCTGCACAGATTAAAGAGGAAGAGGAGGAACTCTCCATCAGTCAGGAGGAAGAGCAGCTCGAACTGAAACAGGACACTGAAATCTTTATGGTGACTGGTAATTATGAGGAACGTGACCACAGTGAACCAGAACCAAACGGTGACCAGCTCCTCTCTCACAACTCTCCTGTAGCTGAGAGACATGAAGACTCAGGATCAACTACAAATTCAGAGCTGAAGCCGAAGAAGAAACCTCTCAGAAACAGAAATCGCATCGACAATGAGGACGACTCTCCCGTGTCAGAGAATCAGTGTAACACTGACGCAGGTAAAAAGCCTTTAAAATGTGACGTTTGTGGAAAAGCCTTTAAAGTACATTACAAAATGAAGAGACATTACAGAACTCACACCGGCGAGAAGCTGTTTTCGTGTGAAACTTGTGGAAAAAATTTTAGCACGAACAGCTATTTGACCGTCCACATGAGAATTCACACTGGCGAGAAGCCGTTTTCTTGCAAGACGTGCGGCAAAAGTTTCAACAACAACAGTAAGTTGACCATCCACGCGAGAACTCACACCGGCGAGAAGCTGTTTTCGTGTGAAACTTGTGGAAAAAAATTTAGCACGAACAGCTATTTGACCGTCCACATGAGAAGTCACACTGGCGAGAAGCCGTTTTCTTGCAAGACGTGCAGCAAAAGTTTCAACAACAACAGTAAGTTGACCATCCACGCGAGAACTCACACCGGCGAGAAGCCGTTTTCTTGCAAGACGTGCAGCAAAAGCTTTAACAACAATTATTCCTTGACTCTGCACACGAGGATGCACACGGGGGAGAAACTGTACAGCTGCGACGTCTGTGGGAAAAGGTTTAACGTCGTGTCAGACTTCAAAACTCACATGAGAAGTCACACGGGCGAGAAGCTGTTTTCGTGCGAAACTTGTGGAAAACGTTTTAGCACAAACAGCTATTTGACCGTCCACATGAGAAGTCACACCGGCGAGAAGCCGTTTTCTTGGAAAATGTAGTCGAGGTTTTAGTTTGATTCGTCAGTTGACTAGAAGTCTCTCAGGTGTGAAGATGTGTTCTTGCGAAAGACATGTTGTCATGGCGAGTGTCTTGTAGGTTCGGTTAAGAGATGTCGGGGACCGAGCGGCAACCGGCGGTGACATCGCCCGTCGGTTTGTAAACCGTCGTTATGAAGCCTCGAGAATCGGAATTTGGCCCGGCGCCATCTTTGGCTTACAAGTCGGTAGCGACCATATTTGGGCGAGCTGGGGGATCTGACTCGCTCTGATTGGAAACCCACCGATACCACGTCCCGCCCACTGACACTTAACCTGACTGCACCACAGGCCTGTCAATCAAACAGACTCCAGGAAAGAGGTCTGATTTATGACTTCATCTGAATGTTATACTTTTTTAATCTTATTGTGAATTCTAATGTTGAAGTTGAGGAACTCTCCAGTGCTTCCCTCCAACTGGAGTCTCTTCTTCTTTAAAGCAGCTATTTTTATTTCATATTTCGATGTATCTTTTTGTGATTGTATCGATTTATGTTTGTTTTATAATATTGTTTAAAACTTTAGAGTTGATTCTAACGTTGTGTTACAAAAGAGCCATTATATATAATTTTTCTTTTGTCAAACAGGATTCATGACGAGAATATTTCTTTCCCTGCTGGTTATTCAGACTGATGTCGATTATTGTACTTAGGAGCATGATCAGTCTAAGTCTTAGTAATGCATTCAATGATCAGTGCCTGTTTTTTTTTATTCAAATCTAATGTATTCATTTTTACAATAAATCTTTGTTCGGAGAGATAGAAGTGTCATAAAAGTGAATAAATCTGTTAAAGAATGAGGGAATACATGTGGAAATAAAGAGCGGAATAAATAATGGATTGAAATAAAAATTAAAATAGATAGAAAAAAAAGTAAACAAAGACTAAGAAAAATCAGAAATGGAAAAACTGCTGAAAATATTTTAATGTCCTCTGCCATGAGTAAAATTTCTGTCCTGGTCAAAGTAGACCACCAAATTATGATAAAGAGGCTTCAGGACTGGGTGAGCATATTGGGTGCAGCACCAGGCTGGTTCTCTCCTCTCCACTGACTTGTGGTGTCCCGCAGGGCTCTGTTCTGGGACCTCTTTTTATTTTCCTCCTATCTGCTGGCTGAGGGACAATTCATACAAAATGTAAAAATTCTGTATGTCCTATATGCCGATAACGTGATAACATTGCCTTAATTGAACATTCATATTGAAAGGGGTTGAAAGTAACTGAGTACATTAACTCAAGGCGATGCCTCGTCATCTAAAATGAAATAACTGCCTAAAATCAACAGCTGCAACAAAATAATAGTTTTCAGATGAAGTCGGAACTAAAAGTGAATCCACTGTCTCTGCCGGAACTTTACAACGTGACATTCGGCGGAAGTGAGGGAAAAAAAAAAGCTGTTACGCTCTCAGCTGTGCGGAACCCGTGAACAAGCGGTCGTGTTGTGTGGCAGGTAAATCTTTCAGTTTTTGAAGGAACGATGTCTTCAGTTCAGCATTTGAGGGAGTTAATAAACGAGCGACTAACAGCTGCCGCCGAAGAAATATTCACAATTTTTGAAAGCACCGTCGTCCAGTACGAGGAAGAGATCAACCGGCAGCGCAGACTGCTGGACATCACCTGGCAACCGGAAATAAAGTTACACAGAACAGGTCTGTAACACTTATAACGGTCTGAATGAAACTTAACACATGAAGGGGACTCATGCAGGATCCGAATCGGAGCTCTGCGGTACATTTATTTTTCGGCTCACAGGCGGAAATTTATTTAATATTTAAAAATAAATAACATAATGAATCTCTTTGTAAAACAGCCAACATTAAGCATTAAACAGACCGGATGTATAAGACGGAGACAAACTGATAGAACTAGAAGATTTGCTCCAAAAACTGAAATGTAGGATGTGAGCTAACAAAAAACAAACAAAGGCTAGTGCTGCGTTGAGCTTCATTAATCCTTCCTTTACTTTTTCTGAAGTGTTCCTGAGCCCATGAAATGATTTCCGCTAGAGTTTTTAAAGACCGAATCTCACAGCCATCCAATATTGCTTTTTTCAGCCTTGTCTCTTGTGTTTCTGAGGTTTCTCTGGATTATCTGAATCTTTTGATGATTTTATTTACCTTTGCAATCTAACAATGAGAAACATTATTCCTAAATTGTTGTATCGTATCACCACGATTTGAAAATCAGCGCAATTCTGTTTTTATTTACATTTTGCGCAGCATCCCAAATATGTACAAATTCTACAACTTTGTACCAAACATTTCTTGCAACATTTTGAAAGTATTTGCTTAATGGATCTTTTCATAAAATAAAATAAAAAAACATTGCACGTATAATAATTAACAATCAAAAATTGCTTAAAAGTCGAAATGGCTGTCAAACATCTTGAGGCTATTATTTTACGTGTTCTCGTGTTTTCTAGCCGACTGGCCGAAGATGGCGTTTCGAGCAGCGATGTTTTTGAGCAGGACGGTGATTAACTGGGTGAGAAAGATGGAGAAATGTAGACGGCACCGTTCCAACATTCCTGCCTCTCTGCTGTGGCAGCGACATGAAAATATCGTAGCAAATCTGTCAGTTTCATTAACGTATCAAAGATTGGTACCCAGCCAGAGACAGAATCCACTGTTCCCTTACTTTATATTAAAATGTCAGCAGGTGTCTCCTTAGTTGTATTTGTGGATGCAGCAAACGAGCTGTTTTCACGGCAAGTGGTTTTCGGAAGTGTTCCTGAGCCCATGAAATGATTTCCACTAGATATTAATGTTTGTTGTATTTTTTTTTTTCCTCCTTTCAAGTGTAAGAGGAAAACATCTTCTCATGTTTTGTTATTTATTACAGAAATCGACGATGTTAATTCTCATGTGAGCGACGTGCTCGACCTGTAGAGTCCTGCTGATGGTTCAAACTAGAATATCTCAGCTGTGTTTTTCTATCATCACGTTAGTAACCTTTTCCTTGTCTCCCTTCGTCCCTCCAGTCGTCCCACATCAACATGTCTGTAAGGAGGAGGACGTTCTCTCTGACCAGCAGCTCTGTAACCAGGAGAGGAACTCCAATCTGGACCAGGAGGAACCACAACCTCCACAGATTAAAGAGGACCAGGAGGAACCAGAACCTCCACAGATTAAAGAGGACCAGGAGGAACCAGAACCTCCACAGATTAAAGAGGAAGAGGAGGAACCAGAACCTGCACAGATTAAAGAGGAAGAGGAGGAACTCTCCATCAGTCAGGAGGAAGAGCAGCTCGAACTGAAACAGGACACTGAAATCTTTATGGTGACTGGTAATTATGAGGAACGTGACCACAGTGAACCAGAACCAAACGGTGACCAGCTCCTCTCTCACAACTCTCCTGTAGCTGAGAGACATGAAGACTCAGGATCAACTACAAATTCAGAGCTGAAGCCGAAGAAGAAACCTCTCAGAAACAGAAATCGCATCGACAATGAGGACGACTCTCCCGTGTCAGAGAATCAGTGTAACACTGACGCAGGTAAAAAGCCTTTAAAATGTGACGTTTGTGGAAAAGCCTTTAAAGTACATTACAAAATGAAGAGACATTACAGAACTCACACCGGCGAGAAGCTGTTTTCGTGTGAAACTTGTGGAAAAAATTTTAGCACGAACAGCTATTTGACCGTCCACATGAGAATTCACACTGGCGAGAAGCCGTTTTCTTGCAAGACGTGCGGCAAAAGTTTCAACAACAACAGTAAGTTGACCATCCACGCGAGAACTCACACCGGCGAGAAGCTGTTTTCGTGTGAAACTTGTGGAAAAAAATTTAGCACGAACAGCTATTTGACCGTCCACATGAGAAGTCACACTGGCGAGAAGCCGTTTTCTTGCAAGACGTGCAGCAAAAGTTTCAACAACAACAGTAAGTTGACCATCCACGCGAGAACTCACACCGGCGAGAAGCCGTTTTCTTGCAAGACGTGCAGCAAAAGCTTTAACAACAATTATTCCTTGACTCTGCACACGAGGATGCACACGGGGGAGAAACTGTACAGCTGCGACGTCTGTGGGAAAAGGTTTAACGTCGTGTCAGACTTCAAAACTCACATGAGAAGTCACACGGGCGAGAAGCTGTTTTCGTGCGAAACTTGTGGAAAAAGTTTTAGCACAAACCGCTATTTGACCGTCCACATGAGAAGTCACACGGGCGAGAAGCTGTTTTCGTGCGAAACTTGTGGAAAACGTTTTAGCACAAACAGCTATTTGACCGTCCACATGAGAAGTCACACCGGCGAGAAGCCGTTTTCTTGGAAAATGTAGTCGAGGTTTTAGTTTGATTCGTCAGTTGACTAGAAGTCTCTCAGGTGTGAAGATGTGTTCTTGCGAAAGACATGTTGTCATGGCGAGTGTCTTGTAGGTTCGGTTAAGAGATGTCGGGGACCGAGCGGCAACCGGCGGTGACATCGCCCGTCGGTTTGTAAACCGTCGTTATGAAGCCTCGAGAATCGGAATTTGGCCCGGCGCCATCTTTGGCTTACAAGTCGGTAGCGACCATATTTGGGCGAGCTGGGGGATCTGACTCGCTCTGATTGGAAACCCACCGATACCACGTCCCGCCCACTGACACTTAACCTGACTGCACCACAGGCCTGTCAATCAAACAGACTCCAGGAAAGAGGTCTGATTTATGACTTCATCTGAATGTTATACTTTTTTAATCTTATTGTGAATTCTAATGTTGAAGTTGAGGAACTCTCCAGTGCTTCCCTCCAACTGGAGTCTCTTCTTCTTTAAAGCAGCTATTTTTATTTCATATTTCGATGTATCTTTTTGTGATTGTATCGATTTATGTTTGTTTTATAATATTGTTTAAAACTTTAGAGTTGATTCTAACGTTGTGTTACAAAAGAGCCATTATATATCATTTTTCTTTTGTCAAACAGGATTCATGACGAGAATATTTCTTTCCCTGCTGGTTATTCAGACTGATGTCGATTATTGTACTTAGGAGCATGATCAGTCTAAGTCTTAGTAATGCATTCAATGATCAGTGCCTGTTTTTTTTTATTCAAATCTAATGTATTCATTTTTACAATAAATCTTTGTTCGGAGAGATAGAAGTGTCATAAAAGTGAATAAATCTGTTAAAGAATGAGGGAATACATGTGGAAATAAAGAGCGGAATAAATAATGGATTGAAATAAAAATTAAAATAGATAGAAAAAAAAGTAAACAAAGACTAAGAAAAATCAGAAATGGAAAAACAGCTGAAAATATTTTAATGTCCTCTGCCATGAGTAAAATTTCTGTCCTGGTCAAAGTAGACCACCAAATTATGATAAAGAGGCTTCAGGACTGGGTGAGCATATTGGGTGCAGCACCAGGCTGGTTCTCTCCTCTCCACTGACTTGTGGTGTCCCGCAGGGCTCTGTTCTGGGACCTCTTTTTATTTTCCTCCTATCTGCTGGCTGAGGGACAATTCATACAAAATGTAAAAATTCTGTATGTCCTATATGCCGATAACGTGATAACATTGCCTTAATTGAACATTCATATTGAAAGGGGTTGAAAGTAACTGAGTACATTAACTCAAGGCGATGCCTCGTCATCTAAAATGAAATAACTGCCTAAAATCAACAGCTGCAACAAAATAATAGTTTTCAGATGAAGTCGGAACTAAAAGTGAATCCACTGTCTCTGCCGGAACTTTACAACGTGACATTCGGCGGAAGTGAGGGGGAAAAAAAAGCTGTTACGCTCTCAGCTGTGCGGAACCCGTGAACAAGCGGTCGTGTTGTGTGGCAGGTAAATCTTTCAGTTTTTGAAGGAACGATGTCTTCAGTTCAGCATTTGAGGGAGTTAATAAACGAGCGACTAACAGCTGCCGCCGAAGAAATATTCACAATTTTTGAAAGCACCGTCGTCCAGTACGAGGAAGAGATCAACCGGCAGCGCAGACTGCTGGACATCACCTGGCAACCGGAAATAAAGTTACACAGAACAGGTCTGTAACACTTATAACGGTCTGAATGAAACTTAACACATGAAGGGGACTCACGCAGGATCCGAATCGGAGCTCTGCGGTACATTTATTTTTCGGCTCACAGGCGGAAATTTATTTAATATTTAAAAATAAATAACATAATGAATCTCTTTGTAAAACAGCCAACATTAAGCATTAAACAGACCGGATGTATAAGACGGAGACAAACTGACAGAACTAGAAGATTTGCTCCAAAAACTGAAATGTAGGATGTGAGCTAACAAAAAACAAACAAAGGCTAGTGCTGCGTTGTGCTTCATTAATCCTTCCTTTACTTTTTCTGAAGTGTTCCTGAGCCCATGAAATGATTTCCGCTAGAGTTTTTAAAGACCGAATCTCACAGCCATCCAATATTGCTTTTTTCAGCCTTGTCTCTTGTGTTTCTGAGGTTTCTCTGGATTATCTGAATCTTTTGATGATTTTATTTACCTTTGCAATCTAACAATGAGAAACATTATTCCTAAATTGTTGTATCGTATCACCACGATTTGAAAATCAGCGCAATTCTGTTTTTATTTACATTTTGCGTAGCATCCCAAATATGTACAAATTCTACAACTTTGTACCAAACATTTCTTGCAACATTTTGAAAGTATTTGCTTAATGGATCTTTTCATAAAATAAAATAAAAAAAACATTGCACGTATAATAATTAACAATCAAAAATTGCTTAAAAGTCGAAATGGCCGTCAAACATCTTGAGGCTATTATTTTACGTGTACTCGTGTTTTCTAGCCGACTGGCCGAAGATGGCGTTTCGAGCAGCGATGTTTTTGAGCAGGACGGTGATCAACTGGGTGAGAAAGATGGAGAAATGTAGACGGCACCGTTCCAACATTCCTGCCTCTCTGCTGTGGCAGCGACATGAAAATATCGTAGCAAATCTGTCAGTTTCATTAACGTATCAAAGATTGGTACCCAGCCAGAGACAGAATCCACTGTTCTTTAACTTTATATGAAAACGTCAGCAGGTGTCTCCTTAGTTGTATTTGTGGATGCAGCAAACGAGCTGTTTTCACGGCCGGTGGTTTTCGGAAGTGTTCCTGAGCCCATGAAATGATTTCCACTATATATTAATGTTTGTTGTATTTTTTTTTTTCCTGCTTTCAAGTGTAAGAGGAAAACATCTTCTCATGTTTTGTTATTTATTACAGAAATCGACGATGTTAATTCTCATGTGAGCGACGTGCTCGACCTGTAGAGTCCTGCTGATGGTTCAAACTAGAATATCTCAGCTGTGTTTTTCTATCATCACGTTAGTAACCTTTTCCTTGTCTCCCTTCGTCCCTCCAGTCGTCCCACATCAACATGTCTGTAAGGAGGAGGACGTTCTCTCTGACCAGCAGCTCTGTAACCAGGAGAGGAACTCCAATCTGGACCAGGAGGAACCTGAACCTCCACAGATTAAAGAGGACCAGGAGGAACCAGAACCTCCACAGATTAAAGAGGACCAGGAGGAACCAGAACCTGCACAGATTAAAGAGGAAGAGGAGGAACTCTCCATCAGTCAGGAGGAAGAGCAGCTCGAACTGAAACAGGACACTGAAATCTTTATGGTGACTGGTAATTATGAGGAACGTGACCACAGTGAACCAGAACCAAACGGTGACCAGCTCCTCTCTCACAACTCTCCTGTAGCTGAGAGACATGAAGACTCAGGATCAACTACAAATTCAGAGCTGAAGCCGAAGAAGAAACCTCTCAGAAACAGAAATCGCATCGACAATGAGGACGACTCTCCCGTGTCAGAGAATCAGTGTAACACTGACGCAGGTAAAAAGCCTTTAAAATGTGACGTTTGTGGAAAAGCCTTTAAAGTACATTACAAAATGAAGAGACATTACAGAACTCACACCGGCGAGAAGCTGTTTTCGTGTGAAACTTGTGGAAAAAATTTTAGCACGAACAGCTATTTGACCGTCCACATGAGAATTCACACTGGCGAGAAGCCGTTTTCTTGCAAGACGTGCGGCAAAAGTTTCAACAACAACAGTAAGTTGACCATCCACGCGAGAACTCACACCGGCGAGAAGCTGTTTTCGTGTGAAACTTGTGGAAAAAAATTTAGCACGAACAGCTATTTGACCGTCCACATGAGAAGTCACACTGGCGAGAAGCCGTTTTCTTGCAAGACGTGCAGCAAAAGTTTCAACAACAACAGTAAGTTGACCATCCACGCGAGAACTCACACCGGCGAGAAGCCGTTTTCTTGCAAGACGTGCAGCAAAAGCTTTAACAACAATTATTCCTTGACTCTGCACACGAGGATGCACACGGGGGAGAAACTGTACAGCTGCGACGTCTGTGGGAAAAGGTTTAACGTCGTGTCAGACTTCAAAACTCACATGAGAAGTCACACGGGCGAGAAGCTGTTTTCGTGCGAAACTTGTGGAAAACGTTTTAGCACAAACAGCTATTTGACCGTCCACATGAGAAGTCACACCGGCGAGAAGCCGTTTTCTTGGAAAATGTAGTCGAGGTTTTAGTTTGATTCGTCAGTTGACTAGAAGTCTCTCAGGTGTGAAGATGTGTTCTTGCGAAAGACATGTTGTCATGGCGAGTGTCTTGTAGGTTCGGTTAAGAGATGTCGGGGACCGAGCGGCAACCGGCGGTGACATCGCCCGTCGGTTTGTAAACCGTCGTTATGAAGCCTCGAGAATCGGAATTTGGCCCGGCGCCATCTTTGGCTTACAAGTCGGTAGCGACCATATTTGGGCGAGCTGGGGGATCTGACTCGCTCTGATTGGAAACCCACCGATACCACGTCCCGCCCACTGACACTTAACCTGACTGCACCACAGGCCTGTCAATCAAACAGACTCCAGGAAAGAGGTCTGATTTATGACTTCATCTGAATGTTATACTTTTTTAATCTTATTGTGAATTCTAATGTTGAAGTTGAGGAACTCTCCAGTGCTTCCCTCCAACTGGAGTCTCTTCTTCTTTAAAGCAGCTATTTTTATTTCATATTTCGATGTATCTTTTTGTGATTGTATCGATTTATGTTTGTTTTATAATATTGTTTAAAACTTTAGAGTTGATTCTAACGTTGTGTTACAAAAGAGCCATTATATATAATTTTTCTTTTGTCAAACAGGATTCATGACGAGAATATTTCTTTCCCTGCTGGTTATTCAGACTGATGTCGATTATTGTACTTAGGAGCATGATCAGTCTAAGTCTTAGTAATGCATTCAATGATCAGTGCCTGTTTTTTTTTATTCAAATCTAATGTATTCATTTTTACAATAAATCTTTGTTCGGAGAGATAGAAGTGTCATAAAAGTGAATAAATCTGTTAAAGAATGAGGGAATACATGTGGAAATAAAGAGCGGAATAAATAATGGATTGAAATAAAAATTAAAATAGATAGAAAAAAAAGTAAACAAAGACTAAGAAAAATCAGAAATGGAAAAACTGCTGAAAATATTTTAATGTCCTCTGCCATGAGTAAAATTTCTGTCCTGGTCAAAGTAGACCACCAAATTATGATAAAGAGGCTTCAGGACTGGGTGAGCATATTGGGTGCAGCACCAGGCTGGTTCTCTCCTCTCCACTGACTTGTGGTGTCCCGCAGGGCTCTGTTCTGGGACCTCTTTTTATTTTCCTCCTATCTGCTGGCTGAGGGACAATTCATACAAAATGTAAAAATTCTGTATGTCCTATATGCCGATAACGTGATAACATTGCCTTAATTGAACATTCATATTGAAAGGGGTTGAAAGTAACTGAGTACATTAACTCAAGGCGATGCCTCGTCATCTAAAATGAAATAACTGCCTAAAATCAACAGCTGCAACAAAATAATAGTTTTCAGATGAAGTCGGAACTAAAAGTGAATCCACTGTCTCTGCCGGAACTTTACAACGTGACATTCGGCGGAAGTGAGGGGGAAAAAAAAGCTGTTACGCTCTCAGCTGTGCGGAACCCGTGAACAAGCGGTCGTGTTGTGTGGCAGGTAAATCTTTCAGTTTTTGAAGGAACGATGTCTTCAGTTCAGCATTTGAGGGAGTTAATAAACGAGCGACTAACAGCTGCCGCCGAAGAAATATTCACAATTTTTGAAAGCACCGTCGTCCAGTACGAGGAAGAGATCAACCGGCAGCGCAGACTGCTGGACATCACCTGGCAACCGGAAATAAAGTTACACAGAACAGGTCTGTAACACTTATAACGGTCTGAATGAAACTTAACACATGAAGGGGACTCATGCAGGATCCGAATCGGAGCTCTGCGGTACATTTATTTTTCGGCTCACAGGCGGAAATTTATTTAATATTTAAAAATAAACAACATAATGAATCTCTTTGTAAAACAGCCAACATTAAGCATTAAACAGACCGGATGTATAAGACGGAGACAAACTGACAGAACTAGAAGATTTGCTCCAAAAACTGAAATGTAGGATGTGAGCTAACAAAAAACAAACAAAGGCTAGTGCTGCGTTGTGCTTCATTAATCCTTCCTTTACTTTTTCTGAAGTGTTCCTGAGCCCATGAAATGATTTCCGCTAGAGTTTTTAAAGACCGAATCTCACAGCCATCCAATATTGCTTTTTTCAGCCTTGTCTCTTGTGTTTCTGAGGTTTCTCTGGATTATCTGAATCTTTTGATGATTTTATTTACCTTTGCAATCTAACAATGAGAAACATTATTCCTAAATTGTTGTATCGTATCACCACGATTTGAAAATCAGCGCAATTCTGTTTTTATTTACATTTTGCGCAGCATCCCAAATATGTACAAATTCTACAACTTTGTACCAAACATTTCTTGCAACATTTTGAAAGTATTTGCTTAATGGATCTTTTCATAAAATAAAATAAAAAAAACATTGCACATATAATAATTAACAATCAAAAATTGCTTAAAAGTCGAAATGGCCGTCAAACATCTTGAGGCTATTATTTTACGTGTACTCGTGTTTTCTAGCCGACTGGCCGAAGATGGCGTTTCGAGCAGCGATGTTTTTGAGCAGGACGGTGATCAACTGGGTGAGAAAGATGGAGAAATGTAGACGGCACCGTTCCAACATTCCTGCCTCTCTGCTGTGGCAGCGACATGAAAATATCGTAGCAAATCTGTCAGTTTCATTAACGTATCAAAGATTGGTACCCAGCCAGAGACAGAATCCACTGTTCCCTTACTTTATATTAAAATGTCAGCAGGTGTCTCCTTAGTTGTATTTGTGGATGCAGCAAACGAGCTGTTTTCACGGCAAGTGGTTTTCGGAAGTGTTCCTGAGCCCATGAAATGATTTCCACTAGATATTAATGTTTGTTGTATTTTTTTTTTTTTTCCTGCTTTCAAGTGTAAGAGGAAAACATCTTCTCATGTTTTGTTATTTATTACAGAAATCGACGATGTTAATTCTCATGTGAGCGACGTGCTCGACCTGTAGAGTCCTGCTGATGGTTCAAACTAGAATATCTCAGCTGTGTTTTTCTATCATCACGTTAGTAACCTTTTCCTTGTCTCCCTTCGTCCCTCCAGTCGTCCCACATCAACATGTCTGTAAGGAGGAGGACGTTCTCTCTGACCAGCAGCTCTGTAACCAGGAGAGGAACTCCAATCTGGACCAGGAGGAACCAGAACCTCCACAGATTAAAGAGGACCAGGAGGAACCAGAACCTCCACAGATTAAAGAGGACCAGGAGGAACCAGAACCTGCACAGATTAAAGAGGAAGAGGAGGAACTCTCCATCAGTCAGGAGGAAGAGCAGCTCGAACTGAAACAGGACACTGAAATCTTTATGGTGACTGAGGAACGTGACCACAGTGAACCAGAACCAAACGGTGACCAGCTCCTCTCTCACAACTCTCCTGTAGCTGAGAGACATGAAGACTCAGGATCAACTACAAATTCAGAGCTGAAGCCGAAGAAGAGATGTCTCAGAAACAGAAATCGCATCGACAATGAGGACGACTCTCCCGTGTCAGAGAGTCAGTGTAACACTGACGCAGGTAAAAAGCCTTTAAAATGTGACGTTTGTGGAAAAGCCTTTAAAGTACATTCCAAAATGAAGAGACATTACAGAACTCACACCGGCGAGAAGCTGTTTTCGTGTGAAACTTGTGGAAAAAATTTTAGCACGAACAGCTATTTGACCGTCCACATGAGAATTCACACTGGCGAGAAGCCGTTTTCTTGCAAGACGTGCAGCAAAAGTTTCAACAACAACAGTAAGTTGACCATCCACGTGAGAACTCACACCGGCGAGAAGCTGTTTTCGTGTGAAACTTGTGGAAAAAAATTTAGCACGAACAGCTATTTGACCGTCCACATGAGAAGTCACACTGGCAAGAAGCCGTTTTCTTGCAAGACGTGCAGCAAAAGTTTCAACAACAACAGTAAGTTGACCATCCACGCGAGAACTCACACCGGCGAGAAGCCGTTTTCTTGCAAGACGTGCAGCAAAAGCTTTAACAACAATTATTCCTTGACTCTGCACACGAGGATGCACACGGGGGAGAAACTGTACAGCTGCGACGTCTGTGGGAAAAGGTTTAACGTCGTGTCAGACTTCAAAACTCACATGAGAAGTCACACGGGCGAGAAGCTGTTTTCGTGCGAAACTTGTGGAAAAAGTTTTAGCACAAACAGCTATTTGACCGTCCACATGAGAAGTCACACGGGCGAGAAGCTGTTTTCGTGCGAAACTTGTGGAAAAAGTTTTAGCACAAACAGCTATTTGACCGTCCACATGAGAAGTCACACGGGCGAGAAGCTGTTTTCGTGCGAAACTTGTGGAAAAAGTTTTAGCACAAACAGCTATTTGACCGTCCACATGAGAAGTCACACCGGCGAGAAGCCGTTTTCTTGCAAGACGTGCAGCAAAAGCTTTAGCAACAATTATTTCTTGACTCTCCACACGAGGACGCACACGGGGGAGAAACCGTTTTCGTGAGAAACTTGCGGAAAAAGTTATAGCAAGAACCGCTATTTGACCGTCCACAAGAGAAGTCACACGGGCGAGAAGCTGTTTTCATTTGAAACTTGTGGAAAAAGTTTTACCACAAACAGCTGTTTGACCGTCCACATGAGAAGTCACACTGGCGAGAAGCCGTTTTCTTGGAAAATGTAGTCGAGGTTTTAGTTTGATTCGTCAGTTGACTAGAAGTCGCTCAGGTGTGAAGATGTGTTCTTGCGAAAGACATGTTGTCATGGCGAGTGTCTTGTAGGTTCGGTTAAGAGATGTCGGGGACCGAGCGGCAATCGGCGGTGACATCGCCCGTCGGTTTGTAAACCGTCGTTATGAAGCCTCGAGAATCGGAATTTGGCCCGGCGCCATCTTTGGCTTACAAGTCGGTAGCGACCATATTTGGGCGAGCTGGGGGATCTGACTCGCTCTGATTGGAAACCCACCGATACCACGTCCCGCCCACTGACACTTAACCTGACTGCACCACAGGCCTGTCAATCAAACAGACTCCAGGAAAGAGGTCTGATTTATGACTTCATCTGAATATTATACTTTTTTAATCTTATTGTGAATTCTAATGTTGAAGTTGAGGAACTCTCCAGTGCTTCCCTCCAACTGGAGTCTCTTCTTCTTTAAAGCAGCTATTTTTATTTCATATTTCGATGTATCTTTTTGTGATTGTATCGATTTATGTTTGTTTTATAATATTGTTTAAAACTTTAGAGGTGATTCTAACGTTGTGTTACAAAAGAGCCATTATATGTAATTTTTCTTTTGTCAAACAGGATTAATGATGAGAATATTTCTTTCCCTACTGGTTATTCAGACTGATGTCGATTATTGTACTTAGGAGCATGATCAGTCTAAGTCTTAGTAATGCATTCAATGATCAGTGCCTGTTTTTTTTATTCAAATCTAATGTATTCATTTTTACAATAAATCTTTGTTCGGAGAGATAGAAGTGTCATAAAAGTGAATAAATCTGTTAAAGAATGAGGGAATACCTGTGGAAATAAAGAGCGGAATACATAATGGATTGAAATAAAAATTAAAATAGATAGAAAAAAAAAGTAAACAAAGACTAAGAAAAATCAGAAATGGAAAAACAGCTGAAAATATTTTAATGTCCTCTGCCATGAGTAAAATTTCTGTCCTGGTCAAAGTAGACCACCAAATTATGATAAAGAGGCTTCAGGACTGGGTGAGCATATTGGGTGCAGCACCAGGCTGGTTCTCTCCTCTCCACTGACTTGTGGTGTCCCGCAGGGCTCTGTTCTGGGACCTCTTTTTATTTTCCTCCTATCTGCTGGCTGAGGGACAATTCATACAAAATGTAAAAATTCTGTATGTCCTATATGCCGATAACGTGATAACATTGCCTTAATTGAACATTCATATTGAAAGGGGTTGAAAGTAACTGAGTACATTAACTCAAGGCGATGCCTCGTCATCTAAAATGAAATAACTGCCTAAAATCAACAGCTGCAACAAAATAACAGTTTTCGGGTGAAGGCGGAACAAAAGGTTAACCGCTGTCTCTGCCGGAACTTCACAATGTGACATTCGGCGGAAGAGTCATGCTTTCCACTGAGTGCATGTGCGGAACCCGTGAACAAGCGGTCGTGTTGTGTGGCAGATTCAGTTTTTGAAGGAACGATGTCTTCAGTTCAGCATTTGAGGGAGTTAATAAACGAGCGACTAACAGCTGCCGCCGAAGAAATATTCACAATTTTTGAAAGCACCGTCGTCCAGTACGAGGAAGAGATCAACCGGCAGCGCAGACTGCTGGACATCACCTGGCAACCGGAAATAAAGTTACACAGAACAGGTCTGTAACACTTATAACGGTCTGAATGAAACTTAACACATGAAGGGGACTCATGCAGGATCCGAATCGGAGCTCTGCGGTACATTTATTTTTCGGCTCACAGGCGGAAATTTATTTAATATTTAAAAATAAATAACATAATGAATCTCTTTGTAAAACAGCCAACATTAAGCATTAAACAGACCGGATGTATAAGACGGAGACAAACTGATAGAACTAGAAGATTTGCTCCAAAAACTGAAATGTAGGATGTGAACAAACAAAGGCTAGTGCTGCGTTGTGCTTCATTAATCCTTCCGTTACTTTTTCTGAAGTGTTCCTGAGCCCATGAAATGATTTCCGCTAGAGTTTTTAAAGACCGAATCTCACAGCCATCCAATATTGCTTTTTTCAGCCTTGTCTCTTGTGTTTCTGAGGTTTCTCTGGATTATCTGAATCTTTTGATGATTTTATTTACCTTTGCAATCTAACAATGAGAAACATTATTCCTAAATTGTTGTATCGTATCGCCACGATTTGAAAATCAGCGCAATTCTGTTTTTATTTACATTTTGGGCAGCATCCCAAATATGTACAAATTCTACAACTTTGTACCAAACATTTCTTGCAACATTTTGAAAGTATTTGCTTAATGGATCTTTTCATAAAATAAAATAAAAAAACATTGCACGTATAATAATTAACAATCAAAAATTGCTTAAAGGTCGAAATGGCCGTCAAACATCTTGAGGCCATTATTTTACGTGTACTCGTGTTTTCTAGCCGACTGGCCGAAGATGGCGTTTCGAGCAGCGATGTTTTTGAGCAGGACGGTGATTAACTGGGTGAGAAAGATGGAGAAATGTAGACGGCACCGTTCCAACATTCCTGCCTCTCTGCTGTGGCAGCGACATGAAAATATCGTAGCAAATCTGTCAGTTTCATTAACGTATCAAAGATTGGTACCCAGCCAGAGACAGAATCCACTGTTCTTTAACTTTATATGAAAACGTCAGCAGGTGTCTCCTTAGTTGTATTTGTGGATGCAGCAAACGAGCTGTTTTCACGGCCGGTGGTTTTCGGAAGTGTTCCTGAGCCCATGAAATGATTTCCACTATATATTAATGTTTGTTGTATTTTTTTTTTTCCTGCTTTCAAGTGTAAGAGGAAAACATCTTCTCATGTTTTGTTATTTATTACAGAAATCGACGATGTTAATTCTCATGTGAGCGACGTGCTCGACCTGTAGAGTCCTGCTGATTGTTCAAACTAGAATATCTCAGCTGTGTTTTTCTATCATCACGTTAGTAACCTTTTCCTTGTCTCCCTTCGTCCCTCCAGTCGTCCCACATCAACATGTCTGTAAGGAGGAGGACGTTCTCTCTGACCAGCAGCTCTGTAACCAGGAGAGGAACTCCAATCTGGACCAGGAGGAACCACAACTTCCACAGATTAAAGAGGACCAGGAGGAACCAGAACCTCCACAGATTAAAGAGGACCAGGAGGAACCAGAACCTCCACAGATTAAAGAGGAAGAGGAGGAACCAGAACCTGCACAGATTAAAGAGGAAGAGGAGGAACTCTCCATCAGTCAGGAGGAAGAGCAGCTCGAACTGAAACAGGACACTGAAATCTTTATGGTGACTGGTAATTATGAGGAACGTGACCACAGTGAACCAGAACCAAACGGTGACCAGCTCCTCTCTCACAACTCTCCTGTAGCTGAGAGACATGAAGACTCAGGATCAACTACAAATTCAGAGCTGAAGCCGAAGAAGAAACCTCTCAGAAACAGAAATCGCATCGACAATGAGGACGACTCTCCCATGTCAGAGAGTCAGTGTAACACTGACGCAGGTAAAAAGCCTTTCAAATGTGACGTTTGTGGAAAAGCCTTTAAAGTACATTACAAAATGAAGAGACATTACAGAATCCACACCGGCGAGAAGCCGTTTTCTTGCGAAACGTGCGGCAAAAGTTTCATCGACAACAGTAAGTTGACCATCCACGTGAGAAGTCACACCGGCGAGAAGCCGTTTTCTTGCGAAACGTGCGGCAAAAGTTTCATCGACAACAGTAAGTTGACCATCCACGTGAGAATTCACACCGGCGAGAAGCCGTTTTCTTGCAAGACGTGCAGCAAAAGCTTTAGCAACAGTTATTCCTTGACTAAGCACACGAGGATGCACACGGGGGAGAAACCGTACAGCTGCGACGTCTGCGGGAAAAGGTTTAATGTAACGTCAAACTTCAAAGTTCACGTGAGGAGTCACACGGCCGAGAAGCCATACTCCTGCAGAACGTGTGGCAGAAAATTTCATTGTGACAGCGAGTTGACCGTCCACATGAGATGCCACACAGGCGAGAAGCCGTTTTCGTGTGAAACTTGCGGAAAAACTTTTAGCACGAACCGCTATTTGACCCTCCACAGGAGAAGTCACACGGGCGAGAAGCCGTTTTCGTGCGAAACTTGCGGAAAAAGTTACAGCGCGAACCGCAATTTGACCGTCCACAGGAGAATTCACGCGGACAAGAAGCCGTTTCCTTGCAAATCGTAGTCGAGGTTTTAGTTTGATTCGTCAGTTGACTAGAAGTCACTCAGGTGTGAAGATGTGTTCTTGCGAAAGACATGTTGTCATGGCGAGTGTCTTGTAGGTTCGGTTAAGAGATGTCGGGGACCGAGCGGCAACCGGCGGTGACATCGCCCGTCGGTTTGTAAACCGTCGTTATGAAGCCTCGAGAATCGGAATTTGGCCCGGCGCCATCTTTGGATTACAAGTCGGTAGCGACCATATTTGGGCGAGCTGGGGGATCTGACTTGCTCTGATTGGAAACCCACCGATACCACGTCCCGCCCACCGACATTTAACCTGACTGCACCACAGGCCTGTCAATCAAACAGACTCCAGGAAAGAGGTCTGATTTATGACTTCGTCTGAATGTTATACTTTTTTAATCTTATTGTGAATTCTAATGTTGAAGTTGAGGAACTCTCGTGCTTCCCTCCAACTGGAGTCTCTTCTTCTTTAAAGCAGCTATTTTTATTTCATATTTCGATGTATCTTTTTGTGATTGTATCGATTTATGTTTGTTTTATAATATTGTTTAAAACTTTAGAGTTGATTCTAACGTTGTGTTACAAAAGAGCCATTATATGTAATTTTTCTTTTGTCAAACAGGATTTATGACGAGAATATTTCTTTCCCTACTGGTTATTCAGACTGATGTCGATTATTGTACTTAGGAGCATGATCAGTCTAAGTCTTAGTAATGCATTCAATGATCAGTGCCTGTTTTTTTTTATTCAAATCCAATGTATTCATTTTTACAATAAATCTTTGTACGGAGAGATAGAAGTGTCATAAAAGTGAATAAATCTGTTAAAGAATGAGGGAATACATGTGGAAATAAAGAGCGGAATAAATAATGGATTGAAACAAAAATTAAAGTAGATAGAAAAAAAGTAAACAAAGACTAAGAAAAATCAGAAATGGAAAAATAGCTGAAAATATTTTAATGTCCTCTGCCATGAGTAAAATTTCTGTCCTGGTACTCCTTGAACTCAGGTCGGCATTGGACAAAGTAGACCACCAAATTATGATAAAGAGGCTTCAGGACTGGGTGAGCATATTGGGTGCAGCACCAGGCTGGTTCTCTCCTCTCCACTGACTTGTGGTGTCCCGCAGGGCTCTGTTCTGGGACCTCTTTTTATTTTCCTCATACCTGCTGGCTGAGGGACAATTCATACAAAATGTAAGAATTCTGTATGTCCTATATGCAGATTACGTGTAATGTAATTAGATGACATCTGTTCATCTAATAAAAAAAATAACTTTAAATAAATAACTACATAAACCAACTGCAACAAAAGAAAATGCTGTCTTCATCTGAAGGGGGGAACTAAATGTTATTCCACTGCATCTGCCAGAACTTCACAGTTCGATATCCGGCGGAAGTAGAAAAAAAAAGGTGGGAGCAGCTAAAGTAGCATTTACCCTAGAAAGCGTGGTTGGAAAACAGTCGAGGAAAGTCGATAAATAAGTTTTGGAATTTATCAATGAAATATCGTAGCAAATCTGTCAGTTTCATTAACGTATCAAAGATTGGTACCCAGCCAGAGACAGAATCCACTGTTCCCTTACTTTATATGAAAACGTCAGCAGGTGTCTCCTTAGTTGTATTTTGGGGGTTCGTCCTGCTTTCAATTATAAGAAGAAAACTCAGAAAAACATCTTCTAATGTTTCGTTATTTATTACAGAAATCTGCTATGACTTCATATGTGAGCAACGTGCTCGACCTGTAGAGCTGATGGTCGTAGATGTAGAGTCCTGCTGATGGTTAAAAACTGGAATATATTTTCTCAGATGTGTTTTTCTTTCATCACGTTAGTAACCTTTTCCTCATCTGCCTTCGTCCCTCCAGACGTCCCACAGCAACATGTCTGTAAGGAGGAGGACGTTCTCCCTGACCAGCAGCTCTGTAACCAGGAGAGGAACTCCAGTCTGGACCAGGAGGAACCAGAACCTCCACAGGTTAAAGAGGAAGAGGAGGAACCAGAACCTCCAAGGATTAAAGAGGAAGAGGAGGAACTCTCCATCAGTCAGGAGGAAGAGCAGCTCGAACTGAAACAGGAGACTGAAATATTTATGGTGACTGGTAATTATGAGGAACATGACCACAGTGAACCAGAACCAAACGGTGACCAGCTCCTCTCTCACAAGTCTCCTGTAGCTGAGAGACATGAAGACTCAGGATCAACTACAAATGCAGAGCTGAAGCCGAAGAAAAGATGTCTCAGAAGCAGAAATCCCATTGACAATGAGGACAACTCTCCCGTGTCAGAGAGTCAGTGCAACACTGACGCAGGTAAAAAGCCTTTAAAATGTGACGTTTGTGGAAAAGCCTTTAAAGTACCTTCCAAAATGAAGAGACATTACAGAATCCACACGAGCGAGGAGCTGTTTTTTTGCAGAATGTGCGGCAAAAGGTTCATCGACAACAGTACGTTGACTATCCATGTGAAAAGTCACACGGACAAGAAGCCGTTTTCTTGCAAAAAGTGCGGCAAAAGTTTCATCGACAACAGTAAGTTGACCATCCATGTGAAAAGTCACACCGGCAAGAAGCCGATTTCTTGCAAAACGTGCGGCAAAAGTTTCATCAACCACAGTAAATTTATCATCCACGTGAGAACTCACACCGGCGAGAAGCCGTTTTCTTGCAAGACGTGCAGCAAAAGCTTTAGCAACAATTATTCCTTGACTCTGCACACGAGGACGCACACGGGGGAGAAACTGTACAGCTGCGACGTCTGCGGGAAAAGGTTTAACATCACGTCAAACTTCAAAACTCACATGAGAACTCACACCGGCGAGAAGCCGTTTTCTTGCAAGACGTGCAGCAAAAGCTTTAGCAACAATTATTCCTTGACTCTGCACACGAGGACGCACACGGGGGAGAAACTGTACAGCTGCGACGTCTGCGGGAAAAGGTTTAACGTCACGTCAAACTTCAAAACTCACATGAGGAATCACACGTGCGAGAAGCCGTACTCCTGCAGAACGTGTGGCAGAAAATTTCATTGTGACAGCGAGTTGACCGTCCACATGAGAAGTCACACAGGCGAGAAGCCGTTTTCGTGCGAAACTTGCGGAAAAAGTTATAGCAAGAACCGCTATTTGACCGTCCACATGAGAAGTCACGCGAACGAGAAGGCGTTTTCTTGGAAAACGTAGTCGAGGTTTTAGTTTGATTCGTCAGTTGACTAGAAGTCGCTCAGGTGTGAAGATGTGTTCTTGCGAAAGACATGTTGTCATGGCGAGTGTCTTGTAGGTTCGGTTAAGAGATGTCGGGGACCGAGCGGCAACCGGCGGTGACATCGCCCGTCGGTTTGTAAACCATCGTTATGAAGCCTCGAGAATCGGAATTTGGCCCGGCGCCATCTTTGGCTTACAAGTTGGTAGCGACCATATTTGGGCGAGCTGGGGGATCTGACTTGCTCTGATTGGAAACCCACCGATACTACATCCTGCCCACTGACACTTAACCTGACTGCACCACAGGCCTGTCAATCAAACAGACTCCAGGAAAGAGGTCTGATTTATGACTTTGTCTGAATGTTATACTTTTTTAATCTTATTGTGAATTCTAATGTTGAAGTTGAGGAACTCTCCAGTGCTTCCCTCCAACTGGAGTCTCTTCTCCTTTAAAGCAGCTATTTTTATTTCATATTTCTATGTATCTTTTTGTGATTGTATTGATTTACTTTTGTTTTATAATATTGTTTAAAACTTTAGAGGTGATTCTAACGTTGTGTTACAAAAGAGCCATTACATGTAATTTTTCTTTTGTCAAACAGGATTTATGACGAGAATATTTCTTTCCCTACTGGTTATTCAGACTGATGTTGATTATTGTACTTAGGAGCATGATCAGTCTAGGTCTTAGTAATGCATTCAATGATCAGTGCCTGTTTATTTATTCAAATCTAATGTATTTATTTTTACAATAAATCTTTGTACGGAGAGATAAAAGTGTCATAAAAGTGAATAAATCTGTTAAAGAATGAGGGAATACGTGGAAATAAAGAGCGGAATAAATGAATTGAAACAAAAACATTTAAATAGATAGAAAAAAAAAAGTAAACAAAGACAGATGAATCAGAAATGGAAAAACAGCTGAAAATATTTTAATGTCTTCTGCCATGAGTAAAATTTCTGTCCTGGTACTCCTTGAACTCAGGTCAAAAGGACAAAGTAGACCACCAAATTATGATAAAGAGGCTTCAGGACTGGGTGAGCATATTGGGTGCAGCACCAGGCTGGTTCTCTCCTCTCCACTGACTTGTGGTGTCCCGCAGGGCTCTGTTCTGGGACCTCTTTTTATTTTCCTCATATCTGCTGGCTGAGGGACAATTCATACAAAATGTAAAAATTCTGTAT
The DNA here is from genome assembly GCF_022577435.1 of Embiotoca jacksoni. Taxonomy (NCBI): domain Eukaryota; kingdom Metazoa; phylum Chordata; class Actinopteri; family Embiotocidae; genus Embiotoca; species Embiotoca jacksoni. The sequence goes on from NW_027185401.1 coordinate 2,541,996, forward strand.
GTCCTATATGCAGATTACGTGTAATGTAATTAGATGACATCTGTTCATCTAATAAAAAAAATAACTTTAAATAAATAACTACATAAACCAACTGCAAAAAAAAAAAAATGCTGTCTTCATCTGAAGGGGGGAACTAAACGTTATTCCACTGCATCTGTCAGAACTTCACAGTTTGATATCTGGCAGAATTAGAAAAAAAAGGGGGTCGCAGCAAAAGTAGCGTTTACCCCAGAAAGCGTGGTTGGAAAACAGTCGAGGAAAGTCGATAAATACGTTTTGGAATTTATCAATGAAATAGGTTTAATTAATAGAATTTAGTTTGTTTTTTTGTTTTATTTTATGTCAACCTTTTGCTCCTCACTCCAGTCCAGCAGGTGGCGGGAATGCACCTTTAAGTCGGTCTGCTAACCGCTAAAAAACTAAAAACAAACTAATAGTAGAAGAAGAAAAAAGGCGGCAGTGGCTTTCAACTTGATGAGTGTGTGGACCTCCTGGAAAACGACCGTCTTGTGGTATTGCAGATAAATATTCCAGTTGTTGAAGTCACAACGTCTTCAGTTAGCATTTGAGATCAGCGAGTGAATAACTGCTGCTGCTGAAGAAATATTCTCCGTGTTTGAATAAAACATCGTCCAGTTCCAGGAAGAGACGACAGACAGACTGCTGGATGTCACCTGGATACCCCAAATAAAGCTACACAGAACAGGTCTGTAAAACTGTAATGGTCTCAATGAAACTAACACATGAAGGATCCTAATCAGAGCTTTTGTTACATTCATTTTTAGGGTAACAGACGGATATTAGTGCAGCTGCAGTCACTTTTCAGAAAGAAATAACATGAATGAATGTCTTTCTAAAAAAAGAAACATTAAGTCGACCGTATGTATAATATTCAGAGAAACTGACTGAAGTAGAAGATTTGATTAAAAAATTGAAAGATAGGATGAGCTAACAAATAAAGACCAAACAAAGAGTTGCGTTTTGCCGCGTTAATGGTTCCTTAAGAAACCGCATGAAGTCTGAAGGGAAAAAGATGAAATACAGAATTATCCCCAAAAACGGTAGCAGAGGAACTCAGGAAATTTTGTCACCAAAATCCAAAGCTTATTTTTTTCTAAACTACACTTTCAAGGTGACTCCAACACATCGTAGACAACAATAATATTTCTTTCACTGCTGGTTATTCAGACGGATGTTCCCAAGACGATGGATTAATTATTGATTGATTATTGTACCTACGAGCATCTTCAGTCTAAGTGGTGGCAATGCATCCAATTTAGATCATGGGACAAAACCCTGTCTCTCCCAGGCCATGAACAAACCACTTTTTATTTAACTTTCCCAGCATCAAATCAATGATCAGCAGCACTAATTGGAACTCTGGTTGTCAAAGTGAAAGTATGAACACCTCTTAGGAATAAAGTTCAAAAGAACGGGACTCACGGTGGAGAGGTCTTCCCCCGTCTCTGCTAACTTGACCAAATGACCCCTCAAACCTTTTTCAGACCTGGAGTGAGGCAAACCAAGGAAATGCGATCAGACGCTTTCCAATCCCAAGTCCCTTCTCTCACGTGACAACATCGCCATCTCGTGGTTGGGGTTGGGAGCACCACTGGCACTCATCTACTATACATGAGTTTCAGAGGAGCAGAGCCATTGGATTAAAACACACACCGCCACGGGAGTTTCCGTTATTTTTTTATTTTTTTTGTTCTAGTTTGTTTTGTTCAGCTGTTTTTCCATTTTTCTATTTCTGATTCTTCTTAGTCTTTGTTTACTTTTTTTTTTTTCTTATGAAGCATCACAAAGATAACTTTTTAAAAAAGCTCAAACTTTTGACTTTATCTATTTCCAAATCTTTAGTTTCTTTCCCTTATTTATTCCGTTCTTTATTTCCTCATTCTTTTACAGATTTATTCATTTTTATGGCACTTCATATCTCTCCGTACAAAGATTTATTGTTCAAATAAATACATTAGATTAGAAAAAAAAAAACAGGCACTGATCATTGTATGCTTTATCAAGTCTAAGACTGATGATGCCTCATAGTTACAATAATCGTTTAATCCATCAGTTTGGGAACATCAGTCTGAATAACCGGCAGTGAAAGAAATATTCTTATCAAACTTTGAAAAAGGAAAGTTTATTTATCTGGCGCCTTTTACAACACCATGTTAAACACCTTCTTCAACCCCGTTTCTCAAAAAGTTGGGATGCTTTGAAAAATGTAAAATGCGATGATTTGCAAATCACGTAAACCCATAGTTAAATTTAAAATAGACCAAAGACAACATCAAATTACAAATGAGCATATCTTTTTCATAAAATAGAATTTCTCTGCTTCAACATTTGATATGTTGTCTTTGGTCTATTTTCAATTAAATAGGGGTTTTACATCATTTGCAAATCACCACATTCTTATTTTTATTTACATTTTACACAGCGTCCCTACCTTTTTTGGGGGGAGGAATCGTGGTTGTACAAGTTGCTAGTGTCACCTCTAAAGTCTGAAACAATGAAAACTTAATGCAGCGACAAAATAAATGGAAACATGAAATGAAACAACCGGCTTTGAAACACATCAGAAAAGACTCCGGCTGGCAGGAAGCACTAAAGAGTCTCTCAGTTTCAACATCTGAGTTCAAAATAAAACTGAGGTAGATTAAACAAAAAATTAAATAAATGACAACAGACAGTCACAGACCTGAATATGATATGAAATGACAAAGAATACACGGGTGACATCTTGTACGTGCCGTTTGTGACTAAAGTTTAGGTGCACAAGCCACAGTGATGGAGGTGAAGGGAAACAAATACGTTTGTGTTTTCTCTGGTAAAGAAGAAAAAAGAGAGAAGCTGCTTTTTCTGCCTCTCTTTTCATGCTTTTTTTTTTTCTTTTTATATTTACGTTGTCGTGCCATGATTCTACAGAAGCACATCGCATTCACAAAATAAGATTTCGTTCGGAGACCACGTCTTGTAAATACGAAGGACTATCTCATCATCGTCAGTAAGAGATTTCAGATCTCGTAATTTTGAGAAAATGCTCATAATTAAGAGATAATGTTACAAAACACTGAAATGTAAACAAATACAAGTTTAAAACACAAGTTCACAGTGTAACTCGGCAACCATGGCGACATTATACTTCCTGTTTCCTGTAAAAGTTTACACGCCTGTTCACACAAGTGTGACATTTTCCAAAACCCACGAAATTGAAAAACAAGCTGCGATAACGCTAAAAGTGAAAATGCAATCAAGATTAACCACGAAACAAAACAAAACTTTGATTTGTGCATTCTGAAACGGATCAAAACCCAGATTTCATTAGAGCCATCTCACACAGTGTTTCACGGAATAAACTAACGCGGTTTTTTGTTTTTTTTCCTCAAGCTCGGCTTCACATCGGATTTTTTTTTTTCCTTCAGGAGTTTCAGGACTGCGGCTTCTCGCCTGTGTGAGTCCTCATGTGAGTTTTCAAGTGCGCTCGCAGAATGAACCCTCGGTCACAGGTGTTGCAGACGTACGGCTTCTCGCCCGTGTGGCTCTTCATGTGCGTCTTCAGGTTGGAGTTCTGACTGAATCGTTTCCCGCAGGTGTTGCAGAGGTACGGCTTCTCGCCCGTGTGACTCCTCATGTGGAGAATCAGCTGAATGCTCTGGCTGAAGATTTTCCCGCAGATGTTGCAGGAAAACGGCTTCTCGCCGGTGTGAGTCCTCATGTGGTTCGTCAGCGTGGATTTGTAGCTGAATCGTTTCCCGCAGGTGTTGCAGAGGTACGGCTTCTCGCCCGTGTGCGTCCTCATGTGCCTGTTCAGTTCCGACGTGATGATGAATCTTTTCCCGCACGTTTCGCAAGAATACGGCTTCTCGCCCGTGTGTCTCCTCATGTGGACTTTCAGGTCGGCGTTGTAACTGAAATTCATCCGACATATTTTGCAAGAGTACGGCTTCTCGCTGGTGTGTTTTCTGTAATGTTTCCGAATTTTGGACTGACATTTACAGACTTTTCCAAAAACGTCGCCCTTCAGAGACGTCTTGTCTGCGTCGGTGTCACACTGGCTCTCCGCATTTCTAGTCGATCCCGACTCTTCACGCCGGCTTCCTCTCTGATCTCGGCTCTTGGCTACAAGAGAGTTGTGAGTCAAGCCACTGTTCGGTCCTGGTTCACAGTGGTCACGTTGCTCATCAGCAGGAGTCACCATGACGGTTTCCGTCTCCTGCTTCAGTTCGAGCTGCCCTTCCTCCTGATTGGTGCGGAGTTCCTCCTCTTCCTCTTTAATCTGTGGCGGTTCTGGTTCCTCCTGGTCCAGACTGGAGTTCCTCTCCTGGTCTGAGAGCTGCTGGTCGGACACAACTTCCACCTCCTTGCAGACATTTTGCCACGGGACGTCTGGAGGGACAAAAAAAGGGACACGAGGAAAACGGTCACTTAACGGGACGATAGCAAAACACATTAACGGGGCACCCGAGTGAATTTGATTATAAATATATGAAATAAATTCCTCAGAATCCGACTTATTTTCACGATGTTTAATTACATAAAGAATTTGTCTTAATGTCGTGGTGCATAACACAAAAACAAATAGGGGGAAGAAACAAGTAGTGAGAAAAAACAGTGAACTTTTTCACAAATCAGACATCATTTTTTATGCTGATTTATTTGTATTTTTTTTTTATGAATAAACTGCTGTCCTGAGCGTCACTTAATGTGTCAGGACATTTTTTTTAAATTTTTTTTATTTTACTGCAGGTAAAAGTCCAAACTCTGCACATCGCTCTTTGCCAACTTGCTCCACTCGTCAGTGAAACGAAATATGTTGTTGTTGTTGTTGTTTTTTTGTTCGTTTTACAGACCTGTTCTGTGTAATTTTATTTCGGGTTTTAAGACGATATCCAGCAGTTTGCGTTGACGGTCGATCTCCTCCTCGTACCGGACGACGGTTTCTGCAAAGACTCCGAATATTTCTTCCGCGGCAGCTGTTAGTCGGTCGTTGATAAACTCTCTGAAATGCTGAACCGAAGACATTGTTTGCTTGAAAAAAAAAAAAAAAAAGAAAAAAGAAGGAAATATTTATCTGCGATACGACAACACAAGGTCCACCAATCCGCTAAGGTAACGCTAAAAGCGCAGCGTTGTTCGTTCGCCGGATGTTACACTGTGAAGTTCAGTCGGAGGCAGAGTGTTGACTTTGGTTCCGCCTTCGACTAAATAACTCGATAAGCCTCAGCGAAGAAATGATTCGATTTTGGTGGTCAGTAAATTAAGTATGTGAAGAAATTAAAAAAAAAAAAAAGAGAGAGAAGAACTCCAATTCAAGCAGCTCTTTAAAAAAAAGCCGTTTTTACTAGACGGTCGGAACTAAATATTAACTCACTGCCTCTGCCGGAGCTTCCCGGTGTGACATCCGGCGGATGTAAACAACGAAACCGCTCGTAAGCGTTAGCTTTAGTGGGCGTGTGGACCTTGTTGGAGACGCTATGTCGACGTATTGCAGATAAATATTCAAAATTGCTGAAGCAACGATGTCCTCGGTTCATTATTTGAGAGAGTTTGTCAACGAGCGACTGACTGCTGCTGCGGAGGAAATATTCAAAGTGTTTGAAAAAACCGTCGTCCAGTACGAAGAAGAGATCGACCGGCAGCGCAGACTGCTGGACATCACCTGGAAACCCGAAATTAAATTACACAGAATAGGTCTGTAAATCCATGAATAAATAACACGAATGATTAAATAGATCGAGTGTATAAGACGCAAGGAAACTGACTGTACTCGAAGATTATTTCAGAGTTTAGAAACGTGACCTCTCGAAGCAGCCGCTAGAAAATATATTAAAACGAATAAAATAAATCAGTTCAGATCAAGTTAAACTGCACAAGGTGATAAATGGAAGGTGTGACCTGAAGAAGGTATGCAGAGTTTCAATATTGGCAAGTTGGCAACGTGTGAGTTTGGACTGTTATAATAAAAAAAATAATAAAAAAAACATCTACTGTGCAGACATTCAATGATGCTTTATTATGAAAGATTTGACTGGATAAGCGTCAACATTATCTGATGTGTAGAAAACCTCGCAGCGCTTGTTAACCGTTGGATCCTCAGAATAATGCGCAGCATTAGAAATGGTAAATGTTCGACCTGCCAAGCTCTGCTGGTGGTTTAAAGTAAAGTGTGTTTTCCTCAGATGTGTTTTTGTAGGACCAAAAATTAACTGGGGGAAAAAAAACAACAAAACTGTGCTTTCCACATCCAAAAGAATGAATCACAAGCCCTAAGGGGCGCAGTGCCTGCGTAGGCCGGGTGGCGTGCACTTGCTGTGAACCCCGGAGTGGAAAAGAAAGAAAGAAGCTGAGTCAGCATTCTTGAGCCAGGTGGCCAGTGGAAAAAAAAATCCCAAGGATTTGTGATCCGTTGATCACATTTCTGCTGGCTCAGCAGGAAATGACCGGATGCGGGCGCGCCACCTGCACAACGGTGAACAAAGAGGGCTACGGTTTCGTGCCAACGTAAAACAAAAACAACAACAAAAATCAAAGTAAAAGGAGGCGTCCTGAGAAGTATAAATAGAACGAGTCGTAGAAAGTTCAGGAGTGGTGTTTTCACGCAATGAAATGTTTCACATCAGACTGTGGAAAACTTCGATGCCTTGTTTCTGAGTCGTCTGAGACTCTTCGAGACGTGTTTTGACAAAATGTTGGCGAGCGGTCCGGAGCCTTCTTCCTGGCCAAAAGCTGGACATTTTTTACCCGACAAGTTTTTCTATCATCACCTTCGTAACTTTTTCCTTGTGTCCCTTTTTCTCCCTCCAGACAGCCCACAGCGACATGTCTGTAAGGAGGAGCAGGTTCTCTCAGACCAGGAGAGGAACTCCAGTCTGGACCAGGAGGAACCAGAACCTCCACAGATCAAAGAGGAAGAGGAGGACCTCTGCACCGGTCAGCAGGGAGAGCAGCTCGTACTGAAGGAGGAGACTGAAACCTTCACGGTGACTCCTGCTGATGAGGAAAGTGACCACAGTGAACCAGAACCAAACGGTGACCAGCTCCTCTCTGACAACTCTCCTGCAGCCGAGAGCCGAGATCAGACAGGAAGTCACCGAAATAACGGAGACGACTCCTCCGTGTCCGAGAGTCACACCGCCAAAGGTAAAAAGCCTCTAAAATGTGACGTTTGTGGAAAAGTCTGTAAATGTCCGTCTGACATGAAGCGACACTACAGAATCCACACAGGCGTGAAGCCGTACTCCTGCAAAGTATGCGGGAAGAACTTCAGCCAAAGCAATAACGTGATGGTCCACATGAGGATTCACACAGCGGAGAAGCCTTTCGCCTGCAAAACCTGCGGGAAGAGATTCAGTCAGTCGTCGGCGCTGAAAACGCACATAAGAACTCACACGGGCGAGAAGCTGTATTCCTGCAAAATATGCGGCAAACATTTCAGCTACAGCAATAATCTGTTGGTCCACATGAGGATCCACACCGGCGAGAAGCCGTACGTCTGCAAAACCTGCGGCAAGAGGTTCATTCAGACGTCGGCGCTGTACAGCCACGCGAGGACCCACACGGGCGAGAAGCCGTTCTCCTGCGACACGTGCGGGAAAACGTTCAGTCGCCGCGGCAACTTGACTTACCACATGACGATCCACACGGGGGAGAAGCCGTACCTCTGCAACACCTGCGGGAAGCGATTCAGGCTGTCCGAATTCAGGACGCACGTGAACATTCACAAGATCGGGAAGCCGTACCTTTGCACCGCTTGCGGGAAAAGCTTCGTCAGCCCGTCCAAGTTGAACACGCACGCGAGGACTCACACGGGCGAGAAGCCGTACCTCTGCAACACGTGCGGGCAACGATTCATTCAGGCGTCGCACTTGGCGAAGCACATGAAAACCCACTGAGGTGAGAAGGCGATTCCTCGAAACGTCTGCAGGACAAAGTTTCGACGTGAAGCAAAGCTTTGAAGAAAACACTGAAGAATAAAAAGTGCAGCTGTCGAATTGAAGAACTTTCAGATGAAATCTGGTTTTGATCTCTGTCAGCCTGCACAAATCAATCTGAGGCTGTCAAAGAGTGTCTTGGCAGACATTTTTTTTAATTTTTTTTTTACTTTTAACACTATTTCAGGTTGTTTTGGAAAATGTCACAATAAAACTCGTCACTTGTGTGAACTGGTTTTTAATTTTGACACCAAACTGGAAGTATGATGTAGCATTTCGGGCTGTGACATGAACCCTATTTTTTTTTTTTTTTTACCTGAATTTGTGTACATTTTAGGAAATGAAGTACACTGAATCAGCTCTGAACGTTATTTTTGTTGTGGACCGTTAGATGTACCAACCACTATCACTGAATTACTTTGAAACTGAAAGAAATCTTTGTAAAAAAAACTGAGAATTCTCCGGCAAGTTTTGAAGTGCTACAAATCCTGCAACTATCAGTGTACATTATCTCTGATGTTAAGATTTCTTCATGATAAGATCTGGATCTTGTACTTTTGAGATGTTTTCCTGTAATTATGAGATATAGAGCCTCATAATTACGAGGTCTCGAAACGTTCTGTTGGAAAAATTACTCGGAGGCTTGGTTCAAAATCAAACATATCGGACATTTATTCTTGCAAGAAGGAGCAAATACATGCACCCTCAAAGAGAGGTGTCCAGCATTGCTTTTTTTTTTCTCCATAGGGCAGCTTTTATACAGTGTGACAAACAGTTGACAGTCACCCCCAATTCCTTTGTATCTGCTTTTGTATGGTAATACTGAGCTGGTTGTAGGTCACAAGATAAGGACACGGGGGGGGGGGGGGGGGGGGGGGGTCGTCAATTAGATGCGGAGAGTAAAACAAAAAGGAATCACTTGCAAATAAGGCAGAAACCAAAAGAGACTTTCCGGAGCCACAATGCAAACAAGAGGAACAGACAAATCTTTTTTTCCATCACATTCTCTTTTAAAAAAAAAAGAAAGAAAAAAAGTGTGCTTGAATCTTGGTGCTACAATGTGAACAGAAAAAAAGCATGAGAGGAGACGCGGGTCATAGGCTCCTATTTTTTCCTCACCTCCATCATCTTGGTTTGTGTGCACCTGAACTTAATTAAATGATGGCACATACAAGATGTCACTTTTTTTTTTACTCTACCTCAGTTCTACTGTTGATGTTGAAGGTGCACAACTCCTTTCAACTGTACTCTTTTTTTGTTGTTGTTGTCGTCGTTTTTACAGCAGGTTGTTTCATTTCATGTTTCTATCTATTTTGTGACATCAACTTCTATTGTTTCAGACCTCAGAGGTGACTCAGACAAATTGTACAACTTGTACGACATGATGTTGTAAAAAGCGCTATATACAGTGTATCCGGAAAGTATTCACAGCGCTTCACTTTTTACACATTTTGTTATGTTACAGCCTTATTCCAAAATGGATTAAATTCATTTTTTTCCTCAAAATTCTACACGCAATATCCCGTAATGACAAAGTGAAAATAGTTTGTTTAAAATTTTTGCAAATCTATTAAAAATAAAGAACGAAAATATAACACGTACATAAGTATTCACAGCCTTTGCTCAATACTTTGTTGAAGCACCTTTGGCAGAAATTACAGCCTCAAGTCTTTGAGTATGATGCTATAAGCTTGGCACCTATTCTTGGGCAGTTTCTCCCGTTCTTCTTTGCAGGACCTCTCAGGCTCCATCAGGTTGGATGGGGAGCGTCGGTGCACAGCCATTTTCAGATCTCTCCAGAGATGTTCAATCGGGTTCAAGTCTGGGCTCTGCCTGGGCCTCTCAAAGACATTCAGAGTTGTCCCGAAGCCATTCCTTTGTTATCTTGGCTGTGTGCTTCGGGTCGTTGTCCTGTTGGAAGATGAACCTTCGCCCCAGTCTGAGGTCCAGAGCGCTCTGGAGAAGGTTTTCATCAAGGATGTCTCTGTACATTGCTGCATTCATCTTTCCCTCCATCCTGACTAGTCTCCCAGTTCCTGCCACTGAAAAACATCCCCACAGCATGATGCTGCCACCACCATGCTTCACTGTAGGGATGGTATTGGCCAGGTGATGAGCGGTGCCTGGTTTCCTCCAAACATGACGCTTGGCATTCAGGCCAAAGAGTTCAATCTTTGTTTCATCAGACCAGAGAATTTAGTTTCTCATGGTCTGACAGTCCTTCAGGTGCCTTTTGGTAAACTCCAGGTGGGCTGTCATGTGCCTTTTACTGAGGAGTGTCTTCCGTTTGGCCACTCTACCATACAGGCCTGCTTGGTGGAGTGCTGCAGAGATGGTTGTCCTTCTGGAAGGTTCTCCTCTCTTCACAGAGCAACGTTGGAGCTCTGTCAGAGTGACCATCGGGTTCTTGGTCACCTCCCTGACTAAGGCCCTTCTCCCCCGATTGCTCAGTTTGGCCGGGCGGCCGACTCTAAGGAGAGTCCTGGTGGTTCCAAACTTCTTCCATTTACGGATGATGGAGGCCACTGTGCTCATTGGGACCTTCAACACTGCAGACATTTTTCTGTACCCTTCCCCAGATCTGTGCCTCGATACAATCCTGTCTCCGAGGTATACAGACAATTCTTTGGACTTCATGGCTTGGTTTGTGCTCTGACATGCACTGTCAACTGTGGGACCTTATAAAGACGGTGTGTGTCTTTCCAAATCATGTCCAATCAACTGAATTTACCAGGTGGACTCCAATCAAGTTGTAGAAACATCTCAAGGATGATCAGTGGAAACAGGATGCATCTGAGCTCAATTTTAAGTGTAATAGCAAAGGCTGTGAATACTTATGTACGTGATTTTTTTCGTTTTTGATTTTTAATAGATTTGCAAAAATTTTAAAAAAAATGATTTCATGTTGTCATTATGGGGTATTGTGTGTAGAATGTTGAGGGAAAAAAAAAGAATTTAATCCATTTTGGAATAAGGCTGTAATATAACAAAATGTGGAAAAAGTGAAGCGCTGTGAATACTTTCCAGATGCACTGTAACTATATATAAGCTGTAAATAAACTTTCTTTTGTAAAGAAAAATTAAAAAAAAATAATACTTCTTTCCCTGCTGGTTATTCAGACTGCTGTTTCCAAACTGATGGATTAAATAATTATTGTAACTACAAGCGTCACTATTCCACGTGGTCTTAACGCTTATGAACACCAGTGCCTGTTGTTTTTCAGATCTCGTGTATTTATTTCAACAGAAACGTTTTATATCAACAAATTATTGGTTTTACTTGTCTGACATGTTTAAAGTCGTTTTTCTAATGTTTGTATGGGAATTGTTATAAAATTCTATCGAAACAAAACAAATTTAGAGAAAATGTGAGCGGTCCACCGCTCAGAGTGGCCGAGCCATCCTTAATGTGAAAAAGGATTTCCTGACTAATCACAGGGAAGAAAATTGAAGCTGTGAGCGGTAATTGGACGGAACCGGGCCAACTTCAATCAGCTGCTACAAAAAAAAAAAAAAAAAAAAAAAAAATGCGGTTTCCAATTGAAGACGGAACTAAAGAGTTAAATCACTGCCGTTAGCGGAAATCTTACAGTGCGACATCCAGCGGAAGTAAACAGTAAAAGCGTTCGTTGCATTAACTCAGTGGACCTCGTGGAAAACGGTTGTTATCGTAATATTTGACTTGTTGAAGTAACGATGTCTTTGGTTCAGTATTATAGAAAGTTTATCAACGAGCGACTAACTGCTGCTGCGGAGGACATTTTCAGAGTGTTTGAAAAAACCATCATTCATTACGAAGAAGAGATCAACAGACTGCGAAAACTGGAGGAGGTCACCTGGAAACCGGAAATAACGTCACACAGAACAGGTATGTAAAACTTATCACGTACTTAATGAAACTTAACACACTCGTGCAGGATCCTAATTTAGAGCTCTACGTTACATTTATTTACGTTATTAAAAAAAAAAAAATAACACGAATGAATTTGTGTGTAACATTCAGCGTTAAACAGACCGTTAACAGATCTACATGTTCAAAAGGCATTTGAAAGAACGATTTATTCTCTGTCTCTGTTCACTTTAACCATTTACTTAAATTTGTATCTGCTGCTTTTATCTACTTAAAATCTAAGTGAAACTCCGAAAGACATCTTCTCTCCTGTAAGTTATTTATTCAAGAATTAAGCCCAACAATTCTCTCGTGTGAGCGACATGCTCGTCTATTACAAGTAACTTTTCTTCTTCCGTCCCTTCGTCCCTCCAGACGTCCCACATCAACATGTCTGTAAGAAGGAGGACGTTCTCTCTGACCAGCAGCTCTGGAACCAGGAGAGGAACGCCAGTCTGGATCGGGAGGAACCAGAACCTCCACAGATTAAAGAGGACCAGGAGGAACCAGAACCTCCACAGATTGAAGAGGACCAGGGGGAACCAGAACCTCCACAGATTGAAGAGGACCAGGAGGAACTAGAACCTCCACAGATTAAAGAGGACCAGGAGGAACCAGAACCTCCACAGATTGAAGAGGACCAGGAGGAACTCTGCACCAGTCGGGAGGGTGAGCAGCTGGAACTGAAGCAGGAAACCGTCATGGTGACTCCTATTTATAAGGAAAGTAACCACAGTGAACCAGAACCAAACGGTGACCAGCTCCTCTCTCACAACTCTCCTGTAGCTGAGAGCCGAGGTCGGAGAGGGAGCCGGCGTGAAGACTCGGGATCAGCTGGAAATGTTGAACTGGACCAGAAGACGAGACGTCACAGAAATGACGGAAACGAAGGAGACGACTCTCCCGCATCACAGAGTCACTGTAACACTGAAACGGGTAAAAAGCCTTTAAAATGTAGCATCTGTGGAAAAGTCTCTAAAACTAAGTCCGATTCCAATCGACATTTCAGAATCCACATGGACGAGAAGCCGTTTTCCTGCGTCACATGTGGCAAATGTTTTAGCTTTAATGGTCATTTGACCGCCCACATGAAAATCCACACCGGCGAGAAGCCGTATTCTTGCGAAACGTGCGGTAAAAGATTCATTAACAACAGCACTTTGACCGTCCACATGAGAATCCACACGGGCGAGAAGCCGTACCTTTGTAACACCTGCGGGAAAAGATTTAATCAGCTATCCACACTGAAAAATCACGTGAGAATTCACACGGGCGAGAAGCCGTACCTCTGTAACTCCTGCGGGAAAAGATTCGTTCAGATATCGGCGCTGAAAAGTCACGCGAGAATCCACACGGGCGAGAAGCCGTTTCCTTGCAAGACATGCGGCAAAAGATTCCTTCGTAAAAGCGCGCTGGCTCGCCACGGGATGTCGCACGCGAGGGAAAAGCCGTATCTCTGCAACACTTGTGGGAAAAGATACTCCAAAAGTTCTCGCTTGGAAAGACACATGAGAAATCACACGGACCAGAAGTGTTCGTCCTGAAAACATCCGGTGGGGGAGGGAAAAAAAAATCTCTATTTGAAACCGAGCTCGGAAGAATCGTGTAAGAATACGCGATGGAAAGAAAAGATTTGTCTCTTCCTCTTATTTGCTTCGTGGCTCCGGAAAGCCTCTTCTGTTTTCTCTCTCGCAAGTGATTCTTTTTGTTTTACTTTCCACATCTAATTGTCGACACCCCTGTGTCCTTACTTTGTGACCTGCAAATCTAATCAATATTACCATACGAAAGCAGATACAAAGGAATTGGGGGTGACTGTTACTTGTTTGTCACGGAGAGAGAAAAAAAAAAGTCGATTGGTAGAAGCAGAGCGGAGGGAGCGGGTGCTCCTCCTTGCAAGAGTAAATGTCCGATATGTTTGATTTTGAACCAAGCCTCAGTAATTTTTCAAACAATACGCTCAGGTTCAAAGTAGATCTTTTCACGTTTAAAGTGCTTTCAGACGTGGGGAGTTTGTCGTGTGTCACGCTGTGAGAGATGGCTCCTCAGAAAATCAGGTTTTAATCAGTGTCGGACTTTACTGACTTTACTGTCAGTTTGTCCAGTGGCTACATGTGGAATCCTACAATTTTTTAATTAAAAATTTTTTTTTTTTTTACTTTTAACAGTACTGCAGTTTTATTTTTATGTATTTTATTTTTTTAACAAGGTGTTTTCAAAAATATCACGGTAAAATGTCTTTACTTGTGTAAAAAGGTCATGATTGTTACACAAAAGAGGAAGCATGGTGTTGCAAGTAATGGTTACAGCGAGTCACACGGGGGGGGGGGCAGTAACACGAACTCTGTTTCTTTTAAAGACTGTATTTGTTTACATTTCAGAAAAATTTAAAAATGCCAAATCAGCTCTGAAGTTTGTTTTTGTTGCGGACTACTGGATGTACTGATGACTGAATTACTGTGATACTAAATAAATCTTTTACAAACCTGAAGAATTCTCAAGTAATTTTTTGAAGTGCTCCAACTCCTGTATCGTATCTCTACTTATGAGATAGTTTTCTCATGATTATCAGATTTGGATCTCATACTTATGAGGTATTTTCCTGTAATTTGAGATAATCCCTCATATTCACAGGATAGGACCTTCAAACTTGGTCCTACAGTGTAAATAGAAAAAAACAAAACATGAAAGGAGAGGCAGGTCATGTTTAATTTTATGTTTGTATGTAATTTATGATTTTATTAAAAAAAAAGAAAATTGTATTATTGTTTTAGACTTTTAGACGTGATACTAAAAAAAATGTAGATGTACAACATATTCATATCTGTAAATACACTTTCCTTTGTATGACAGGTTTAAAAGTGACAATATTTCTCTAGCTGGCAGTTGTTTAGACTGATATTCCCAATTTAATGGATTAAATGATTATTGAATTTGTGTTATCAGAGGTAGTAATGCATACAATGATCATTCCCTGTTGTTTCTATGACCTCGTATATTTATTCTGATGATAAACCTTTGGGACTTTAAGAACAGCAGATTCACACTTAAATTTGAAGCTGTAACTGGGTTCATCAAGGCCGCAGACTCACATGACTGACATCAAAAGTGGAAGTCGTCATATTTTCAAGGATGGAATGTAAATTTTACTCAAGAACTCGTAAGTAACATGATTGTCATCAAAATGTCCGGACTGCACTGAAATTACAAACGAATGAAATCTTGAACCCTTCAATTAAAAAAAAAAGATTATCTTGGATATATTTATATGTTGAGTAATTTCATTTTATACTTCCTTCTACTTTACCATATTACACAGGAAAATATTAGACTTTGTAACGGTTGAGCTACATTTAGTTGACAGCCACAGTTATGTTGTTTAAAAAAAAAATTGCGTAAGAAAATTAATAATGCAGTTATAAAAATATGACGTCTTATTAAACTCTGGGAGGATGTGAAGTAGGTAAAGGAAAAAAAACAAAACGCTGATTTCAGTTGAAGGTGGAACTCAAGTTAACTCGCTGCTTCCGCCGGAAGTGCACGGTGTGACAGCTGGCGGAAGTAAACAATAAATACGCTGAACGCGTCACCCTCGTGGGTGGATACGAGCACATTGATGAAGTCGTATTGCAGGCACATATTTGAGTTGCTGAAGTAACGATGTCTTCAGTTTATTGTCTGAGAAAGTTTATGAACGAGCGACTGACTGCTGCTGCTGAAGAAATACTCACATTGTTTGAAAAAAAAAAAAAAAAAAATCATCGTCCAGTACGAGGAAGAGATCGACCGGCACCGCAGACTGCTGGATGTCATCTGGAAACCCCAAATAAAGTTACTCAGAACAGGTCTGGAACACTTATGCCAACTGGCATATTTAACGTTGTTTTTCTAATGTTTGTCGAGAAAGTTTAAACACCTCTTGTTGAAAAAAAAAAGTCTGAGTATAGTATGGCATCCAAAATATGAACAAAAGTCATACTATAATGTGATAATGTAATATGAAGAAAAAAAAAAAAAAGGCATACAATAGTGTGACTTTTTTTTTTTTTTTTTTTAAATTTGGAGGAAAAAAAAGTCTTGCTGTTTTTTCATATTTTGGACGACATATGACTTTTACTTAATATTTTAGACAAGATACTATAGCCTAAAGTATTTTGGATTTTTGGGACCAAAAAAAGGACACTTGTCTCAAGCTAGAATTGAACCCACGAGCTTCTCACTGTGAGACAGCAGCACTAACCACTGTACCACCATGCCTGTGCTACTGTCACTTAGTTTTTTTGTTTTGTTTTCTGTTTTATTTAATGACATGCCATAGTATGACTTTTTTTTAGTTTTTGGACGAAAATAAATTTGTGCTATAGTATGACGTTTTTTCATATTTCAGACAACATACTATAGCCTAAAGTATTTTAGATTTTTTTTTTGGACCAAAAAAAATGACACTATAGCCTTTTGTTTTTTGAATTGTGTTGGATGAACACATACTTGTCTCAAGCTGGAATTGAATCCACGAGGTTCTCACCAAGACAGCAGCACTAACCACTGTACCACTGTGCTAGTACAGCATTTTTTTATTTTTTTATTTTTTTTATTTAACGATATGCCATAGTGTAACTTCTTTTTTTTTTTTTCAAAGAAAAAGATGTCATAATATAGTATGACATTTTTTTAAATATTTTAGACAACATACTATTACTTTTTCTTAATATTTTAAACGACATACTATAGCCTTAAGTTTTTTAGATTTTGTTGGACGAAAGAAAACGTCATATGACTTATTTTTTTTTACGATGAAAAAGAAGTCATGCTATAGTATGACGTTTTTTCATTTTCTGTTTTATTTAACGACATGCCATAGTATAACTTTTTTTCATATTTTTGACGACATACTATGGTATGACGGTTTCTTTATATTTTTGTCGTTATATATTATAGCGTTATGTATTTCTTTAATATTTCAGACAAATACATACACCGTCCAAAATTTGACATAAAAGTCACTATATTATGTCGTCCATCATATGAAAAAAAGTCATGCTATAGTATGACATTTTTGCGCTATTTTGGATAAGATACTAGAGCATGATATTTTTTGGTAATTTTTTGTTTTTAAAAAATATAAGTGTTCAAGGTTTCACGTTCGTGCAAACTCTGTTTTCTGTGGACAGCAATGCTTGAGTAAATGTCCCCTGTTATGTTCCATCCTTGTAACTACAACTGTTTAAATAAGGCAATAATTAATTTTGCTTTTAATGTCTGGAACGTACGCCTGCAGCCTCGATGAACACAGTTTGTTTGTGGCTTCAGACTTCAACGTGAATCTGCTGTTCTTACAGTCGCGAAGTGTCATCGTGAAAATAAATACACGAGATCAGAAAAACAACAGGCACCGATCATATTTACGTAATCATTTAATCCATCATTTTGGGAACGTCAGCCGAAATAACCAGCTGTGAAACAAATATTGTTGTTTTTATGATGAAACAACATGGTCGACACAAATTAAAAAAAAAAAACTCCAGTTGCCAGGAAGCACAAGAGATTCTCAACTTCAACATCAGAGTTCACAAAATAACTGAGGTAGAGTAAAAAAAAAAAAAAAAATCTGAATATGACATGAAATCACAAAATACATCTTGTACCTTGTATGTGCCTTTTTTTTAAATTTATTTTTTTATATAAAATGTAGGCGCACACAAACCACAAATGGTGAAGGGGGGAGAAAAAAGAAGTTTATGTTTCTCTGGTAAAGAAGAAAACAAAGAGGAATTTGCTTTTTGGAAACAGAGGAGTGATTTGGACGGACGAATACAAACTGATGACCTGCCTTTCCTGTTTTGCCTTCTTTTTTTCCCTCCTATTTACATTGCAGCACCGAGATCCTACAGAAGCACATTGTATTCACAAAAGAAAAAAAAAAGTTTGGACATCTTATCTCATAAATATTCGAGACCATTTCATAATTACAGGAAGAAAAAAAAAAGTCAAACGAACGAACGAAGACCCCGGATGTCATAATTAGAAGAAAACGATCTCATAATTAGAGAGCTAATGTACACGACACTGATGGTGCGGGAGGTAAAGCACTTCACAACTCGTCTGAGAACCCTCAGGTTTTTTTTTTAAAGATTTCTTCAGAATCGAAGTAATTCAGTGATTAGTTGTCTGTACATCCAACGGTCGACGGCAAAAGGAAAAAAACAACAACTTCAGAGCAAATTCGGTGTTCTTCATTTTTCACAATGTAAACAAATATACAGGTTAAAAAGCTGTAAACCATGAAAACATTATACTTCCCGTTTCTGTTCACGCTTTTAACGTGACGATCTAAAGGCCTTAAGATCGACTGTGTTATTCTAACACAGATCAAAGCCAGATTTTTTTTTTTTTTATCAGCGACGTGTAATAAAACTCCCACGATCGTTGTTGAAAGCACCTCAAACCTGACGCGTCTCGACCTGAACGAGTTCTCACACGTTTCCCGAAGCTCGGTCTCCGGTTGAATTCTCCCCCAAACATGTCTCGGGGCTACCGTGAGTCGACAGGTGCCTTTTTAAGTGCGACGTGCTGTTGAACCGTTTCCCGCAGATGTTGCAGAGGTACGGCTTCTCGCCCGTGTGAGTTCTCGCGTGCTCTTTCAGGTGCGACGGCTTGATAAACCGTTTCCCGCAGGTGCCGCACACGTACGGCTTCTCGCCCGTGTGAACGCTCATGTGGCCGTTCAGCGTCGAGGACTGGCGAAATCGTTTCCCGCAGGTGTTGCAGAGGTAGGGCTTCTCGCCCGTGTGGGTCCTCATGTGCCGTTTGAAGTTGGATATGTCCATGAATCGTTTCCCGCAGGCGTTGCAGAGGTACGGCTTCTCGCCCGTGTGGGTCCTCATGTGACTGTTCAGCGTCGCCGTCTGACTAAAACTTTTCCCGCAGGTGTTGCAGAGGAACGGCTTCTCGCCCGTGTGGATCCTCATGTGGTGAATCAGATTACAGCTTTGGATGAAACTTTTACCGCACGTCTCGCAAGAGTACGGCTTCTCGCCCGTGTGGATTCTCATGTGTAGTTTCAGGGTGCCGTTATATCTGAAATCTTTCCCACATATTTTGCAAGAATAGAGCTTTTCACCCGTGTGGATTCTGTAATGTTTCTTGATTTGGGACAAAAATTTAAAGACTTCTCCACAAATGTCACATTTGAGAGACTTTTTACACGCGTCGGTATTAAAGTGACTTTCTGTCACGGGAGAGCTGCTTCCTCTCTGATTGTGGCTCTCGGCTACAGGAGAGTTGTGAGACGGGAGCTGCTCACTGTTCGGTTCTGGTTCACTGTGTTCGCTTTCCTCATAAATCGGGGTCACCATGAAGGTTTCAATCTCCTCCTTCAGTACGAGCTGCTCTTCCTCCTGACCGGTGCAGAGTTCCTCCTCTTCCTCTTTGATCTGTGGAGGTTCTGGTTCCTCCCGGTCCAGACCGGAGTTCCTCTCCTGGTTCCAGAGCTGCTGGTCGGAGAGAACCTCCTCCTCCTCCTTACAGACATGTTGCTGCGGGACGTCTGGAGGGATGAAAAAGGACGCAAGAAAAATCAGCAAGGTTTGAATTTTGCTCACATATGAGAGAATTGTTTCAAGCTGGCACATTCTCAAATACAACTAAAGTGACAGCTGCTGAAGGAAGTGAGCCAGAGTTCATTGTACAGTCTTCAGTTTTTATGAATGGCACCAACCTAATAGTTCCTGCTTTTGTAAAATACCGTGTGATTCGGCATTAAAACATGTCATACATACATCTTCATTTTAAAACGTGTAACTTCTACGTCTACACGGGAGTAAATCCCATCAGCGTCAATAACCCACGTAGATAAAATCCTCTGGCAGATCTTTCATCAGAATTTTTTTTTTACTTAATTTCATTCATGTTAACCTCTATTTAACCGGGAAAGGTCCTGGTCCCTTTATTAATGTCTTGGGATGTAAGACGGTCAGCAGCACAAATAAAGAACAAGTTACAAACAGAAATAAACGCGACAAATAGATTTATAATATGCAACATCCCAAGGAATAATTGCGCGATACAACGCGGTGCATCCAACAACATCAGTCCAAGCATCGACACTACAACAGAAACTTTTTTTTTTTTTTTTTTTTTTTTACAATATGGATTTTAATAGCAATTCAATGAAATCAAATCACTCTGTTGTAAAACTTACTCTAGTCTGAGGGTCCGTTTTCAGCAATCTCTGTACAAACCTTTTGGTACAGACAACATATACAAAGTCAGTCGACCACAAAGAATACGTCAAATTGTTTTGGCCACATACCTGTCCGCGTTATGGCGCAGCCGGAAAGCTAACATGGATTGATGGGTGGATAATATGTGCTGCCAAACCTGTCCGGAGCGTCATATGTCAATAGAAAATGGGTATATATGTTAAAATAAAAATAATAATAATTCTATATTTATGCTGTTCTTTTGACAATATACGAGGCAATCACCTGATTAAAAAAAAAATATGACTCAAACTTCAACGCGTGCGTTTCAGGTCCATTTATTTAATGTTATTTCTTTCTGAAAAAAAATAAATAAAACTGCATCTGCTGCGTAATTTCCGTTCGTGGCCGTTAAAAAATAAATAAATAAATAAACGTGACGTAGAGTCTCATTCACGTGTTAGTAAACTAAGACCGTTAGAAGTGTTACAGACCTGTTCGGTGTAACTTTATTTCGGGTTTCCAGGTGACATCCTGTAATTTTCGCTGCCGGTTGATCTCTTCTTCGTACTGAACGATGGTTTTTTCAAACACGGAGAATATTTCTTCCGCGGCAGCAGTCAGTCGCTCGCTGATAAACTCTCTCAAATGCAGAACTGAAGACATCGTTACTCCCCAACGACTGGAATATTTATCTGCCACACGACGAGGTCCACACGAGCTAAAGCTACCAGCGCTTTCTGTTGTTTACTTCCGCCGGATGTCACGTTGTGAACGTTCCGGTGGAGACCAGGGAGTTCATTTCAGTTCCGCCCTCTGGTTTAAAAACGTCTTTTTTTTTTTTTTTTTTTTTTAGTAGCAGCTGAATTTGGTTGAAGTGGAGTCACTTAACTTTTTACCTTCTTCACCTAGTCACGGGTGCTTAAACTATACGTCACATCTAATAAGCGCATTATAGATTATCGAATGTAAATTAAGTAACTCGAGCTGTCGACTGTGTGTAGTTTTGCGACAGGGTCATTTTTTCCGGAGAACTATTGTCAAGTATGTTTTATATAAAATGAAACTACAAATACCTTAAAATTAATCTTTTTGTTTTCAAGATTGAATATGTGTATAATTTAAATGCAATCTGGGCCGTGTGAGAAGAATCACGTTGTTTTCAAGAGTACTTGAGTAAATTTGAAGTCAATGGGCGCAGATAGCCCGGCCAACTTCCTCTCCTGCTCTCAGATGTAAAGGGGGGTGGGGGGCATTGTATTGATCACTACCCAATATTATTGATTGTATTGATCACTACCTAACGATGCTCATCGTTACAAAAATAATTTATTCCATTAGTTTGGGAACATCAATCTGAATAACCAGCAGTGCGAAGAAATATTCTTGTCATCAAACTTCTTTCATAAAAGAAACTTTATTTATATCACACCTTGAACGACACCACGTAGAACCACTTCTTCGATTTACTAGTGTCACCTTTAAAGTCTGAAACAATAAAACATTGATGTATTAACAAAAAATAGAACCTTAAAATAAAAAAAATAAAAAAAACTGGTATAAATAAACCAGAAAAGACGCCAGTTGGCAGGAAGCACCCGTTATTTTCTCAGTTTCAACATCAAAGAGTTCACGATATAAGTGAGGTAGAGTAAAAGTTGAAGTGTACACACAAACCACAATGATAGAGGTGAGGGGGCAGTTGTGTTTCTCTGAAAAACCGAGAACAGAAGAGTGATGCAGATGGACATAACGAGCTGATTATCTGCTTCTCCTCAGGGTTTTTGTCAGGAGGAAAAAATGTCCATCCTTGCCAACGTTTGGGGCGGAACAAACAACCATTCGCACCCGGAGCTGTTTACAATCTCCCCTTTACTTTGATCTTCTTTTTTTGTTTTATGTTGGCATGAAATCACAGCCCACTTTTGTTCACCATGGGCAAGTGGGCGTGCACATATCCTTTAGGACACCCCGGAGACTCCTCCCCTCGGGCCTTCCCTCACTTGTTAAACGCAGGCTATATGGTCGACACCCTTTTTTTTTCTTTTGGATATCCTAGCGCAGTTATCATAGATGTTTTCCCACTTACTTTTACCTCCTACAATTTGTTTCCCCCGATTTACACCGTAGCACCAAAATTCTATAGAAGCACGTTACTTTACATAAAGGAAAAACACAAATTTTGGAGACCTTATCCTGTGATTATGTGAAAACTCTCTTAATAATTAGAGACAATGTACAAAATTAGTCAATTTCCCCACCGCGGGATAAATAAAGTCTTATCTCAGGATTTAAAACACTTCAGGATTTAAAAAAAATATTTCTTCCGAATCGAAGTAATTCCCCGATAGCCGTCTGTACATCCAACGCGTGGTCACCGCGTATTCCGCTCGTCCGACTACGCGTGA
This sequence comes from Embiotoca jacksoni, assembly GCF_022577435.1. NCBI lineage: Eukaryota > Metazoa > Chordata > Actinopteri > Embiotocidae > Embiotoca > Embiotoca jacksoni. Next base: position 2,564,431 of record NW_027185401.1, read on the forward strand.
GTTTTCATGTGCTTCTTCAAGTGCGATAAGCAAAAAAATCGTTTCCCGCAGGTGTTGCAGAGGTACGGCTTCTCGCCCGTGTGCGTCCTCATGTGCCTTTTGAACTGGGACGGCTTAATGTATCGTTTCCCGCAGGTGTTGCAAAGGTACGGCTTCTCGCCCGTGTGACCCCTCATGTGGCCGTTCAGCGTCGACGACTGGCCGAATCGTTTCCCGCAGGTGTTGCAGAGGTAGGGCTTCTCGCCCGTGTGGGTCCTCATGTGCCTTTTGAAGTTGGATATGTCCATGAATCGCTTCCCGCAGGCGTTGCAGAGGTACGGCTTCTCGCCCGTGTGGGTCCTCACGTGACTGTTCAGCGATGCCGCCTGACTGAATGTTTTCCCGCAGGTGTTGCAGAGGAACGGCTTCTCGCCCGTGTGACTCCTCATGTGCAGTTTCAGGTTACCGTTATGCCGGAAGTCCTTGCCGCATATTTTGCACGAGTACGGCTTCTCGCCCGTGTGGATTCTCATGTGTAGTTTCAGGGTGCCGTTATATCTGAAATCTTTCCCACACACTTTACAGGAATAAAGCTTTTCACCCGTGTGGATTTTATCATGTTTCTTGATTTGGGACACATTTTTAAAGACTTCTCCACAAATGTCACATTTGAGAGACTTTTTACACGCGTCGGTATTAAAGTGACTTTCTGTCACGGGAGAGCTGCTTCCTCTCTGATTGTGGCTCTCGGCTACAGGAGAGTTGTGAGACGGGAGCTGCTCACTGTTCGGTTCTGGTTCACTGTGTTCGCTTTCCTCATAAATCGGAGTCACCGTGAAGGTTTCAATCTCCTCCTTCAGTACGAGCTGCTCTCCGTCCTGACTGATGCAGAGTTCCTCCTCTTCCTCTTTGATCTGCGGAGGTTCTGGTTCCTCCCGGTCCAGACCGGAGTTCCTCTCCTGGTTCCAGAGCTGCTGGTCGGAGAGAACCTCCTCCTCCTTACAGACATGTTGCTGCGGGACGTCTGGAGGGACGAAAAAGGACGCAAGACCCGAGGTTAAAAAAAAAAAATTAAAAAAAATAGGATGATAAGAAAAACACATCTAAGAAAACGTTCTAGTTTAAAACATTACGCTGAGTGAATTGTCTCAAACGTGCAGATTCTCAAATCCAACTAAGGTGACGTAGCTGCTGAAGCCTGTGAGCAAAGGGTCATTCAAGGTCAACAGACTGACGCTAAATATTTGACTCAAACTTCAACAACGTTCATTCACGTTTAATTCTTTCTGAAAAATAAACTGCAGCTGCTCCGTAATTTCCGTTTGTTGCAGTTAAAAAAATAAAAAATAAACGTGACGTTAAAGCTCTGATTTAGGATCCTGCAGGAGTCCTTTTTCACGTGTTAGTTTCATTAACACCGTTGTAAGTGTTACAGACCTGCTCTGAGTAACTTTATTTCGGGTTTCCAGGTGATTTCTTGCAGTCTGCGCTGCCGGTTGATCTCTTCTTCGTACTGAACGATGGTTTTTTCAAACACGGAGAATATTTCTTCCGCAGCAGCTGATAGTCGCTCGCTGATAAACTCTCTCAAATGCTGAACTGAAGACATCGTTACTCCCAACAACTCGACTATTACGATAACACACCCGTTTTCCACGAGGTCCACACATCCACTAAGCTAAAGCTACGAGCGCGTTTTCTATTTACTTCCGCCGGATGTCACACTGTTATTGTTCCGGCAGATACAGTGTTTTCACTTATAGTTCCGCCGTCTACTTTTAAAAAGTCGGAAAGTAAAGGGAGGGTATGTGCCAGCAGGGCATCATTCGACAACATTGCTCACACTTACATCTTTAACTTGTTATTGTCAACTTTAAACGATAAAAAAAAACTGTAATGTTAATATATTGTTCCAGTTTTTCATTTACCATTACTTCACAGGTAGGTTTAAGTTCTTACGCAGACCACGGAACGAGTACCAGACTTTGTCCATTTGATTGCAGTTTATTGGAGAGATATAGTTTGAACAGGATTAAGAGAAACACACCATGAAATATGTTCGGTTGTGTGGTTCTGCTCGGGTGATTCTGCGCCCTATATATACACAAAACCCACACACACACCCGTGTATCCAATTACTGCCAGTAGGTGTCCAAAAAATAACAGTGCAAAACATCTAACAAAATTAATACAACATGACAACAATAACAGAAATAGCTCCTACAAAAATGTAAAAAAGTTGATGTAATCACAAAAAAAAAATAGGAACTTAAAATATAAAAACCATGCTGTCAACAAACAAAAGAAGCACTAGAGACTATCTCTGTTTCAACACTAGAGTAAACAATACAACTGAGGTAGATTTAAAACAATTTCAACATTCAGAGTCACAAATCAGAAAATGACACGAAATAACGGAATACGCTGCCAACATTTTGGATGTGCCATTTTTTATAAAGTTTAGGAGAGGTAAAAAAAAAAAAATGTGTTTGTGTCTCTGTGGTGAAGAAGAAAACCAAGAGGAGCTGCTTTTTCTAAAGAGTGCAAAACACTGACAGTGATGAGTTGAAGTGAACTTCAGAACTCGCCGGAGAAGCTTCACATTTTTAAGATTTATTCTTCAGAGTCAAAGTAATTAATTGATAGTTGTCGATACATCCAAACGGTCCACGGCAGAAAACAAAACTTCAGAGCTGAATCGTCGGGACAATCTGAGAGCCTCAAATTAACTGTGCAGTCTGACACAGATTTTACTAGATCCCATCTTACGGGATCGTTGTTGTCTGAAGGTCCTTTAAAATCAGAAGAATCGACTTTTCAACGTAAACTATTGTTACATACTTCAAACCGAATTTTTACGTGTGAGTTCTCGTGTGCTTTTTCAAGTGCGACACGCTAACGAAACCTCTCCCGCAGGGGGTGCAAAGGTACGGTTTCTCGCCCGTGTGCGTTCTCACGTGACTGGTCAGCGTCGACGTCTGCCGAAATCTCTTCCCGCAGGTGTTGCAGAGGTACGGCTTCTCGCCCGTGTGCGTCCTCACGTGCTTTTTCAAGCCGGACGTCTGCGCGAACGTCTTCCCGCAGGCGTCGCACGCGAACGGCTTCTCGCCCGTGTGGGTCCTCGCGTGCTTTTTAAAGTGCGACGCGTTGGTGAATCGTTTCCCGCAGGTGGTGCAGAGGTACGGCTTCTCGCCGGTGTGAGCTCTCACGTGGATCGTCAGGCTGCAACCGTGGCTGAAGCGTTTGCCGCACGTCTCGCACGCGTACGGCTTCTCGCCCGCGTGGGTTCCCGCGTGGTACCTCAGAGTCGCTACGTCTTTGAATCTTTTCCCGCAGGTGCTGCAAAGGTGTGGTTTCTCACCCGAGTGGATTTTCACGTGGGCTTTCAAGTACGACGCGCAAATGAATGTTTTCCCGCAGGTGTTGCAGAGATGTGGCTTTTCACCCGTGTGGACCCTTCGATGTATCTTCATTTGGTGCTGAGTCGTGAGGACTTTTCCACAAAAGTCACATTCTAAACGAGGCTCCGACGTCGGATAGTCGTCTACGTCGGCTACGTCGTCTACGTCGTCCACGTCGTCACGGTGACGTCTCTTCTTCGGCTTCAGCTCTGCTTTTCTACTCGACCCCGAGTCTTCGTGCCGGCTTCCTCTCTGATCTCGGCTCTCAGCTACAGGAGAGTTGTGAGAGAGGAGCTGGTCACCGTTTGGTTCTGGTTCACTGTGGTTACTTTCCTCACAAATTGGGGCCATAAAGGTTTCAGTCTCCTCATCAGAAGGAGTCAGCGTGAAGGTTTCAATCTCCTCCTTCAGTACAAGCTGCTCTCCCTCCTGACTGATGGAGAGTTCCTCCTCTTCCTCTTTGATCTGTGGAGGTTCTGGTTCCTCCTGGTCCAGACTGGAGTTCCTCTCCTGGTTCCAGAGCTGCTGGTCAGAGAGAACCTCCTCCTCCTTACAGACATGTTGATGTGGGACGTCTGGAGGGACGAAGAAACACACAAGAAAAATGTTACTAATGTGACAATAGAAAAAAAAAACATCTTAGAAAATACAGACTCAAATTGTGCATTTTTAATGCATGTATTATTCTGTAATCACCACAGTTTCAATGAGGATCTAAAGGTGAAAAAAACTCTCCATATTTCTCTGCAGTTGCTCAGTAATTTCAAAATAAATGTGACGTAGAGCTCCGATTAGGATCCTGCATGAGTCCTCTTCATGTGTTAGTTTCATTAAGACCGTTATAATCGTCCAAACCTGTTCTGTGTAACTTTATTTCCGGTTTCCAGGTGATTTCCAGCAGTCTGCGCTGTCGGTTGATCTCTTCCTCGTACTGGATGACGGTTTTTTCAAACACGGTGAATATTTCTTCCGCAGCAGCTGATAGTCGCTCGTTCATAAACTCTCTCAAATGTTCAACTGAAAACATCGTTGCTTCAACGATTGAAATATTTAACTGCGATACGACGACACAGCCGTCTGCAACCAGATCCTCAGACAGACGCTTTCATTGTTTACTTCCGCCGAATGTCACACTGTCATTGTTCCGGCAGATACAGTGATTTCCCACATAGTTCCGCCTTTGACTACAATGTAGTATTGAACATAAAACGAAATTACTCAAAACGCTAATACTTTGAAATTGATCATTTATAATTAAACTGTTCAGCATTTCACACGTGTAATTTCAGGACAATCTTGTCCGTCCGAGGCCCATCATGTTTGAATCAAGAGTACTTCAGTAAATGTAGTCAGTTACAGTCCACCCCTCTTCATGTGATTTTTAGTATAAGACATTGATAAACATAAACACCTCTCTCATTTTATACCTGAGCACTCTGAAAGGAACTCACAGTAATAAGAGGTGGATTAGCATGTTAAGTCATAGCATTGTAACACCCACTGCAAGTCACTAACTTCAGGAAAGACAATTGAGAATGTAAAGAGTTAAAGACTTTTATTAACACTGCAGAGGTTCAATTTTGCAATTTACTCCGGCCTGGCCCGCCGCCCGGCTTGAACCGCCCTCCATCCTGATGAGCCCAAAGAGCAAAAAGCCCTGGGCGTCATTGATTCGACAGCTTGCTCCCCTCGCTCAGTTACAATGCATCCCTATAAATAGGAATGTTTAATTAAGGCACGGTGACAACTTGCACTTTTGATGTCGGTCACGTCGATCTCGATGAACACAGTTTGTTTGTAGCTTCAGACTTCAGTGTGAATCTGGTGTTTTCAGTCGCAAAAGCTTTATTTTTAAAAAATAAAAACGCGAGACCAGAAAAACAACAGGCATTGATCATCGTATGCATTACTACCACTCAGACCGATAACTCTCGCAGTCACAATAATCAATGAATCAATTAGTTTGGGAACATCACCCTAAATAAACGGCAGTACAAGAAACGTTCTTGATATCAGACTTCCTTGACAGAAAAAAGTTTATTTAAAAAGTGCTTTTTACAACACGATGTTGAACTTCGTCTGCAATTTGTTAGTGTCAAAAGAATCGATGAAATCACAAAATAAATAAGAAACGGAAAATGAAAACAACTGATCTAAACAAATCAGATGAGACTCCAGTTGGCAGGAAGCAACTTTTTTCTGAAGTAGAGTAAAAAAAACAACAACAACATTATCACATTATCACATTCACAACTCAGAATATGACATTAGATGACAGAATACACTGGTGACATCTCGTATGTGCAATTTTTAAATAAAGTTTCAGCACACACACACACACAAACTACAATTAAGGCACTTCCTGTTTCTTGTAAAAGTTTTACACTTGTAAACTTCATGAAACTGAAGACTTTTAACATTACATCATTTACCAAAACAGTTTGTTGAGAAAAAAAAAAGTGTTAAAAGTAGTGATGAAATGAGCTTCCTCGTAACATTCACCACGTATCCACCGGACAATCCGACGGATTGATTGTGCCGTCTGACACAGATCGAAACAGGTAATAAACACACGCTGTTGTTTCCTCGAGCTTCACTTCATAGAATTATTCGCACGGATGTGAGTTCTCATGTGACTTGTCAGGTTTGATTTCTGATTAAATCTTTTCCCGCACGTGTTACAAAGGAACGGCTTCTCTTCCGTGTGGATTCTTATGTGGAGCTTCAGAGTACTATTTTGACTGAAACTTTTACCGCACGTTTCACAAATATACGGCTTTTCGCCCGTGTGAGTTCTCACGTGCCTTTTCAAGTTTGACATGCCAATAAATCTCTTCCCGCAGGTGTTGCAGAGGTACGGCATCTCACCCGTGTGAATTCTTACGTGAATTTGTAGTGTTGATTCTTGATTGAATCGTCTCCCGCAGGTGTTACAGCGGTACGGCTTCTCGTCCGTGTGAGTTCTCATGTGACTTTTCACATGTGATCTCTGAATAAATCTCTTCCCGCAGGCGTTGCAGGCGTACGGCTTCTCACCTGTGTGGATTCTGAGGTGTCTCTTTAATTGGTACCTTTTTTTAAACGTTTTTCCACAAAAGTCACAATTCGTAGACTCTTTACCCGTTTCAGTGTTACCTGGAGTCTCGGACACGGGAGAGCCGTCTCCATTGCTACTGCGACGTCTCTTCTTTGGCTTCAGTTTTGCATTTCTAGTTGATTCAGAGTCTTCATGCCGGCTTCCTCTCTGATTTTGGCTCTCAGCTACAGGAGAGTTGTGAGAGAGGAGCTGGTCGCTGTTTGGTTCTGGTTCACTGTGGTTACTTTCCTTATAAATAGGAGTCACCATGAAGGTTTCAGTCTCCTGCTTCAGTTCAAGCTGCTCTCCCTCCTGACTGATGGAGAGTTCCTCCTGTTCCTCTTTAATCTGTGGAAGTTCTGGTTCCTGCTGTTCCTCTCTAATCTGTGTAGGTTCTGGTTCCCCCTGGTCCTCTTTAATCTGTGGAGGTTCTAGTTCCTCCTGTTCCTCTTTAATCTGTGTAGGTTCTGGTTCCCCCTGGTCCTCTTTAATCTGTGGAAGTTCTAGTTCCTCCTGTTCCTCTTTAATCTGTGGAGGTTCTGGTTCCCCCTGGTCCTCTTTAATCTGTGGAGGCTTTAGTTCCTCCTGTTCCTCTTTAATCTGTGGAGGTTCTAGTTCCTCCTGGTCCTCTTGAATCTGTGGAGGTTCTCGTTCCCCTTGGTCCTCTTTAATCTGTGGAGGTTCTGGTTCCTCCTGGTCCAGACTGGAGTTCCTCTCCTGGTTCCAGAGCTGCTGGTCAGAGAGAACCTCCTCCTCCTTACAGACATGTTGATGTGGGACTTCTGGAGGGACGAAGAAACACACAAGAAAAATGTTACTAATGTGACAATAAAAATAAAAAAATAAAACATCTTAGAAAATACAGTGAAGTTTAAACCATCAGTGAGGCTCTACAGATCAAGGTCGTGGCTCATAAGAGACTAAAATTGTGCATTTCTAATGCATGTATTATTCTGTAATCACCACAGTTTCAATGAGGATCTAAAGGTGAAAAAAACTCTCCATATTTCTCTGCAGTTGCTCAGTAATTTCAAAATAAATGTGACGTAGAGCTCCGATTAGGATCCTGCATGAGTCCTCTTCATGTGTTAGTTTCATTCAGACCATTATAAGTGTTACAAACTTGTTCTGTGTAACTTTATTTCCGGTTTCCAGGTGATTTCCAGCAGTCTGCGCTGTCGGTTGATTTCGTCCTCGTACTGAATGACGGTTTTTTCAAACACGGTGAATATTTCTTCCGCAGCAGCTGATAGTCGCTCGTTCATAAACTCTCTCAAATGTTCAACTGAAAACATCGTTGCTTCAACGACTGAAATATTTAACGGCGATACGACGACAAAGCCGTCTGCAACCAGATCCTCAGACAGACGCTTTCATTGTTTACTTCCGCTGGGTGTCACACTGCCATTGTTCCGGCAGATGCAGTGGTTTAATTTATCGTTCCGCCTTTGACTAAAAAAAGCAGGGTCTCATTCGATAACATTACTAACACTTACAGGGATAATTTATTCCATCAGATTGGAAACATTAATATGAGCCAAGAAATACTGTCGTTATCAAACTTCTTTCATAAAAGACAGCATATTCATATCGCAGCTTGTACAACACCACGTCAAACATCTTTTTTATTGTCAACTTTAAACGATAAAAAAAACCCTGTAATGTCAATATATTGTTCCAGTTTTTCATTTACCATTACTTCACAGGTAGGTTTAAGTTCTTACGCAGACCACGAAACGAGTACCAGACTTTGTCCATTTGATTGCAGTTTATTGGAGAGACATAGTTTGAACAGGATTAAGAGAAACACACCATGAAATATGTCCGGTTGTGTGGTTCTGCTCGGGTGATTCTGCGCCCTATATATACAAAACCCACACACACACACCTGGGTATCCAATTACTGCCACTACGCCAGGGAAGCTTCACATTTGTAAGATTTCTTTTTCAGAATCAAAGTAATTAATTGACAATTATCGATACATCCAAACGGTCCACAGCGGAAAACAAAACTTCAGAGCTGAATCGTCGGGACAATCTGAGAGCCTCAAATTAACTGTGCAGTCTGACAGATGAAAACCAGATTTGATTAGATCCCATCTTACGGGATCGTTGTTGTCTGAAGGCACTTTAAAATCAGAAGAATCTACTTTTCAACGTAAACTATCGTTACATACTTCAAACGGAATTTTTACGTGTGAGTTCTCGTGTGCTTTTTCAAGTGCGACACGCTAACGAAACCTCTCCCGCAGGGGGTGCAAAGGTACGGTTTCTCGCCGGTGTGCGTTCTCACGTGACTGGTCAGCGTCGACGTATGACGAAATCTCTTCCCGCAGGTGTTGCAGAGGTACGGCTTCTCGCCCGTGTGAGTTCTTATGTGACTTTGTAGTATTGATTCTTGATTAAATCGTCTCCCGCAGGTGTTACAGCTGTACGGCTTCTCGTCCGTGTGAGTTCTCATGTGAGTTTTCAAGTGTGATGTCTGAATAAATCTCTTCCCGCAGGTGTTGCAGGCGTACGGCTTCTCACCTACGTGGATTTTGAGATGTCTCTTTAATTGGAACATTTCTTTAAACGTTTTTCCACAAAAGTCACACTTCGTAGATTTTTTGACTGTTTCAGTGTTACCCTGAGTCTTGCTACTCTGACGTCTCTTCTTTGGCTTCAGTTTTGCATTTCTAGTTGATTCAGAGTCTCCACGCCGGCTTCTTCTCTGATTTCGTCTCTCAGCTACAGGAGAGTTGTGAGAGAGGAGCTCGTCACCGTTTGGTTCTGGTTCACTGTGGTTACTTTCCTTATAAACAGGAGTCACCATGAAGGTTTCAGTCTCCTGCTTCAGTTCAAGCTGCTCTCCCTCCTGACTGATGCAGAGTTCCTCCTGGTCCTCTTTAATCTGTGGAGGTTCTAGTTCCTCCTGTTCCTCTTTAATCTGTGGAGGTTTTAGTTCCTCCTGTTCCTCTTTAATCTGTGGAGGTTCTAGTTCCTCCTGGTCCTCTTTAATCTGTGGAGGTTCTAGTTCCCCCTGTTCCTCTCTAATCTGTGGAGGCTTTAGTTCCTCCTGTTCCTCTTTAATCTGTGGAGGTTCTAGTTCCTCCTGGTCCTCTTTAATCTGTGGAAGTTCTAGTTCCCCCTGGTCCTCTTTAATCTGTGGAGGTTCTAGTTCCTCCTGTTTCTCTTTAATCTGTGGAGGTTCTAGTTCCTCCTGGACCTCTTTAATCTGTGGAGGTTCTAGTTCCTCCTGATCCTCTTTAATCTGTGGAGGTTCTAGTTCCCCCTGGTCCTCTTTAATCTGTGGAGGTTCTAGTTCCTCCTGTTCCTCTTTAATCTGTGGAGGTTCTAGTTCCCCCTGTTCCTCTTTAATCTGTGGAAGTTCTGGTTCCCCCTGGTCCTCTTTAATCTGTGGAGGTTCTGGTTCCTCCTGGTCCAGACTGGAGTTCCTCTCCTGGTTCCAGAGCTGCTGGTCAGAGAGAACCTCCTCCTCCTTACAGACATGTTGCTGTGGGACGTCTGGAGGGACGAAGGGACACACAAGAAAAATGTTACTAATGTGACAATAAAAATAAAAAAATAAAACATCTTAGAAAATACAGTGAAGTTTAAACCATCAGTGAGGCTCTACAGATCACGGTCGTGGCTCATATGAGACTAAAATTGCGGAGGATCTAAAGGTGAAAAAAACTCTCCATATTTCTCTGCAGTTGCTCAGTAATTTCAAAATAAATGTGACGTAGAGCTCCGATTAGGATCCTGCATGAGTCCTCTTCATGTGTTAGTTTCATTAAGACCGTTATAAGTGATACAAACTTGTTCTGTGTAACTTTATTTCCGGTTTCCAGGTGATTTCCAGCAGTCTGCGCTGTCGGTTGATCTCGTCCTCGTACTGAATGACGGTTTTTTCAAACACGGTGAATATTTCTTCCGCAGCAACTGATAGTCGCTCGTTCATAAACTCTCTCAAATGTTCAACTGAAAACATCGTTGCTTCAACGACTGAAATATTTAACGGCGATACGACGACAGCCGTCTGCAACCAGATCCTCAGACAGACGCTTTCATTGTTTACTTCCGCCGGGTGTCACGCTGTCATTGTTCCGGCAGATTCAGTGGTTCCCCCTATATTTCCGCCTTTGACTAAAATTAGTGTAATATAGTAGAAGTATATTGAACATAAAACGAAATTACTCAAAACGCTAATACCTGGAAATTGATCATTTATAATTAAACTGTTCAGCATTTCACACGTGTGTAATTTCAGGACAATCTTGGCCGTCCGAGGCCCATCATGTTTGAATCAAGAGTACTTCAGTAAATGTAGTCAATTACAGCTTCATGTGATTTTTAGTACAAGACACTGATAAACACAAACACCTCGCATTGTAACACCCGCTGCAAGTCACTAACTTCAGGAAAGACAATTGAGAATGTAAAGAGTTAAAGACTTTTATTAACACTGCAGAGGTTCAATTTTGCAATTTCCTCCGGCCTGGCCCGCCGCCCGGCTTGAACCGCCCTCCATCCTGATGAGCCCAAAGAGCAAAAGGCCCCCCTGGGCGTCACTGACTCGCCAGCTTGCTCCCCTCGCTCAGTTTCAATGTTTAATTAAGGCACGGTGACAACTTGCACTTGTGACGTCGGTCACGTTGTTTCCTCGAGCTTCACTTCATAGAATTCTTCACACGGACGTTTCCGGACTCGCGTGAGTCCTCGTGTGACTTGTCAGGTTTGATTTCTGATTAAATCTTTTCCCGCACGTGTTACAGAGGAACGGCTTCTCTTCCGTGTGGATTCTCATGTGGAGATTCAGAGTGCTGTTTTGACTGAAACGTTTACCGCAAGTTTCGCAAATATACGGCTTTTCGCCCGTGTGAGTCCTCACGTGCCTTTTAAAGTTCGATATGTCGATGAATCGTTTCCCGCAGGTTTTGCAGAGGTACGGCCTTTCGCCCGTGTGGGTCCTCACGTGCCTTTTGAAGTTCGATATGTCGATGAACCTCTTCCCGCAGGCGTCGCACGGGTACGGCTTCTCGCCCGTGTGCGTTCTCATGTGGTAAAACAAAGAGTTACTACGATTGAAACTTTTACCGCACGTTTCGCAGGAGAAGCGCTTCTCGTCCGTGTGAGTTCTCATGTGACTTTTCAAGTAGGACCTCTGACTAAATCTCTTCCCGCAGGCGTTGCAGGCGTACGGCTTCTCACCCGTGTGGATTCTGAGGTGTCTCTTTAATTGGAGCATTTTTTTAAACGCTTTTCCACAAAAGTCACAATTCGTAGACTCTTTACCCGTTTCAGTGTTACCCGGAGTCTCGGACGCGGGACAGCCGTCTCCATCGCTACTGAGACGTCTCTTCCTGGGCCTCAGCTTTGCATTTCCCGTTGATCCCGAGTCTTCGCGCCGGCGCCCTCTCTGAATTCGTCTCTCAGCTGCAGGAGGGTTGTGCGAGAGGAGCCGGTCGCCGTTTGGTTCTGGATCGCCGAGGTCGCTTTCTTCATCACGAAGAGTCCCCATGACGGTTTCCGTCTCCTGCTTCGGTTCGAACTGCTCTTCCTCCCGACTGATGGCGAGTTCCTCCTCTTCCTCTTTAATCTGTGGATGTTCTGGTTCCTCCTGGTCAGAGAGAACCTCTTCCTCATTACAGACGCGTTGCTGTGGGACGTCTGTAGGGACAAAAAAGACACAAGAAAAGAGGTCACTGATGCGATGATAGAAAAACACACGTCTGAGGAAATATACTCCAGTTTAAAATGAGTTTATCTGAATGACACGGTTTCTGACAATTTGTTGAGAATTTCTTTAGTTGTCCAAACCAACTGTTGCATCAGCTGCAAAAACAACAACAACAACAACAACAAAAAAGAATCAGCAGAAATGCACATTCCTGCAGTCGGCGTGCTGATTCAGCGCTCCCTCAAAGCTTGTGACATGTTACATTGTGCTGCGTAATTAAACTGCATATTTCAGAGTGGCCTGCAGTTGCCACCAGCAAACCTGTCAATCAAGCTGCCTAATCAGCATCTTCACGACACCTGACAGATGAACGGATTATCATCCTGGCGAAGGCAAAGTGCTCACTGGCAATAATTTGAACAAATTAGTATTAAAAAAAATAAAAAGAAGCTTTTTGTGTTTAGAGATGAGGCCTTAAATCTTTTACTTTTACAGTCGGTTTAATGTCTTGAGATTAATTTGTGTTTCTTTCTTTCTGAAAACTGCGGCTGCTGTGAGACTAAACATAAATGTGACGTAGAGCTCCGATTAGGATCCTTTCATTCAGACTTTTATAGCGTTACAGACCTGCTTTTTGTATTTTTATTTGGGGTTTCAGGATGATGTCCAGCAGTCTGCGCTGCCGGTCGACCTCCTTCTCGTACTGGACGATGGTTTTTTCAAACACTGTGAATATTTCTTCCGCGGCAGCTGTTAGTCGCTCGTTGATAAAACATTTATAATACTGAACTGAGGACATTGTCACTTCAATGAATTAAATATTTAACCGCAGCACGTCAACACAACTGTTTCAACGCGTCCACTAAGCGAACAGTACACGCTTTTATTTTACTTCCGCCGCTTGTCACGCTGTAGAACTTCCGGCAGAGACAGTGAGTTAACTTCAAGTTCCGCCTTCAACTGTAAACGGCATTTTATTTTATTATTTTATTAGCAGCTGGTCCAAGTGGGATTTTTTTTCATTTTTATTTTTTTTTAAACCTATTTCACATCCTCACCTGTTTTAACAGGGTGTCATATACATTAAAATATCTGTTCAGAAAAAAAAAAAAATCAGAAATTGATCAGTGAGATCCCCAAAAACAACAAAACAGATTTTTAAAAAAACAACAACAATCTCTTTTAAGTTGCTGTATTTTAGTGAAGCAGAATATTTTAGGGTTCATTGAGCCTCCTGTTAGCTGGTTAAATGTGTGTGTTGAGTATCAGTTTGTTATTGTTTACATTAAGAAGCTTTTTCAGCTGGTTGGGTGGAGCTCAGCCATGTGAATAAATGTTGCATCATTTGAGAGCTCGGACACTTTCATTTTGTCAAAGGTTGGAGACTCCTGCGTCCACATGGAGTAAAGAAGACGTCTGATCCACCTGGCATTGGTAAAACTACAAAAAAAACATTTCCACATCAACAGTTTCAATCATCAGCACATCCGAACATAAAAATATTAATTATCGGATCCTCTTCTGTTTTAACTAAAGTTCGACACTCACTCAGATGAGGTTCGTACTGAACTTCCTGCCTCGTATTTGTCACGTGATTCAGTTCCAAAAGTGTGTTGACAAAATAACACAAACAACAAATGTGATTAATCACACTGTGATAATGATAGATATTTGCCTGTTTAATCACAGTCACACCAAATAATTATGAATAACTAAAATGCTTCCGGCTGCATCAGTTTCCTGTGTTCTCTGATGATATGAGAGGAAGTTGATGAAGTTGTATTTTGACCGGATGGCAGTTGAAATGTTTTGTTTTTGTTTTTTTGTGCTGGATCAGAGCTGCCGATGACCTGAACAGGCCTGAATGCAGCAGCAGGGGGCGCCTCTCATCACAGTTCTTCACTCTTTAGTCGCTCTGCAGGTACTGAGCAGAAAAGGCCTCCAGCTGAGTCTCCAGCTCCGTTGCTCTGTTTCTGAAACAAACAGAATACACTGAGGCAATAAATATCTGAGGTTCAGTATTGCGGGTTTGTTAACAGCATATACGAAGAATGCACGAGTGCAGAAAAAGAAGAAATGATTCACATGTATTTAAAACTCCTTTTTCTCTTACAAATTGAAAACATCCACCCGGCTGGGAGTTGGGGAAGTATAAATCAAGCAGCCCTAAGTGAGGGTCGGAGCTCTGACCTGAAGGCCTTCGACCTCCTCTGGATGTTCTCCAGCCGCTGGATCCTGAAGCTCAGCTGTCGGATGTTTCCCTCCAACTCGGCGTCGCTCAGGTCAACTCTCTGAGTGAGACGGCTGAAGGTCGACGACAGCTCCCTGAAACGTAAACACAAGTGTAAATACAAAAAAAAAAAAAACACCACAAGCAAACATAAATACAAACAATGAAAAATGTAAAAACGATCAAAAACAAGACACAAATAAACACATAAACACAAAAATAAGACACAAACATAAAAACAAACAAACAGACAAAAAGAAACACAAAAAGTCACAAACAAACATCAAGACAAACAAACAGACCTAAACACAAACAAATGTAAATACAAACAATCAAAGACCTATAAAACTAACACAAGCAAACAAACAGACACAAATAAACACACACAAACAAACACATATCAACACAAACAAATGTAAATAAAAACAATAAAAAGCCATAAAAAAAATAAAAAAAAAACTAACAGCAGCAATCAAACAGACACAAACACAAACAAACAAACAGACACAGCAGATAAAAGCTTCCAGCAGCCTTCAGGTGTTCCCTCGGGGGGCCGTGAGGTCCAGGTGGGGGGCGGGGCCTTACTTGGACACCTGCTGGCTGCAGGCGGAGCTGTTGATGGGGATGACGGCTCGCAGGCGGAAGGAGGCGTGGTCCACAAACTGCCGCTTCAGAGTGCGCTCCCTGCTGGCGTCGGTCCAGGTGAGCTTCTCGTACAGGTAGAGGAGACCGTAGAGCGAGACGGAGAGAGCGATGAGACGCCAGCCCACCGAACGCCACACCTGCAGCGACAGCACACACCTGAGACATCGAGGACGTTAGTGCCGAAATCAGGTCCTAAAATGAATTCGTTCACCGATTGAAAGTTGATTTATTCATTTTAACTCAAGAACCAACTCAACAAAATGAGATGCTTCTTATAGCTCAATTACGTAAAGTGGACATTGAGTCAGGATTATTTTAGTATTATTAATTAATTATTTACAACAAGAAACGTTTATACTCTCCTGTTCAGTTTCTCCAATGTATCAAATTCCCTGTTTTTCTCTTTATATATTTGAACTTTCTATAAAGTATTGAAAATGTTTCCCAAACACTAAAACAAAACAAAAAAAAACTGAAATCTTTATCAGATCATTGATGAAAGTAATCATCGGCCCCGCGGGGACGTACCAATCCACCAATCACCAGCACCGTCATGGAGGCCCGGGAGGTGACGGAGACCAGACGTGTTGCTACGGAAACCACCATCTCATCCTTAATGGTGGAGCCCTCCTGCTCAGAGAGAAACGTTTCGACAGTCAGGACGCTCTTTTTAAAAAACAAACACTCAGCTACGGCTCATGAACGTGACGCGTCGGCGAGCTCGCCTGCAGTCGGGGGTCGGAGCCGCTCAGCGCTCGTTTGGCGTTGGCGGCTCCGATGAAGCGGGTGACGAGGGCGGTCCAACCCAGAGAAAACTGGAACTCGATGTTCTCCCGGAAATCCTTGCAGAGGGCATCGAGGCCGAGGTCGTAGGTCAACTCGAAGGAGGTGGAGGGAGCAGAGAACTGCTCCTGGACGGACGGAGACAGCAGAGGACGGACGCTGTCTGAGGAAACACAACCGGAGGACGCGTCACGTCGCATCGCTACAAGGAGGGCGATCTGGAAGTTTTTGTTGCACATGAACGGAGCGCAGCACATTAATGAACACGGAGCAGGAGGAAGCTATAACCTTCACGAGTAAGTGTTCCAAGTTACGTCTCTTGATCAACATTATCACCTGAGTTACACATGTTTTTGTGACCGCCGGTACGTTCGTGATTTCACCGTGAACCTGAAACTTGAGCAGAGAAACATCAAAGTTTGGGTCAAACTCAAAAAATCGGCAACAGAGATCCTTGAAAAGTAGGTTCCCCCAAACTTTTTTTTCCCTCTGAGATACTTTGACAAAATAAAACGGAGGTTGCAACATTTATTAACATAGCAGAGCTCCACCAAACCAGCTTAATAAGCTTCTTTTATGTGAATAATAATAAATTCATACCTAACACACACGTACTCGACCGGTAGCTCACAAAGCTACCCGATAGCTACTGGCTGGAGACCCCTGGTGCGTCAGGTCAGGACATTCGTACGGTTGTGCACCCATGAATTCGTTCCCCCAGGGTCAGACCGTCAACACCGAGTTCTGCTGTGACGTTCTGAGACTAAACATTCGCTGCAAAAACAACCTGAACCGTGACACGACGGCACTTTTGGTTCTCCAACATGAAAACTGACTCGCAAAATTTGGTTCCCTGCGATTCTATTTCGCCGTAAAAGTTTGTCACAAAATTTGATGTTTCTCCGCTCAAGTTTTAGGTCACAAACGTTCACGTACCAGCGGTCACAAAAACGTGTGATGATGTTGATCAAGAATTGTAACTTGTAACACTCATTCGTTTTTTAATCGCCCCTCGTAAGACGTCCCGTCAGCGCTTTATTATCAGAGTTATTGATGATGGAAAAGCGAGGGGGAAGAATGAGGTGAGGCGTCGTTACCGATCATGAGTTTCTGGGTGTCTTTGATGTCGCGGAGGACGCTGATGGAGCAGCGATGAGCCAAACAGCCGATCAGCCTCTCCTCCACGTGCTGCAGCAGCTTCTGAACAGGGAAGCAACGACAACAACAACAACAGCTGATACTCGTCTTCGTCGCTTTCGAGTGTTTTCTCCGAGGAGCTGCGGCTTTTTTTTCATAGGTTTAAGAGACATTAATCAAACAAAAAGATCAGAGAAACAGCTGCTTGTCGATCTTTGTCGAGTGCCGGTAGTCTAACTAGATGATGAGAGCTGATGTATTCATTCCAACTAATAAAATCTCGTTTAATTTTATCGACAGAATTGTTGTCAGTTTTCATAATAAACTCAGTCTGCTGTTCATAAAAACAAACATTTAGGAGGCGGTGCAGTTCACTGCTTTGCCCTGAGTTCTGTCTACAGGTTGTACTCAGGCTGTTGAGTCAAACTTAACATGAAATGTATCCACACAAATGACTGAAAACTAAATTAAGGTACTGATAATAACTGTGATGTTAAAAAAAAAGAAAAAAAAGGAACTATTGACATCGTGCTAATGACTAACAGATAAGACACCAGGCAGAGCTTTGTAAAATTCAACCACCGGTACAGGAGAAGCAGCTGCAGGCCAGATGAGCCTCACAGAAACACAGAAATCGAGACATGATGTTATAAAAACGTGAAAAAAGTTTCCAGATCTCCTGAAAAGAAAAAAAAGAGAGAGGAGGTTCCTTGTGTGGAAAAATCTGCGGCTGATGGAGGGATTTGTTTTTGTCAAAGTTTAACACAGAGACGAGAAAATATAATAGTGTGTGTGTGTGTGTGTGTGTGTGTGTGTGCATGTGTTCTCAGTCAGGTGCGTTCAGGTGCAGCTCAGAACTCACAGTCTTGTAGAGCTGCAGAGTTTCTTGCGTCGGGTTGAAGTCGGCTCTGAACTCCTCGACCAGAATGGGAAGAGAACGGATCTGATCTGACAGCGCCACGGCAACCTGACGACGACAAAAAAAAACCTGCTCGTCTTCACAACAAACAGTCAGTGGGAGAATCACTAACACAGACACCTCGATATTAAAACATACACAGCAGAGCTCTGAATACTGAACCGGCTTGACTGAACCAGGTGAGTCACCTGAAAACTCTCCACGTGTCCGAGTCTGCCAGCTCGGCCCAGTAAATCTTCCTCAGCAGGATTTCTTTACCTTGGCAGCGACATCATCCGCCAGAGTCTTGATCCTCTCTTTGACGTTGTCGGTCAAACGGTTAATCTGTCCTCGAACGAAGTCCAGCCGGTCCCTCTGCTCCTCCCGCTCCTCCAGGCAGCAGATCCTGTCAAAGGTCAAAGGTCAAACCGGGCACAGCCTGTCCTAGAGAGGCGAGGGAGTCTGTTGCACTCACTTCCTGTCGGCAGAGGCGATGTTGATGGCGTCCATCACGGCTTTGATGGCCTCGGTGATCTGCCACGCTCTCACCGTGTGCTGCTCGAACTTCGTCTTCACCGCGGACTGAGAGATGAACTCCTGCGGGGTCAAAGGTCATCAAAAGTCACATCTCAGCTGAATGTTTCACAATAAAAGCTTCGTTAAGAAATTAGGGGGTTTCCTGTCTCATGAAATGCTGGAGGGCTTTTATAATTTTAAACATACAGGAAGTGTTGAGTTTGTATAAACAGTTTAATGCGGTAACTTTCCAGAGACCATTTTATTTCCTTACTTTGAGAAAAAAAAAAAAGGGGGGCGGGGCATCGTTTAGGAAACTACACCTATGAACGAACTGAAAAAACATCATTGCTGCTTTATGACTCTTTGTACCTCGAACGTCCTCTCGAACCTCTGGAACTCCCTCAGTCGCTCATGGAAACCTTCGGCCATAGCGCCACCTGCAGGAATAAACGGGACGTTCGGTCAAGACAGAACAGAGAGCTGCACGAACCTGCTCACACAGCTGATGAGAAAAGTCATTCTTAAGAAAGTTAAACCTTGAAAGCTGAAAAATAACATGAATCTTGCACAACAAAAAATATATTCAGAGCCTTGAACTGTCCTGAACACTGACAGTTCATGTATGAACATGTATGAACATGTATGAACATGTAAACCAGCACACAGTACCTCCGAGACAGTTCTGATGCATCGACAAAAAAATAAATCATCCGTTATTGATGAATTAATCTGATTAATCAAACGATTTTTCTTCAGAATTCAAATCATCATTCAGATGATAAAACAGAAGACGTGATGGAAATCATGGAAATTCTGCTAGTTTTATGCATGAATGGGAAGGTCACATGATTCATGAGCATCCTTGTTATTATTTTGCTTTTATTCATACAACAACGTCTGCATTTCCACTCATTTTTTTTTTTTTTTTGGCGCAAATAATAAAAGAAAAATGAACAGAAAACACCTGAATCTGTCGTAAATAAGCAGGAAGACGCTACGACCTCGGTGAGTAAACACTCCTCGTTACGTCGCTTGATCGACATCAGCACCTTTTTTGTCTTTTCTACCTTCCAACAAAAGTTTTTGGATTTGTTTCTCCGACACTGAGACGAGGCTCCTGCGTCTGTCCCTCACCTGTCTCACCTGTCTCACCTGTCTCGGGCATGCCCTGCGCTCGCTGCATCCGGGAGCTCAGAACCTCTTTGGCCGAGACGAAGAAGATCCTCCCCGCGGCCTCGTCCAGCCGGACCACCTTCAGCTCCTCCGCCAGGAAACTCACACAGCGATCCAGGTGCTGCTTCCTCACCTGGACAGCAAAAAGGGGAGCGGGGGAGGGGGGGTGGGGGGGGACGTCTGTCACGTTAATCAGCATTTATGTTTTTAGTTTAACTGATTAAAAGCTTTTTTTCGGTTCTTCTGTTCTTCGTTGTGTTTTTGTTTCTGCAGCATCTCACATTGCTCTTCAACAACATCAGATTTTAACTCTGTTAATACGAACATCACTTCCTGAAACCGCTTCAGAATAAAACCCTGATAGCCGACTGAGGCTTTTATTGTGAAGCAGCTGCAGGAAAGCAGAGTTTGGTTGAACAGATGACTTTGATCTACAGCAGCAGAGAGAAGGTTTACTGAGAGTCTAAATTTAAATTTGAGTTGAGTCAGAGTTTCAATCAGAGTGTGTTAAACCTAAACACACACACACACACGCACACGCACACACACACACACACACACACACACACACACACACACAAACACACACCTCTTCAATGAACTCTGGTTCAGTCACTGAGGCGTCCCATCTGTTGTGGAGGATGAAGATGTTTGGTTTGGAGATTCTCTCGCTGACTTTGTGGAAGAAAAGTTTTTCCTGCAGCCAGAATGAAACTATTGTATTAAAACAGATGTAACAGACACACACACACACACACACACACACACACACACACACACACACACACACACACACAGATGACGTAAATCACCGTGTTCATCAGCGTTGACTCGGCGTTTCCCACCAGAACGAAGACGTCTGCGTCCAAACAGAACTTATCGATCCAGCTGTCCAGCTCCAGAGTGACGTCGGTGCCGGGGCTGGGGTCAAAGGTCAAAAGTCACATGCAAAAAATGATTACCTGATTATTCAGAGTCCTCCAGCGGGGACGATGTTTCAATTCAGTCCCCGAACCAAGATGTTCATGGGTGTGTCACCTGTCCATGAGCACCAGGTCGTCTCTCAGCAGAGCGCAGCCGCCTTTGGGCCAGAACACTCGGACCAGGCTGCCGGAGTCCAGCGTGGGATCCATGTGGAGGGCGTGAGCCAGCTGGTTCACCGTCTGGGGAGGAAGCTGGAGTTAGCGGCCGCTTCGCCCCAAACGCGCACAAAGAATCGTGAAACGGTGGGCAACGGTTCGGACATTTCCCCTCCGGCTCTCTTTCGGAGCGGCGAAATGTCGGGACTGTTCCTTTTTTTACGTCGTACGGTGACGCTGCGGCGCTCGTTGGAGCCCTCGATGGTGAGGAAGGCCTCGACTCCGTCGGTGCCCTCGACGCTCAGGAAGCAGTTGGTGGTGTGACCGATGCCGCTGGGTAACACGCGGTCTCTCAGCATGGCGTTGATCACGGTGCTCTTCCCGTTACTCGTCCTGATCGGAGAGACGACGTCCGATATTTACAGTTCGCACACGGTGAAGCCGCTCGTAAATATCCTTAATAGACGAGCGGTTAAAGAAACAGGTTAAAAAAAAACAACAACTTCAAAAATAAAACCTTTGGCGGCGTAAAATGTATCCAAACTTACTTAAATATGGAAATATAGAACTGACGACAGTTTTGCCGTTTTCACATTGCGTTGCTATGGAAACGCTGACCAGCTCTCACGAGCAACAACATTTAATCAAATATCAGACATATAAAATCTAAATATATGGCCTCCAAAAAACTGATGGTCAAAGTGAAAGTACTTGTCACCGCTCATTTTACAGGGAAACTCGCTTCCTGATCAGTTCTTACATCATCCGGCTCATTGCATCATTGTGGGATCATCGGTTTCATCAGAAATTCAGAGGAGTGTCTCAGATTTTTTATAACATCTCGATCAGGCGGTGTCACTCTTGGCAGTTGAAACTCTTGGAGATGGTTTTCGACCGCAGTTTGTCCGTCACTGATAAGTTTTATCTGGTTCGTTCTCAGCAGGACGAGTCAGCAGAAAAGACTTCTGTTTGCCGGTTTTATCGTCACCGACCTGCTGCTGCTGGAATCAGAGCCGAGAACAAACGTGTACGGAGAACAAAACAGGCGTATTGACAATTACGTGGCTGGCAAGAAGCCGGAGCTGCGTCTGAATTTGAGCACTTCCGTTTGTACTTTTGTAGTACGTGAAATCTGACAGAAATAGTTGTTCTGCACTCACTGGAAATAACGGAAAAACATTTGAACGCGTCAGGCGGCTTTAATTATTCTGCCCAGAAATGAACGTGCTTTCGCGCCGTTTAACGCAAAACAAACAACAGTGATGGCGACTTATGTACTCAAAATACTACGTGTGAGTACGTCGGTTGGACCACAGCGGCTGTGATTTGGGTAACCTACGTTTTGTGACACGTCCTCCCTCCTGCAGACTCCGAAGACTCATATCACACGAAACCTGATAACTCATTTGATCGTGAACTTGTTCTCTCTGTGAGGATGCGATGCTTTTTTTTTTATCATGTATCTGACGGTGCAGCTTCAAACAGAGAAACTTTGAGTTCAAATGAATTCCCGCTTCACAAAACGCACCAGTTTAAGTTCAGAATAATGCTTTTTGCTTTTGTTATTTAAATTTTAGGAAACTGATTTCAACCTCTTTAATTCTCTTCTATCTGCAGGTTCGGTCCTCACCTGCCGAAAAACGCCACCTTCATGTGTCTCCGCAGCAGAACGTCCCTGATGGTGGACAGTTTGGTGGCGCAGCTCTGCATCTCCAGGCTCTGCTCCTCCACGCACACCTGACCCAGGTCATCGCTGCGCCACGCCTCTGACATCACAGCAAACAAACAAAACAACAAATAAACAACAGTTGACCCACAAACAACATACACCTACACATCCTCGAGAAACGAGCTGTGTGCGTGTGTGTGTGCGTGCGTGTGTGTGTATGTGTGTGTGTGTGTGTGTGTGTCTCACCGTCCACAAATGTCGATCCGTCCTTCACGAAGTCCAGCAGCTGGTCAAAGATGGAGCCGATCGATCGCTTCGCTATCACGAAACGCCGCAGAGGAGACGGATCCTCGCCGTCCATGACACCTACACACACACACACACACACACACACACACACACACACACACACACACACACACACACACACAAATGAGCACTCTGTTGGTGTGCAGGTGAAAACTCACACACTGCTGACTGTCTCCAACACACAAACACACACAGACACACAAACACTCAAACACACTCAAACACACTCAAACACACACACACACACCCTCAGCAGAAGCGGGTATTTACCGTGTTCGGTGTGTCTCCCAGGTTCAGAGGTCAGTCGTGTTTTGGGAGTTGGTCCCCGTCGAGTCGCCGCCAGCTCCCATCATGCCTCTGTTCAACACATCAGACACACAATGACTGAACTGATTCTCAGCACGCAAAGCTCAGCTTACACTCTGTGTGTGTGGTGTGTGTGTGTGTGTGTGTGTGTGTGCGCGCGCGTGCGCAGGCTGATCCTCTTAGCAGGACTTAGAGCTGCTTCACCTGTCACACCTGCAGGCCAAACCACCTGCTCACACTCAGGTAGGTGTGTGTGTGTGTGTGTGTGTGTGTGTGTGTGTGTGTGTGTGTGTGTGTGTGTGTGTGTGTGTGTGTGCTATATTAGAGGTTTTATTGTCATTAACATCATATTTATTGTCATCAATACTATGATAATGTCCCTTCTTTCACCTGCACTGATCGACAACTCTTCACTCGTGTTATTTTTCTCCTGCACGGAGCAAACCACTTGCTGAACTAGATCCAGCAGTAACTTCGAAATATGCAAATTAGCGCCCACATGTTTCATATATTTTTGCATTTTGCTGCAGTCTCCAACGGAGAATGTTTTCCGACGGTGAAATTTTTTTTATTGACTTGTATCGAGTTGATGCTTTTTAAATGGGAGTCAATCGGAGTCAAATGTTGTTGTTTTTTTGAGCCAGCCCCTAGTGGCCCCACAGTGGTATTGCACTTTAAAGGCATTTTCCGCATTGCCTTCACTTTTTCAGACCCCGGAGGCTTGCAGCCGTTTTTTTTGGTTGTTTTTTTTACGTACACACTATCACTAACAATATTGTTGGTTGTTTACAGGTCGGCGCTGGCGTGATGACAGACGAGTGATGTAATAATTGGGCGATGGGCGTGTGTCTCTATCAGCTTCAGTCAGATTCAGAGGAAACGGGTCGCTGCAGTTTCATCACACACGCCGACTTTCATCATCCTGTCAGACGGGAGACCACGCCCCCCTTATCTGACGGGGAGGAGGGTGTGTTACATTCTCACAGCTCAACAGTCACATTAGACCCGTCGACGTGAAGACGGCGCTAATACGACACTGATGCTCACGGTCACCCTGTCAGACAGATTTGAACCTGAACCCCTGAGATTCCCACGTGTGTGTGGGAGAAAAAGGGGACGTTTCCTAACAGGGTCTTTAACTCTTAAGTTTTTCCACATTAGTGTATCTGGTGTCTCTCGGAGTCTTAAAGCTCGTGAATTTATTGTAAACAGGTTCCAGGATCCTTCAGAAACTCCCGCAGGTGAAACTGGACTCGCAAACCCTGTTAAGTTCTGACCGACTCTGACGACACTCAGAGGTCTACAAATAACCCATAATGCAACACTCTCTGCAGGACACCGTGTTACTCTGCTGCTCTGTCCATTTAAAAAAAACAAAACTGTTTATGATGTTTGGGAAATGTGGGTTCTTTGTGGTCTCAAAATAAAGCAAAGTTCAGTCCAAAGATTCTTTAAGACATCAAACTTATATTTACTGTGTATTCACTTATATTTCGTGTGTATTTACTTTGTAATTACTGTATATTTACTGTGTATTTACTAATATTTACACTATATTTACTGAGAATTTATTCACTGTTCCCGTATAACACCTGGATAATTTGCTGCTACAATAGATACATTTCCCAGTTTGGGATCAATAACGTACTTATATCTATCTCTCTGTAATACTGTTTGTCGTACTGATATTGTGTGATTTTAAATCAAGCTTCTTTTTTTTTTAATTAATCTTGTGGTTTGGACTCCAGAATGTCAGATATTTAGTTGTTGTGGATGATGATGACTACATACATGTATGACCATATGTCAGGTTGTTGTAGAGGCTGCAGCATTAGGACCCTGAAGAGGAGAAGAAAGAAGAAAATACATGGAGGAGGAGAAAGAGGAGGAGGAGGAGGAGGGGGACAGAGGGAGAAAAACAAAGTCTGGAGGTAAAGAAAGACAAACGATGGGAGAGCAGATAAAACGAAGAGAGAGACAGACGGACGCTGCGGAGACATTCAGGAGAGGACCGAGGACAGACGGAGTGACAGCAGCAGATCCAGAGAGAGATAGGGAGGAGAGAGGAGGGGCTGAGGAGGAAGAGGAGGAAGAGGAGGAGCAGGGAGGCAGATAAAAACCAGACGTCCTTCAGAGTGAGGAGGAGAAGAAAAAAAACGGCCTGCGGGAGAGAAGCCGTCACTCATCTGCAGCACGAGCAGCGGAGTAATAACAAGTCTGCGCTGCACGAGGAGAGAGGAAGAGCTGGAAAAAAGAGGAGGAGGAGGAGGAGGCGGCACCCAAACCACCCACAGAGAGAGAAAGTTTCCCCGAAGACGGACTGAAACCTCCCACACTGTATTTATATCTGGCAAAATGCTCCGAGTGGCAGTTTGTGCGCAGAGCAGCTGAGCTTTGGAAAGTTAACTGAACGATGTGAAGAAGACAGAAGACAGAAGACAGAAGACAGAAGACAGAAGAAGAAACTCCCAGTGTCAAAGTTCAACAGGACAGATCCAAATCAAGTCGACCTGATCTCAAGAGGAACTTTACAAGATGTGCATCATGGGACGTCTTCGCCCCACAGAGACACAGACCTGAACGCCTTCGTCCTCCGGTTCCCACCTCCACCACACCCACCCAGCATGCTGGCCCGGTTATCCCCGGGAAGGAGCTCTCCGGGTGGGGCAGGAGGGCTGCTGCTGCTCCTGGGACTGATGATGACGATGATGATGATGATGATGGTGGTGGATGTGGAGGCAGCGAGCGCCGATGAGGCAGAGAGTGAGGAGAGTCAGGAGATCCTGGAGGAGGACGAGGCCATCAGCGCCGAGCTCCTGGTGAGAAGCAGCTTTTTACACTTTTACCTTGAAAAAGATATAAAATCATCATACGACTCGCAACACAAGCTGTTTATTGATGATCACGGTCACAGCAACTGTAACACCTCCGATTAGTTGATTAACTGTTTAAGAGAAAAATAATCAGCAATTATTTCAATGATAAAATTGATATTTTTCAAGTACAAAATTTGGAAAAAAATGATCTAAAACTTTTTTTAATTCACAAATCATCAAAGATTTTGGTGGTTTGGTTTATTTGAAGACCTTCAGCATCATGTTTTGGTCATTATTTTCTTTTGTAAACAATCAATTCATTAATAATGCATCTGATTGTTAACTGCAGTTAGTTTTTACACAGATATTCTCAGACTATCAGACCTGAAAACATTTAAGAGGATCGTGTAAATATTGCAGAGACATATTAAACACGTGATGAAGTATTCTAGTTGAATACATTCATTAAACTGGGATTTGTTTTTAAGGAATTTTCCACCATTACTGATGAAAAACTGGAGAATAAAACAGTTTTCTCAGGTCGAACCGCAGCAGCTGGGTTTTATAATCAATATTATTTTAGGATTTATCATGTGAGCTCGAAGATCTCCGAATATTAAAGTGAACGCCACCTGTTGCACTCCTCCCTGAAATGATTAACGTTCTCTGACACAATCAGCCTGTTCCAGCTCTTTATTAAATCTATATGATGTTTACAGTCTTTTGAGAACTTTTTTCTCCTTTGATTTATATCTTTGACTGTTTTTTGGAGTCAAACCCGAGACTCCAGTCAAATGGAAATATTCCATATATCTTGCGTATCATTTCAAACAAATGTCACTTTCAACCTCACAGATCTGCAAACTCTGGAAAAACTGGAATTTAAAACGTATATTAATTTCTTTCCTGTGGGTTTGAACAATCCACCTGCTTTCTATGAAGTTTGTTGACAGATTGACTGAACATATAAAACTGGTCGCAGCCTCGGTAACATCACTGACAGGTTTCCTGGAGAGAGATTTTAAAGCTCAGCTCCGGGTCTCTCTGGCCGAATGAAGCCCGGTGGCTGAAACCTGGCGGGCAGCTTGCAAACTGTGACGGCACCCACCTGTCACTCAAAGCAGCCCTTCCCTTAATTATGTATAACTTCAGGCCTTAATATAATTTAATCGGGTGAGCTCATTCAAAATTCGTCCTCCGTACAGTCGTCATCAGCTGTAGAAATGAAAACCGTCCTTTGTACCAGGCTGTAAACATGTTTATTTCTGCTGTAATGTCAGGTCTGTGGGGAATGAATCGCTTTGGAGCCTCAAGTGGCCGCTCGAGGAACTGCAGTTTTGGCACCAAAGCGTTGGCTTCATTTTTCAACCCCGTTTTGACATCAGAAGCTCCTGCTATGCATCACACATCCTTCGTTCCTTTATTTTAAATGACTGAGATAATCTTTGAACTACTTACTTGTATACATACGAACCTGCGTCACTGTGGTTTCCGTCCTCCAGGAGCTGGCGTCCTCCGATCTGTCCAGAGTGTCTCCTCTCAGCTCCTGGTTGATCTTCAGGAGAAACTCCAACAAGGGGGACAACCGGAGAACCAAAGGGACCAGGAAAACCTCCAAGGTCAGACACAGCTCCACCTGAAACAACAACAACAACTACAACAACAAAGAGGCAGATCACGTTGTCATCACGTTGTCCAGTTGATTCATTTGAACATCTCATGTTTTAGATATTAGAGCTGCTGTTTATCGTGTTTCTGTTATTTTGTCATATTTATTCCATCTGCAGTACACCTCATCGAGATTTAAAAATCGGATATAATGAGTTCGACATGTTTTTGTGACCTCTGGTTCGTGAACATTTCGTATTTTCACAATGGACCTGAAACTTGAGCTTTAAACGTTCAAGTTTGTGTCAAAGTTTTGGGGAACAGAAAGACGTCGCGGAGGGTAAACTCCAGTGAGTAGACAAGGTGGCAAAGCGATGATTCTGTTATTGAGGACGAGAAACTCCAAAGTTTTCAACGCACTGTGAGCGGCCGTGTTGACGTGTTGCAGAACCAAAGTTGCGCCACAGTTCAGTTTGTTCTCAGGGAGTGTTTTTCTGAGACGCCTCAGAAGGTCCCAGCAGAACTTGGTATTGACGGTCTGACTCCGGGGAGGGGGGGGGGGGGATTCACGGGTGCACAACCCGTATGAATGTCAAAGAAAACCCCGCCTGGTTGCTCCTGACCTGACGCGCCTCCTTCGGGTCTTGAACTTGAAACACAAATGTGACTGTAAAGCATTCCAGTAGTTTCCAAATCAACCAAATCAACGCCAGTTTAATGTCTGTTAATTGGATCGATGAGATATTAGGAAACACTTACCGGACCCTGAACCCCTCTCTTTGTCTATCCAGCACGGTCTCCCAGGACCTCCGGGCCCTCCGGGACCGCAGGGTCCTCCGGGTCCGCCCGCCCCCCTCCTGCCCCAACAACAGGAGCTCATTCAGGAGCTGCAGCTGAAGCTGAAAGGTGAGAACTTATCGATCACGACTTTCAGCGTCCCAAACATGTCCCGGACCTCCCGGACCACCTGACCGCAGAGAAGACCAATTCATCCGTCACGTTTGTTTCCACTAAAGATGGGAAGAAGTGATTAAATCTTCACTGGACGTCATGACGACAGCAACGGCCGACATGTTTGGTACCTGTTGGTTACAAATATCAGTAACCGAGTCCAGACTGTTTAATTTTTCCTGCATAAATTTATTCTCACCTTCACGCACTGTTTTCTGTGTGTAGGTTATATAAATATGAGTGTGTGTGTGTGCGTGTGTGCGTGTGTGCGCGTGTGTGTGCGCGTGTGCGCGCGTGTGTGTGTGTGTGTGTGTGTGTGTGTGTGTGTGTGGAGGCAGGCTGTCTGAGTCCTTAATAGGGGTAATTTTGTGGAGCGTGGATGTGACTTGGCTCGGCTGCAGGATTCCTGACATTCCTGCTGACTGATGGTGTGTCTTTGTTACTTTCTGTGTGTGTGTGTGTGTGTGTGTGTGTGTGTGTGTGTGTGTGTGTGTGTGTGTGTGTGTGTGCGTGCGTGTGTGTGTGTGTGCGTGTGCGCGCGTGTGTGTGTGTGTGTGTGTGTGTGTGCGTTTTCTGTGTGTGTGTGTGTGTGTGTTCATGTGTGGTACTCGTTTTCTTCCGTCAGATTGCCTCCACGTGTGTTTCTGTATGTTACAATTGTGTGTGTGTGTGTGTGTGTGTGTGTGTTAAGATGTGTTTGAACTGGGACGTTTTTTTGTAAAACCTACAAAGACGGACAAAACAAACTATATATATGAAATAATATTGTTATGAATGTGGATATTAACAGGAATGCAGCAGATGCATTGATGTATGAATTCCCATTCAAATTCTTCAATAAGTTAGAATCAAAAGGTTCTGACCGTGACGTGCACGGAGCAGGAAGAAGCTGCAGCCATCGTGAATACGTACTCCAAGTTACGTCACGTGATCGACATCGGCACGAGTTTCGCGCGTTTTTGCGACCGCTGGTTTAAATTTGGCAATTTCTCCACGGACGTGAGCGGAGTTCAAATTCTGTGTCAAACTCAGGGGAAAAAAAAAAAAAATCGCTGACGCGGCACCTTGAAACGCTTTCAGAAAGTCTTCGTAGAAAGTCGGGAGCAATCGGGCGGGTTTTCTTTTACACTTGAAAAGATCGTGCACCCGCGAATTCGTCCAGCGGAGTCGGACCGCCAACACCCAGTTCTGAGAGGAAAGACGTAGGGCGTAAAACCACCTGAACTGTGTCGCCGTGGCAACTCGGTTCTCCGGACGACACACCCCCGCCGGCTCGCGGTCTGGACCGACGACCAAAGATTTTGACCATGTTTCCTTTATGAAACTGACTTTCAACATTCGCACAGAAGTTTAGTCTGTACAAATAAAACCCACTGGACTTGGAGATTTACCCAGGATTCAAAGCAAATTATTCCGACTGCAGAAGGCTGTGTCGGTGATGACCTCAGACGTCTGAAGTCTGACCGCAGTCTGAGTGACACACACACACGCACGCACACACACACACACACACAACACACACACACACACACACACACGCACACACACACGCACACACACACCACACACACTCTTATTTTCCTCATGAAGTCATTTCTGAAAACCCTTTTTTCCAAACAATCTGCATCATCTAATTTCTCCTCCTCTCTCCCTGCCTTCCAATTTTTCTGTCCCTCCCTCTCTCCCTCCCCCCCCTCACACCTTTTACCTCTTCCTCCTCCTCCTCCTCCTCCTCTCAGACATGGCAGAAAGAGTGTGTTTGCTGTGTGATCATCCTCCTCGTGTCTCCACCTCCTTCCTCAGTCGCCTCCTGCAGGCCGTCACCATCCCACGACGCAGCCTGCTGGAGCTGCAGCCTTTTAGCAAGGTAAAACACACACACACACACACACACACACACACACACACACACACACACACACACACACATCTTTTTTTTTTTAACATGACGTCAGCTAACTTTCGAACGTACCTTAAAGTAAGTCAACGTTGACTTTTCGTTTTCACGTGTGTGTTCTCCTGCAATACCGAGTGACACCACCAGAGGGCGGAGGGCCTCCTCCCCTTTCGTTGGCATGTGAAGCAGGTCAGGCTGCTGTTAGCCACGGTGTGTGGCACGTTTTACTGCCTGGCATTGTATGGTCGATGTAAGGAGGAATAAAGTGTGAGAGTGGGGAACTTTAAGCTCAGTTAATTAGCCACAAGTTGCTAACTCTCCGCCTCTAACGGTACAACGGGACGTAAACAACACGTCTCCTGGCTGAATGTCCTGTGTTTCACCCGTCCAACCACCCCCACCTCCTCCTCCACCCTCACCTCCTCCTCCCTCCGCCGCCCTCACTACCCGTCATAATCTCATCGACCACCAGAGGTCGCCGACGTCAACCGATGAACAGGAGGAATTGTTACGGAAACAGCGTTCCCTCGGGCGTGTGAAAAAAAAACCAGTTTGAAGACAGTCTTTCGGCTGCTTCTTGTGTTTGACCTTTGACCCGTGCAGCCCTCAGACTCCGAGCGGAGCCTCCAGAGGGGTCAGAGCTTCAACAGCAGCACCGGCCGGTACACGGCGCCCGTCTCCGGCTTCTACCAGCTCACCGCCAGCCTCCTCATAGGTTTGTTTGTTTGTACCGTAACGTGACTATATTTTTCTCTTAATGGATTTTATCAAATTTGTTTCAAAGTTTTAGCGCATGTAAATCTAATTTCTTCGTGTGTGTGTGTGTGTGTGTGTGTGTGTGTGTGTGTGTGTGTGTGTCAGAGTCCGGAGACCGAGTTCAGGTGCGGCTCAGAGACAGCGTGAGAGCAGCGATCTGCATCGAGTCGCTCTGTCAGAGCAACCTGTGAGTACCGCCCTCCAGTGGCCGACGCGCGTCAAAGAAACACGATTACTATAAAACAGTACGATGCTCGCGAAGACACGCGTGTACATCTGACGGAAAAAAAAAAAAAAAAAACGGGCTAATGAGATCTGGAACAAGCAAAAACAGCTCGTGTTTTCGTATCTCTATGCTGTTCTTTTCTCTCTCTGCTCTCCCGTTTACCCCAACCGGGCGAGGCAGATGGCTCCGCCCACCTCTGAGCCTGGTTCGTCTTCCTGTTAAAAGGAGGTTTTTCTCCCTTAGAGAGGAGCTTTTTTCCCTCCCAGCTGATGTGGGAATTGTTGAATTGTTGAATTGTTGAATTGTTGGGTTTCTCTGTGTAATATTTTAAAATTCTGCTCTAAGGACTTTTATGTGTTAAGTGCCGTGAAATAACCTGCCACTTATCACTTTTTATGTCTGTGTGTGTGTGTGTGTGTGTGTGTGTGTGTGTGTGTGTGTGTGTGTTAGCTCCGTGGAGTCGGTGATGGGCGTGGCGGCTGCAGGAGGAACATTCAGCATCTTACTGACAGGAACGCTCTATCTGCAGGTCGGACACACACACACACACACACACACACACACACACACACACACACACACACACACACACACACACACACACACTAACTCAAAAATGTGGATGGTGAGACGTAACTCGTAAAACTTGTTCGTGATGGTCGTACCTTCCTGGCGTACGTCTGTGCTGGGCTTGGAGTTGGTGTGCAACGGCAGCAATCGCTGAACTTTTAAAAATAAAACAAAATAATTAAAAACCATAAAAAACAGGCCAGACGCTCTGAAACGCGTTTTGATCTTCTTGACACCGAAATGGTTGTTTTGCTTCCTCCGTCGAAGAAGGGACGTGTTCGTCGGGTTATTTTAAGAACACGTGACGGTTTTAATGAAGTTGTTGCTCAAAGCAGAGGGATCTTTAGAAATTCAGATTTTAATAAAACCAGGAGAAACTGTTTCTTTTTCGTTAAGTGATCAATTTGAGACTTTAGGACATTTAATAATAATAATAATAATAATAATAATAATAATAACAATAATAATAATAATAATAATGATAATAATAATAATAATAGGGTTTGTGTGTGTGTGTGTGCAGGCCGGGGAGTACGTGTCGGTGTTCGTGGATAACGCCACCGGCTCGGCCGTTTGCATCCTGCAGGACTCTCTGTTCTCCGGGATCCTGCTGGGAATCTAACTCACGGTCACATCAGGAGACCAAACATCCAAACTCGGACGCTGAGATTTCTCTACGAGGAACTCCGACGATTCACAACATCCGAGTCGCAGACGTTTTAAAGGCCGGACGTATGAAACTCGCAGCTGAACTCCCTGTCGGTGTTTTTTTTTTTTTTTTTTTTACCTGTTCACTTTAATGCAATCGGACGTGTTGGAGCGTCCTCTAGTGGACATTAAAGGAACTGCAGCTGTAAGGGGGCGGAGCATCATTGGATTTATTCAATGGTGATTTATTTTTTAATAAACCTTTATATTTAAGTTGTTTCATGCCAAAGACGTGATGATATTCAGCTCCGAAAGGAATCAAAGGAATTATCATCAATGACAAAAAAAAGACTAAGAGCTGAAATGAAAGACATTTCTTAAAGATGCTGAAAATAAATCAGCTGAACAGAAGCTTCAACAAATAAAACCATGATCCTGTGAACACGGAGACTCAGAGTTTTGTCTGTACGGACGGATTTGATGATGTCATGTTACTTTAATATTAATATTTATTCTCTGGTTGTGTTAAACAAGTTGTTAATATTTCTCATAATAAAAACTTTCTACTCTCTATCAGTTATTGTTATTGATCTTCCCACATTATAGACTGCGTGAGAAAATGGACGTCGACACTTGAAAAGTGAAGCCAAAGCTGACGTGCATTAAAGTGCAGTACCACTGAGGGCCACCAGGGGCTGGCTCAAAAAAACAAACAAAAAAACAATCCAAAATAGACTCCCATTCAAAAAGCATTTCAACTCATAAAATACAAAGTCAGCAAATGTTTCAAATCATTAATTAGATATTAGGCCTCTAAGAAAGCTGTTTTGCTATGTTTCATGTTTGATTGACATGCCTGTGGTGTCAGATCCCCCTCCTCCCTCGCTCCTCCCCAGCCCGTCCAAATATGGTCATTTCTGGCTCCGAAAAACCAAGTCGGCCACAGTCAAAATAGCAAACTTGAGTTTGGCTTGGCGTGAAGTAAAACTGCGACCAGGCTAACTGTTTTACATGTTGTGTCTTGTTAAGTTACGAACTCTTCAGCAGTTGAAACTTGTAGTCAGTTGGTTTAGTTTAACAAGTTCGGACAGATATCAAAGCAACAACCTCAAAGTTCAGTAGATGCTGCGTAAAGTTACTGCTGAAATAGCCCGAATATCTCCAACACCGACCGCAGCTAACCGATGCCAGCTGCTGCTAACACGAATCAATTCAACAAACAGCAGACAAACTGTCCATTTAAAGCTGCACATAATATTTAGCTCCATTATAAACACACTTTCTCTTTTAGACAACTGGTCTTTCAGAAACACTGAGCGCACACACACACACACACACACACACACACACACACACACACACACACACACACACAGCTGAAAACACGCTGTGTTTGGAGGAGGCTCGAAGGTGAGATCATCATAAAGTGGCGCCTTATGCTTGGCACCGGGCCATGAAGACAGACACACACACACACACACACACACACACACACACACACACACACTCTGAGTTACCGTATGAGGTGTGTTGACAGAATAACGAGGGCTGCATGACGGCCCTGCTGACAGCACCACACACACACACACACACACACACACACACACACACACACACACACAGGATAAACCACACACCATGTGAGCAGACTTGTAGACTGTAAAATTGTAAAGCAACAGTCCAACTCGACTTTTTACACCAAAACAAGATAAACAGCAGCTCAGACGTACAAAAAGCTGACGCGTTTTTTAAAATGTGCAGAAAGAAAACACGAGTCTGCAGGCGAACCAGGACTTCAAGCTGAACGCAAACAAAAGCAAGTTAACACAGTTATATCGAGAGCAGGTGAATTGATCATCATAGTTTCAGTGTCACTGATCTGTACGAACAAACGGTGTCGATACTTCTGCAGTTTTGTTTTTGCCGAATAACCAAACTGCAAGAATCAAAAAAAAGCTCACAGACTGTTTCTGTTGAAATGTATTATAACAATTTAAAATAACTTAATTGTTTGTGTTTTCATTTAGGGAAACTTAAAAAAAAAAAAAAAAAAATCTCCATCATTAAATAGACTGAATATTTTTCCATCCACATTGTAGGAGTCCAGTGTTTTTTTGTTTTTTTTTAAATGACCTCCTGTTTTTCTAACATAATTTCCTATAAAACAGACACGTAGTTTTATCTCCATGACTACCCACCTCAAGATGAACTTAATCCGACGTAGTGCAGGTGCTTGTTTTTACAACGCAGGTAAATCCAACATAATTTCTTCTTCACTCACCAGTCGCAGCAGCAGCAGCAGTCGACTCACTGCTGCCACTCATGGCGGAAACAGGTACTGCAACAAAACTGATCCAGACGTATGACTGTAAAAGCAAAATCAATACACTGGATGATTTATGGATATCGGTGGCGTATCAATACATTTTAGCTTCTTCTCTGGTTTCTAATGTTTGTTTCTAATATTTGTGAAAAAAAATTATACAGACAAATTGCAGGTCGAGCCCAAAAGCATCCAAAATATACAAAAAAGAAGGACACAGAATTATTTTAGATTCTCTCAAAACAAGTGTTTTTATATCTGTAAAAAAGTGCTTTTTAGATTATGTTTTCATGTCATAGCTCGGGCTCGTATCCGTCTGCAGATTCAAATATAATAAACTGGAGCTCAGTTATCTTACAGGCTGAACGAAGAATCGAAGTCGAAGTTAAAAGTACAAAATTAGTGTTTATTATTCAGAAATCTGACATGAAAGTAGTTCACAGCAAACAAATCACATAAATCTCATATATCTACATTTTCAGCATCTGTACGTCATAATTTTGTAGTTTATATTTTTACAGCTGCCATTTGATTTTGCTCAACATTTTAACAGTTTGTTTGTGGCACCAAAGGAACAATCCCGCATGTTAGCGCTGAAGCTTCTCAGTTTTTCACATGTTCAATAAACAACATACAGTAAATCAATATTTGTCTTTTAGACCAATGATGATGTTAACTGCTCGCTTACAGCTCCATCAAAACAGAGTACATCCACTTTCCAATAACTCCAAAGGGTTTTTATCTTACGAAAACCAGGACGGATAAAGTCTGTCTTGTGTTACATTAAACAGCAAAAATATCGCTTTGGAGTTACTGGAAGATGGAGTTGTTGTTTTTTTTCCCGATGGAGCTAAGCTCGGCTAAAGTCTTTAAATATGTCGGATTGTTCCACGAACCTTATTACGGACAAGCAGTACTGACATGT
The DNA here is from genome assembly GCF_022577435.1 of Embiotoca jacksoni. Classification (NCBI taxonomy): domain Eukaryota; kingdom Metazoa; phylum Chordata; class Actinopteri; family Embiotocidae; genus Embiotoca; species Embiotoca jacksoni. The sequence goes on from NW_027185401.1 coordinate 2,600,020, forward strand.
TAAGACTAAACAAACGATTCAAACAGCATTAATATGAAAATATATTTGTGTAACATCGTGTGCCTTTAAAGCTAAAGTTCAGTTTAGTGCCTTGATTCAGTGCTCGATTTCAGTTAGTTTTTTTTTTTACGAAGTCGCGATTACTTTCTCACATCAACTCGGTGCCAAATACAACTTAAGTCTCTGCTAAATATGCCAGAAAAGCGCTGACGTCAGCGGAAATAAAGCAATTTATCTTTTATCACCTTCACGGTTTACTGTTCTCGCGTTGCTCATAAACTTGTGACGATTACGGTGGCGCCAACTTGTGTCGTAAATTAACAGAACAAAAAAAAAAATCGACCAACTCGTATGTGCGGAGTCGAGTCCAGTCAGATTTAGTCGGGTCGAGCTGCATTTACATCAGGCCGAGTCCGGCTGAGTGTTTTTAATTTCACAGCACAAAAATCTATCGGCTCGTGTGTGTGGATTCCAGTCGCCTGAAATTGACTCAGGTCAACTTGAGTCCGGTTTAGTAGAATCAAGCTTCGCCCGGTCGGGTTTAGTCGGGCTACGTGAAGCTGCTGAAAATCAGGAAGAGTTTTGTTTTCATAGCGGTGACGACTGTATTGGTGCCGTTCGTGTTGAGCACCTGGTTTCTATCGGTTTCTTTTCTTAAAGCTGAGTGGAGCTGCATATTCACATCGTCTTTTCAACCGTCACCTAAAACCCAGAGAACCTCCATTATCGGCCGCCGTAAGACTCGATGATTGGACTTCACCTGCTGTGCGTCGGGGTCACAACACACACACACACACACACGTTAGACCTTTCGAAGTCTGTAGCGGAAGCGGACGTCGGCGGCGGGCAGCAGGACTCCCAGACCGGCCCGGCTGGAGTCCAGCTTGGCTCGTCTCTGGCCGTCCTCCAGCTGAAGGTCGAAGTAGAGCAGCAGCAGACACACGAACTGTTTGATCTCGTTGACGGCGAAGTGGCGTCCGGGACACATGGACGAGCCGGAGCCGAACGGCATCAGGTAATACTTGAGCTTCTGGCCGTCTTTGTAGAAGTCCGTCTTCAGTCCGCCGTCCTGCAGGTAGCGGTCGAAGCGGAACATCTGGCGGCACACAGAGAGAGTCGTCAGCAAACATCTGCACGGCGAAATCCGAAGGTGGCGTCCTCTCGCGTCAAATTCAAATTTAATCATCTTTTATCACATATTAACCTGAATTTTTGTAAAATTACTTCCTTAATCTCTTGATCCCTCCCCACCCCCCAACTTTGATTTAAAGTCTGTCTTCCTTTTCATTTAAAATGTTGTCTCATCAACTCTATAATATTAAAGTTAACGTTTTCTCAAAATGCCAGACTGCTCCTTTAATACAGGGCTTCGGGATTATGGCTAAAATCATAAACATGTATTTCATTTGTGATGATTGTTATTATTCATTAGCGTTTGGAAGACAAAATGTGTTTTACTGTAGTTTCTGGTATTTTTCATTCAGTACTGAAAGTGACCGTTATACATAAAAAAAAAAAAATTAAAAAAAATACCGCATTTCAGTGTTTCTAACGTGATCGCAACTTAATATACAAGTCAACAAACTTTAAATTAGCATCAGAAAATCTTGATAAAACAAGATTTAGATGCAATTGCGTTTAGATCCCACCAGATGGCAGCAGTGACTCGGTGCGCCTCAAATTGGCTACTTTATAGAGGAAACAATAACAACGACAAAAACAAAAACAGCAATCAATTAACATAAATATCATCCAGATCAGAGTGTTTGGCAGCGAGAGGTCATTCAACTGACTTTTAATTTGAAAACGTCCTTATTTTTTTTCCTTTACTTTGCATTGTTTATTCACCGTTTACAAAACATTCAGGGATCTTTTTAATGGTTTTCTACAATCATTATATTTTTATTAAAATGTTAAAATGTTAGTGAAAACGACGCTGAAAATCTCAGGACCAAACAGTGCTGCATTTCTCAATTAAGGTGCAAGTTAACTTAAAATGTGATTGTAACACTGTTTTTAAATGGTTTTCTGTGGTTTAAGAAGTTTTAGGGCCAAAAAAAAAACCTCTAAAAATTTAAATACCAAATGCTATTGAACGCAATTAGAAAAATGTAAATATTTAAGGTATAAAAAAAAAAAATGGCATTCAGGTAGTTTTAAAAAGATTATTGCTGTTTAAAAAGTCATAAAACCCTCCAGATAATCCATTAAGAACGCCTAAAATATTACAGTCCAGTCATGTATACAGTCCCATTAAAGGAGCAGTCTGTAGGATTTAATGGCATCTAGTGGTGACATTTCAGATTGCAACCACTTTGAAAGTCCCTCTCTAGTGTTTGATTTGTCTTTCCTGGGCTACTGTGGAAACATGGCGGCTCCCTGGAAGAGGACCCGATCCCCATGTAGAGATGAAGTGCCTCTTTTTTTTTTTTTTTTTTAATTTTTTTTTTAAAGGGAACGAAAACATCCGGATCAATGGAGCCTCCCGAATCCTACAGACTGGTCCTTTAAAAGAGTTTGTTGGGTAGATTTGAGGTCAGAACAGATAAGAACGTTTGATTGTTTGATTGATTGATTGATTGATTGATTGATTAGGTGTTGATGGGACGTGGTACCTGCGGTTCCTCGTAGATCTCGGGGTCCAGGTGCATGCTCTGAGGGTACATGGCGATGATGTCACCTTTCCTGGTGGCCATCGAGCGCTGGGCGTCCAGCTGCAGAGTGAAGTCCTCCTGAACCACCCGGATGTTCATGGAGGCCGAAGACAGACGGAGGCTCTCGCTGATGGCGCTGTCTGAGGAGGAAGTGAGGTCGTCATTCGTCAGGCAGGTGGGCGGAGTCACATCACTAAGACACGACTGACCGTGTGTGTGTGTGTGTGTGTGTGTGTGTGCGTGTGTGTGTGTGTGTGTGTGTGGGTGTGTGTGTGTGTGGGTGTGTGTGTGTGTGTGCGTGTGTGTGTGTGTGCGTGTGTGTGTGTGTGTGTGTGTGTGTGTGTGTGTGGGTGTGTGTGTGTGTGTGGGTGTGTGCGCACGTACCCAGACGGAGGAGCTTGTCCAGCTGCTCCCTGCTGAGCGTCAAGTCTTTGTCGCTTCTGAACTCGACCGCGTCGTCTCTCAGGACGTCCTGGATCTCCTGCCGGACCGCGTGCAGGGCGGCGGGGTGACTCACCAGGTAGTACATGGCCCAGAAGGTGGCCGGGACCGTGTTGGCCACGGACGCCCACAAGATGGCGAAGTGGTGGGCTGAGAGTCGGAAGGAGACAGGGAGTCAGAACTCACCCGAACCTCACCCACATCTGACCCAGACCTCACCAAACCCTCACACCCTCATCTGACCTTCATCTGACCCTCATCTGACCTTCATCTGACCCTCATCTGACCCTCATCTGACCTTCATCTGACCCTCATCTGACCTTCCCCCGAACCAAAGAGCTCTCGTCTACCTGCTTTGTCGACGTCCCTCAGCATGTCGTACTGATCGAACACCTCCGATCGTCTCCTGATGAACTGCGACATGTTGGACCAAAACGACATCCGGTGCGGCAGGAAGTGGTCGATCAGCTTCTCGCGGATCGCCTTGGTCCTCCCCAGCAGCCAGATGGGGATCTCGGCGATGAGCAGCGGAAACATGGTGTCGAACTTGATGAAGTCGTCCCTCAGCACGCCCATCCCGCTGTGGCGGCGGGAGGCCCCCGGCCTGCCGTACATGGTGAGGAAGGTGGCCTCGAACATGACCGAGTAGCAGAACTCGTACATGCTGCCGCTCCTCCAGCCGTCCTCCTCCTCCTCCCCCAGGTGGTCCTGACGAAACACCAGCATCAGGTTACCCATCATGCTCTCCGTCAGCGACGTGAGGCCGTCGCCCTGCAGGAGGTGGAAGGAGCGGCGGATCTGCTCGTGCAGGCCGGGGAACTTCCCGCCGATGACGGGCGGGTAGCCGAAGGTGAAGGGCGCCGCCCTGTTGGCGAACTCGTGGAAGTCGAGCTGCCGGCCTTGTTTGATGATGTTCGGGTAGAGTAACGGGTTCATGATGAAGGTCATGTATTTACCTGCGGGTGCAACAACAAATACTTTTATGAAAAGGAAACACAAACATCGTCACAGTCTGTTCAGGTGGATGAATTAAATTCAGTGTTTTGATGTAAATATTTCCGCTACATATTTTGGAGTTAATAACTTCGTTTTAATTTAAATTTAAAGTTACCAGCATCAGAGGCCTAAACATGGAGCTCCAGGGTGTTTTCGCTCTCTAACCCAAACCTAAACTGAGACTTTAGTTTATTTTAAAACTTAAACCCCAACATTATAAGATGGGGGAGGGAGGGCTTGACGTTAAACCTGATGAAAAACACAACAAAACCCCCATAAAGAAACCAGTGGGAAAAAAAGACCATTCAGAAGCTGCTTGAGAATCTTGACGTTTTTAGGTTTCCTTCAGTATCACAGCGATCCAGTGAAAGTGGTCTCTACTTCCACGATCCACTGCAGACAGGCGCTGCTCACAGATAATTCAGCTGCAGTTAACGGGACGTTTTCAATAAATATGAATAATTTTAGGTTAAAAACGGGGCCCAGAGAGAACAAGATGATATTATCAAGCTCACTGGTTGCTGCTCTGCTTACACTGTCGGTTGGCTTCATGCCTGTGTTTACATATTTCACTCAGACTGATTTTCACTCTGAGTTGATGAAATGCAGCTCCAAAGAAGAAAAAAAAAAGAATTAAAAGTTTAATACGAACATCACACCGAATTTAATTTACATAGTTTGAGAGACTTTACATATATTCGGACTAGATTAAAACCATTTAACATTAAAATATGCAGACAGAAACTTTTTAATTATCTTTCTGTGCTTTTACTTTGTTTGGTTTTTATTTCCTGTGTTTTTAGAAAGCTGTGTTGTGTTTTTAATGGGTGAACTAATGGAAACCTTTGACTGCTCTTTTATCAGACGGTTTCAAAACACCAACCTGCTATCTGGACAGTGAACACATCTCCGAACTTCTCCTTGTGCTCTTCGAGAAATTTATGGGCATCTTTTCCAAACTCCAGAGCCTTTCCCAAGAAGGGAATCCAGCCTTTTATTAAAGGAGGCTCGCTGTCTCGTCTGAAAGAGTGACACAAGAGAAATTAATTTCATATGATTCTTTATACATGTCGGAAATTTTTCAGGCCTGGAAGAGGTTTTTTTTGTTTTTTTTAACCTGACTTATTGAGTAAACTTTCCCACAGAGTTAATGAATCACGTCAAGGACTTTGGACCTCAGGTGCTCCCAATCTGACAGGTTGTGAAAGCTGAGCAAATTTAATCATGATGTGATATCAAATACTTGACACTCCCTCCTCCTCCTCCTCCTCCTCGCTGACCTGAAAACTGAGAGGTGAACAGACCAAACCTCCTTTCAGAAGAACACAAGTCTTCTGTGCTCCTTTGTGTTCTCGACACAATGAGCTTCATTCTTCTGTTTTCTATCGTCCTCATGATGCACCTGCTGCTCTGAGAATCACTATTTGGTCTTTGAATGTTTTAAAAAAAGAAAAAATACTCAAGACTGTTGTTTACAGATTCTGAATCCTGCAACACATCTTTAAAACCAAGAAACCACTTTGGTGACGATTGAACACAACTTTCTGCGAAGAGCTCACCTTTTCAAATCACCACAATGCTTAACACAAACTTTTTTTTTCTCCACCATCATCATGAGGCGTCAGATTGTGTCAGATTTTTAGACTGGATGACATGAAGAGACAGAAGACACCGAGGCTGACTGAATGGTCTCCAAGACGACGAATAAAACCACAGTTCTTATTTGGCCTCTGAGCTTCAGCACACTCAGTGCGAAATATAGAGTCACAGAAGGACATTAAAGAGCCGAGTTTGCACTTTTATTTGAGAGGTTTTACACCAATACCGACAGAACGGTGTTGAACACAAAGCCCAAAATATTCAACGACTTGCCTCTCTTTTTTAAATGGCGAAAACACAAAAGGTCACACAAGGTTCCGGGATATTTGGAGGAAAAAAAAAAAAAACGACCTTTACGATGCAAAAGACAAGACTTCCAGACGTCAAGAGGATTCACCTAAAAGGTTCAAACCTCTGGTCAGATTTAAGAAAAAAAAAAACAAAAAAACCACAGGTCAAGACGAGTCTCCACCTGAGCTCATCGTCGGTTTAATGAAACTGAGGCGGTGAGCAGGACGTCGCCGCTTTCTCCACAGGAAGTCAAAACAGACCAACTCCCTTCCGATGAAAATCACTCGGAGGATAAGTAAGTATTCTCTTCGTTTTCTGCGGTAAATCAGACTTCACAGAAAGTCCTAAGAGCCTACAGATGAGATGATAAACCTGCGTCTTAATCCACCTACTAACACCACTATCTCTAATGGATAATATCAGTTTAATAAAGTAGGAACACCGAGAGACACTTTTCTCTCTTTAAGCCTTTTATCGAAGTGTCCTCCACTTTAACATGCAGATGAAGCACCAAAACGTTTGAGAGTTCGTGTCTGAACAGGACTTAATGAAGCTTATAATGCAATCATGTTGCCTAAACCACCTGCCTTGGTTTTATGAAGGCTTGAGTTTGAACTAAGTTATAGCTGTAGGAAGGCAGAAAACGCCCCAGAGTGTGTTCACAGTGAGGTGAACTAACGAGATGCAACATGTTTCTCAGATATTAAGAGCAGCTGGTAGTGTTTGTATGTTTTTACCTTTGAACAGAGCAGCTGTTTTACAGAGTTAACAGTATTTGAGCTAAAAAACAACTAAAAAGAGACACAAAACGACCTTGAATTGATGCAAAACAACAACAAACCCCCCCCCCCAACCCCCCAAAAAACCAACTACAAATAAAAAGAAACGACCATAAATAGGGAAACAAAACTACAAACCAAAACAACAACAAAGAGAAACAACAACCAAAGACACAAAACAACAACAAGGACATAAAAACTGAACTCGAGACACAAAACGAGTCCAGAGACAGTGAAATGTGTTCCTGCTGATGGTTTAGTGGGAAGCTCAATTTTTCTGCTGCGGTTGTTGGAAGTGGAGCGACTCTGACGTGGGGGAGTTGCTGGCTGAGTTCACCGACCACCGATCGAGCGACACATTTTTATTGAGGACGAGTTACAGTTTCCAGCTTCAGTCCCTTCAGATTTTCAGCACACAGTTAAATCAGAGTTGAGGTTTTTTTTGGGTTTTTTTGGAAGGGAGGATATTTCCCGTGATGGAGTCGCACCAGCAGCTCACCGCTGCCTCCACTCTTTGTGCTTTGTGTCAGAGGAATGTGATTATCAAACGTCCGCTTCCTCCTGAGAGCCGGTGGTCTGGTGTTGTCCGAGGACGAAGAGGAACGTCCTCCATCTGACCTACTTCTTCTTTTAAAACACACACACACACACACACACACACACGGGACGGAGTTCACTCCTCAGGGCGGACTGATGTGAACCCGATTCTGCTGCTTGTGTCCCGGCGGACGTCTCGATGAAGCTCCTATCACCCTCATCATCAGCTACTGTGCTGATTGGGTTCTCTCCTCCTGTTTCTTATTCATTATGTCCCAGACCGGATGACTGTAAAGTACTGTAAACTTCGGTATTCGTCTGCCAGAATATCCTGTTTGTTTATTCTTCAGCTTGATGTCCTACTTATGTCCTTTTTTTTGGGGGGGGGGGGGGGGGGGGGGGGTTAGATGCAAGAGCCTGATGAGCAGCTGGTAAACATTACCAGTGGAAAAAACCCAAATATGCAACAATAACATGAGCAGATAACAGAACTTATTCTGACAGAAATGATTCACAGGTTAGCCGAGTGGTCTTCAATCTGTGGCTCGGGGCCCCTCATTGGGTCAGAGGATGGTTAACAGGACAGAAAAGCACTAAAACCTTCACACATGTCTGCAGAGCTGCACCTTTAAACGGGTGAAAGTTCACCTTTGACCTGCTGCTGCCTGAAAACTTCACTCAGACAGAAAACAATGGGAGGAGACTCAAGTTTAAATGATCAGCTAATTGATTTAATTTATCAGAAATAAAGATTAAGTACATTTTCAAGCAAATATTGTGAATTTTTTTGGTGGAATTTTCGTGACCACATTTTTCTTTTCTTTGTTGCACTGCAACCTGAACAAGACCTGTGGAGATTAAAAATGATTTCACTTTGAACAGTCCAAACAACTCAACGAATCAATTCATGGACAAATAACCAACAAATTAAAAAAAAAATAAAAAAAAATAATCGATAATCAGCCAGTAATCCGTGTCACTGACGGATAAAGAAAGGAAATTATAATTTATAACAATGAACAGTCTCACATTAAAGATCACAACTCGGGATCAGGACTCAATACAGGACTGAAGAAATTCAATTCAATCGGTAAAAGTTATTTAAGTTCTGAAACTTTTTCTCGTTAACGGACTATTTTCTTCGCCATCAGTGCGGCGGAGAAACACACTGACACAAACAAGGATGAACTCGGTGTCACGGAACCGAACCGGACCGAGTCACAGAGACCCAAACGGTGCCAGAGTGAAGCGGGTGGACTGACCTCTTCCTTCGGCGGAGGACGCAGAGGAGCAGAGCGAGCAGGCCGAGCAGGAGGAGCAGCAACGGAGACATTATCCTGCTTCTGTCCGGAGCCTCCGACACAACCAGTATCACTGTCACGCTCACGCTCACACACACACACACACACACACACACACACCAGCAACACAACGCTGTTAATACACACACACACTTACTGCTTCCGGCCACGACCTTCAAAATAAAATCCCTGAGCAAAACCTGGTTGGAAACAGGTTTTACTGCAGATTTCTTTGTGATTATATATATATATTTTAAAAAAAAAAAAAAACGCGTAATAATAAATCCTGATAGATTTGTGTATTGATGATTCGAGGTCAGTCACAGATGAAAAGATTAATGAGTAAACTTGAATCAAGCACACACAAAGTTCTTCGCCTACATTTCTTCCAATCATTCGAGCAGCAGAAATGTATTGTTGCCCTGAAATCAGCATAAAATTAAATATTTGAAGAGATCAAATTATAGATGAGAGCAAAAAAAAAAGAAATAGAGAATGTTATTTAATTAGTTAAATTAATATAAACAAGAAAGTTCTTCTGATTTAATCTGATTAAACACAGCTGGATTTGTATCCAAAAAAAAGGTGAACAAAGTGCTGTACAACTTAAAAACAGAATCTAAACCATCAGAACGACACAAACATTTCAAGATATTGAAAAAAAAAGAAGTAATTAAAACAGAATTAAAGTTCGAATAAACAAGAGTAAGGAAACGACACACAAGAATAAGAGCAGCAAATAACAGTCAAAAACAAATTGAAATAATAATAACAAATAAAATTAAGGCCTATAGCCAAATTAAAATGAAGTATGATATAATCTGGTAAAACCAGTGAACGTGAACATATTTTCAAATGCTGACAAATAATTGAAACAAACGTGTTAATCCTTCAAAGCGGTAATTTATACGGCCAACTTGTTGTTATTGATTAAAATTGGATTAGATAACAAAAATTGTAACTCCGAGCCTTTATTTTGAAGGCCAATAATCCTAACTTCCGGTGCCATCATTCTTCGTGCCTCCTCTTCGTCCAGACACGCGCTGTCCCGCAATGACACGAACATGTGACTCATCAGTAAAATATAATCAAAAATCAGAGCCGGATGAACGATTTTATTCAGAGATGTTCATACACTTATTGATCCACAGCTTCTGTCTATTTTTAAACATTTATGTTCATTTTATTAGTTTAATTTTAGAATTTTCTTTTTAAATAGTATATCAAATATTTAATTCTGTTTCTTTTTCCTCCAATTTTCATTATTTATTTAAACTTAAAAATAAAAAGAAGCAGATGTCCTGATAGACAACCTTGTGGTACGCCACCATCTGTGGAAAGTTAGTTCTGGTTGTTTTTATAAATGTTCTGGATGTTTAACAGCATGAAAACAAACATCCTCCTCTTCCTCAGTTTCAGTTTAATCTTCATCTGCAGAGCTACGGTCATCAAAACCCTCCAAATTAATCTCTTCATTTACAGCATCAAATGTAAATTAATCCGCCGCTGATAATAGTCCCCGACAAATGAAACGGTCAGATACATATCCTAAAAAAAGCACTCAAGTATTATCAGCGAAACGTAGTGAAAGTATCCAAATAAAATCCTGCAGACAAACACTTGTCTGTATCAGACTATTGATCGTTATTGCCAACGCGTCTGCATCTTCTTACTTTCTATTCTATTCTATTAATCCCTGAGGGGAAATTCTTTCGCGACAGCAGCATCCCGAGGGGGAGCTGCTGCAACAGGCTGCCACGACCGCGGCGCCAACTGACCTGAAGTGCATGTTTTTTGGGTGTTGAGAGGAAGCCGGAGAACCCGGAGAGAACCCACGCAGGCACAGGGAGAACATGCAAACTCCGCACAGAAAGGCCCGGGACCGGATTCGAACCCTGAACCTTTTTGCTGTGAGGCCACAATGCTAACCACTGCACCACCGTGCCGCCCAATTGGGTGTCGAACAGATTTAACCTTTGACCCCCCCAATCACCATTTAGAGCTTTATAAAAAAAATAAAAAAAATCAGCCAAATGTTTCAGAGTCTGTAAAACAAAACTCGGATAAATGGAGCGGCAGGACGAAGCGAAGCACCTCAAAAAGGCCGAGTTGTTCTTTTATTTCTTAATCAGCGGTGAAATGCTCCCCGAGCGGAAACATCGTTTTCTGCCCGCACTCGTTTCGGGTCGTTGCGTCACCATGGAAACACTTAGCTGACTCCAGCTCTCCAATTGAGCAACAGGGTGTGACAACAGCAGCCTCACAGAGAGTCTGAACATGATCGGACGTGAGTCACAGCATGAGAACAGCAGCCTCTGAAGGGCAGTTCTGGTTTTAATCAGAACCTGATACAGTTCCCGTAAACCTGCTCGTTGTAAAAGGAGCACGAACTCGCCCTCCGAACTCGCCTCTTTTTTTTGTGACTTCAAAAGGAGAACTGCAGTTTTCTGTGCCGTTTTTTTTCTTTTCTTTCCTTTTCCCTGAATTGGGAAATCGTTTGATGTCATTTTGTGGTTTTGAAATCTTTAGTGATTCAGTTTGGGTTTTTTTCCTTTACAAAGTCACTTTTCTCTGGAAACAACAGATTTCATGTAAAAGACTGCAGCTGATCTGAAATGCTGCAGAGAAAGTATGTCATCAAGAGACGTGTTTCCTGTTTTAGCTTCTCTTCATCGGCTTAATGCTAAAAATCATCAATTAAATTTCTCGTTACATAAAAAAAACCTTCATCTCATGGTGAGGATCTTATCGCACCTTATTATCCTAATGGAGTACTTTGTTCTCAGAGAGCAGCTTTACTTCTGGAGTTACTAATTTAAGTGGTGAAAACCTGTCCGCCGTGTTTCTGAGGGCTTCCTGGTCTCCTGTTTGTTTTGGCATTCTTTTCTGACGTCTTTTTGGTTAAATCTTCACCCCAACATGCTGTTCTGACCCCGTTTGTTGGTTTATTGTTTCCACATAAATAAAAGTCATTCAACTTTAATTCCGCCTCACATTTTTTCCAGGTTACCATGCAGCTCAAACTGGTCAATGAACTGCAGTTTTGAGGCCTCCAGTCTAACATTTTGGGGTTATTTTTGGAGCCAGAAGCGACCGTATTTGAACCAACAGCTTCAGTTTGAGGTTTAATATCTAATTAATGATGGATTAATTTTCAGAAGGAGCACCAGAACACTGATCTGAAAGAGGGAAGTTAACTCATGACACCATAACGACTCATGGAGAACATTCACTGACTTTGTATTTCATGAGAGAAGTTGATGCTTTTTGAACGGGAGTCTATGGGAGCCAGCCCCCTAGTGGCCCTCGGTGGTATTGCACTTTAAGGCACTTCTCCATTGGCTTCACTTTTCAGAGGTGAAGACTGCGTCCATTTTTACTATACAGTCTATGATGCGTCTCCATCTCACTTTAAATATCAATCTAGAAAATAATCACGGAGTTTCATGCACTTTTTTTTTTCATAACAAGGGCAGCTTAAAATTGCCGCTTTCCGTTCACAGTTTCCTTTACGGACAATTTACGTCGCGCTCTGTGCTTCAACGTCCACTTCTTCGCAGCATTTCTTCTGTTGTTTTTTTTTTTTTCCCCCAGAGCCGGACGAAGTGTTTCCAGCCTCCTCGTCCCCCCCCCTTGAATGAACTGCAGTAACCTCTGTGACGAGCCACATTCATGCGTCAACGACACAACGGCTTTTCTCTGCCGAGATCAACTCGTCTTCTGTCTGAAATAAAAGGAGCGGCTCGAAGCCTTTTCAGTCTCCCACAACAACAACAAACCTTGTGTGTGGAGTTCAGCGGAGGAGTCACAGCCAACGCTCGCTGGCCTCACAGAGGCCTCAGTCAGCAAACAAGTCGCCGCAGCCGCCGGAGGACAAAACCTGCTGCCGGGTATTATCCACCGCTCTGACTCCGAACCCGGGTCGCGAGCCGACGGGCCCCCTGCTAACCAGAGAAACGCCGTGAGAGGTCCAACGAGGACCGGACGACTGCACGCAGTTTAGATCTAAAGTAAACAAACGTGCGCCGCCGAGAAACAGCTGAGATGCTTTTTGTTTTGCGGCCGTCCTCCTGTTTATCTGCTTGCTTTCCTGAGTAACTGGTTTTAAAACACGGTTCTTTATTTCTGATGAGGCGGAAACATTTCTGACCTGAGGTCATCACACTAAGAAGCAGCAGCGTGCAGACTCTTATTTGCTCTCTCATGTCGGCGTCACGACAACTTCAGTCAGAAAAATTCGAGGCCGATCGTTGCCGACCAATCAGAGCTCGCTGTCACGTCACCATCTCCGTGATGTCATCGGGAAGGAGGAGCCAGACTAAACCGGAGCGTAAACACAATGACGGATGACGTCTGAAGCGTCTTAAGACACCGTATTAAAAAAAAAAAAAAAAACGTCTGTACCGTCGCTATGGTTACAGTCTCCGTGCTCCCATTGGTCAGCGTCACGTGCACGCGGTGAAAGGTGCGACTTTAAATCGTATTTTGAGTAATTTAAGTGTCAGGTGTCTTCGGCCCAGACGGCTGCTTGTATGACAATGACGTTTTTAATGATTTAATAAATAATTTTATTCGTTTGTTGGACGGTCTGTCCGATATTTTACTTCTTCTAAAGTGTTGTTGTGTGTTAGTTGGGGATTTTACACTTTAATTCACTTAAGATGGAAAACTTAAATCATTTTAATTAAACAATGCTTCCCATGTTAAATGCGCTCATGTCCTTTACCAGATTCCTGAGAAACATAAAGATATTATTACGTCTCATATTTACAGTGTTCGCCATTTTTTATTGTTTTCATATTTTAGCCTGATTTCTGATTCTTACTTCCTTTATTGATCTATTCACTAATTTATGCACGTTAGCGTTACTGCGGTTGTCTATCCTTGTGTATTTTTTTTTTTGTGCTCGTGCTTAATAACTTCAGAAATAAAACAAAATCACAGTAAATCCTCAAGAAGACGAGCATAAATCAAAGTGAACTCAAAACGGGTGAAGATACGATCAGCGAGCATCGAGTTCGAGACCGTGAACGTTCACGACAGCTTTTATTCAACCTTTGAGGAATCATCATTACAGAACAGACTGTTCATACAGCAGCGATGATGATGATGATGATGATGAAGAACACGTAATGTGAACCACTGTCGGCAGGTTTCAGGGAATAAAATCCAAAATCAGGATGCGAGTAGAAACATGATCAAACAATAATAAGAGGTTTCTTTTCAGTTCTAATAAATCTGAATCATCCCGCTTGAATAAAACCTGAGTACAAGAAAGACAACGCAGCGATCAGCTCATGCAGGCAGAGACGACTTCATGGTGATGGAATATATGTGATGGAATAATTGACCTTTAGTACTGCAACAGCTCAAAATGAAAAGCACTGGCCCGAATATAAGAGGATGGAGTGGGTTACAGTTTATAACTGCGGTTCTATGAGTTCAGGGTCAAAGTTACGGTAAATATAAATCCTGCAGAAGGCAACAGACCAGAGTCCGTTAGCTCTGTGTTAAGTCATTTTAAACCCTTAACAATAACTGTGATATCCGTGAAAAGCATCTGGAGTCCTCATCATCATTTCAGGTCATGAGAAATGAGGTGAAACAAAACAGGAAAGAAAAATCTATTGCGGTGCCAAATACAGTCACAAGAGAATGAGGTTTGTTAGAGCTGAATCTGGGACCAGCTCGACTTTATTTATCCACTTGGGACTTTAATTAAAAACAAATGTATTATGTTAAATGTTGGAGAAAACCTGCAGGGGCTCTAAGAAGAGTTCTTTTATTTGACTCAAACGGCGGTTTAAATGAAAACCTGCAGTCTCATATTCGGGCCAACGCTGCGCTCAACACTCAAGCGTCATGCTAACATCTGACGACATGCTACTCTGACTGTGATTGGACAGTGTGCGATGAGGGGCGGAGCTATGAGCACAAGCTGGCATACACGAACTAACAGGATGAGACGACAAAAATCACATCTGGACAGTAGAAATCTGTACACGGTGATTAAAGGTAATTTCCCCTCCGAGGAGGAGGCGGAGTCTCAAACACTGCTGCAACCAAAATACAAATCAAGGTGCTTGTTGTTGTTTTTTTTTTTATTCTTTTGCATCCGCGGCAGCACTCACCGCATGAATTCCCTCCAACAAAGATTTAATAAACTGTCAAGTCTGTTTCTTTTAGAAGAAATGGTCAGTAAATACCAGCCGGTGGAATAATAAGAAAAAGCAATGTGACGTCCTGAAAACACCAGCGAGCTTTCAGGAAACATGTTAAAAAAGTAAATAAAATTCACACTGAAACAGTAAATACTGTCAGTCTTTGTTCAGACTGTTAAAAGTGTTCACGCAGCTTTTTAATCATTTTTGAGGCCGTTTGTGATGTCATTTAAATTTTTCTTTTAATCAAAACAAAAAATTGCACACACTTGAAGCTGATGAATATTTGATGCTTTCCTTCTATCGAATGTTTATAAACCGAGTATTTTGGGCTTTGAGAGATTCTACTGAGCATTATTTACTGTTTGCTGCCAAAAGCTGCCATCTGTCGGACCTTTGAAATGTAAATGACTGCACGTGGAGTCCCACAAGGCAACGTATTGGGTCTTCTATGCTTTTAATGCATGTTAAAAACGTAATACGAGATTTTAGTAAACTAGCTAGTTCGCTGGAAATGTTTATGGTGATGACGAGGCTGAAGGAAATCACAGCTGTCAATCAAAGAGGACTTCAGCACGTAACAGACAACAATTGTTAAGATTCAATCCAAATTTAAAACACATGTGCAATGTTTCAGTTCCCCGAACAGCTGAATTTGTGGTCCAATGCTTAAATATGCAGATTTCTACTCTATTTAAAACCACCAACTTAAACTGTGCAAAATAGTCAAAGTGACTCCCGTCGACTGTCTGGTCGTCAAAAGTGGAAAACACAATAAAAAGCAAGTAAACGTCGCTCCATGAAACACGATGACGGTTCCGACGTGAAGCAGAGTTCAGTGTCTGGTCCGCAGATTTAAAATAAGAGTTCAGTTTAAAGGCATTCATTCAGGGAGGTGGTGTAAACACGACGGCGGTCCAGAAAGCTCTCGGCGATCCGGGAGGAAAGGAAAGGAAACAGTAAGTAAAGCACCAGTCTGTCACCGACCCGACAGTCTGTTCTCAAAGGAATCAAACCTTCGACCTTTCCGTTTCTCCGACGAGCAAACTGCTGACGCGGCTGCAGCAAAACTTCACGGTTTCATTTTCACCATCAGAAATGAAGACAAACACCTCCAAAAAAAAAATCAGTCATCAGGAGCCGAAAGGGAAACAAAAACAGATTTGCTTTAAAGATTTGATGTTTTAACACCGACTCAAAGCTCATTTTTCTGTCTGATGATGAAATCTCTGCTCCGGTACAAAGTGGGCGGAGCTATGGTGGACATGACATGGTGTTACCAACTTGAGGCCACGCACACCTATGAGAGCAACAGATGTAATTTGTCTGAGGAAGATAAAAACATCAATATGTCACTTTCAAATCAGACATAATTTGTTTCCTATAACTACACCTGAGAAATTGTTCTGAACACTTTTGAATTTAACAACAAAAGCAAACAAACAAGGATGTTTGTCGTTAAAGGTAATTGAACGCTTGTGTTTTATAAATACACAATTTGCTCGACTCCTGTATTGTGGCCATTTGTACTTTTTGTAACAGGTTTGCCTGCTGATGAGTCCAAACAGAAATGAAGCTCATGTTCGTGGCTTTGTGTTTGTTGTTTTAGCGATCAATAAACATAAACAAAACCAGACGGAAGCCATCTTGACACCAAAAGCGTTGGCTGTTTGTCCCGACAGTTCTGGTGTCTTGGTGTTTCGTGTCGGACTGATATTGATATCTGAGCCTGCTGGGTTTCAATCCTTCCATTTTTTTATCGACATAAAAAAATTAAAAAAAACACCCAAAATTAAAAATAAGTTTGTTGTGGATAAAAAAAAACTTAATAAAAACCATCAGCGGTGTGGAGTGATGAGGAAACTGTGTCCTTCCTAACAGAACCGTCTGGTTTTAGTTTTCTATTTTCTCTGACTGCAGCTCCTTTTATGACCTCATCCTGTTGTGTCAGCAAATCAGCTTTTACTACCGGCAGTAAAAAGATCGAAACAAGCCTTCGGCTGCTTTTTCTTGACCTGATTTTCTGGATAATTCTCGAATAATTGAAGCTACGTTTGAATGGAAACCTGCCTGGCTAAATAGATGAGTTTTAAATCATCAAAATAAGCGACATGATCCGTGTGGGAACTCCACACATGGACCAGTGGACATGTGGTTCGTATTAAGACAGACCTGAAATCTGAGCCAGAGTTCACGGAAAACTCAGGAAATCGTTTTATGACTGTTTAGCAGCTTCATTTAGATGTTGAGACATTATCTGTAGTTCTCGTAAAAAGAAATGAAAAAAATAGAGAGATAAAGTTGTATTTTTTTAGTCTCCATTGATCAAATGGCCACAACACGAGTAATGAAGCCTCGTATTTAGTGCGTTGGACTCATTCTGAGGTGTTTCGGGTACTTCTCATTATTTGTGAGATGTTAAACTGATCGATCAGCTCATTACACAAGCAACAGTTTGCTGCAGCCTCAGCTGAAAGTGAAGAAGCAGGTCAGAGAAACTAAAAGGGAAGAAGGAACGTCACCGTCTGTTGGTCAAATAAATAATAAAAAGGTAAGGGGAGAAGGAGGGACTCCTGTTTCTTCTTCAGGTCTCTGAATTCTTGCTTGTTCATAGCACGGCAGGACACTTCCTGTCCATTAAGACAATTTGGTTTGTAACAGATGGACCCGTTAACAGAGAGCCGGTTATTTGGTGGTGAGGATTGGCTCCTCTCGACCGGAAACATCCGTGCGTTTCCATCGTGGTGGTAAAAGCTGAGAGATCGCAGCTTCGTTTTACACTCACTGTTGAAGGTCTCGCTTCGGTCTCTCCGGCTGAGACGAACAGCGGTGAGATTTGGCAGCTGGTAGGTTTTGGTTCTCAGAGGAGGTGGGAGGTTTCGCGGAGAGAGAGAGAGAAAGAGGGGGGGAGGGAGGGGGGGTTTGAGCGGCGGCCTCGCAGGGTCACCAGTAGAAGGAGCGGGCCAGGAAGTTGGCGGTGGCTCCGAGCCAGCTGGTCCCGTCCTCGCCGGTTCCCACCCGGGTCACCGCCTTGTCGGGCTCCTGAGACGGACTCTCGTCCTCCGGCAGGTAGTCGGGCAGCTCCACGTTCTGCTCCACCTCCACCGAACCGTCCTCCGCAAACGGGATCAAAATCTGGAGACACCGAACGGGGGAAAACAGGCGACACCTTACTGCCGTGACTTTACTGCGTTAAGAAAGAGGCGGGACGGTTTTGTTGGACGAGAGGGTTTCGATTCTGGGATTTTACCGTGAAAGCTGACGTCTAATGGATTCAGTAAACTGGCGAATATAATTTACTGCTTGAGGAGTCCCACAAGGCGACATTCTGGGTCCTCTTTACTTTTACTGTATATTAAAATCATAACTGGAAATGTCGGGAAATCGGCTGGTCATCCGGTAACTTCATGATAACGACAAGAGTGAAGAAGATCACCGCTGTCAATCAATAAATGACCGACGATCGGCGCTTCTACGACGAGAAGCTGCTTCCTGAGTGTTTTTATTTTGATCGTTGCTGACGAAACAGAGTGAAGAAAAATAATAGACGTGGTAAATGAAGTGGCTTAGAAAGGTTGAAATGCTGAATGATGAACACACAGTGGAGTTATTTTAGTCGATATCATCCATTAAATTCAGCCTGGATCGCCTCTGGACTTCTCTACTTTGGACATAAGTAGGTCAGCTGTTTCCTGTCTTTATGTTAAGCTAGGCCAAAGGGCTGCTGTCTGTAGCGTTATATTTATATTGACATATGAGTGGCATCAATCTGAACATCAAACTCTCAGAGAGAAAGACAAGAAGAGGGTTTAATGAAATGTTTAGCTGTTCTTTTAATGATCTCAAGACGTCACTCTGCCCTGATGTTTTTTTCTTAATTATTTGCACAACATTGTTATTTAACGAAGAATTACAAATATAAATCTGCAGTCAACCAGTGTCTTCGTAAAGATATTTAAGAATCTGTCAATAAGAGAAAGAGAAGCTCTCACTATTCATCTGTGTTTACAGCTTCAGCTCGTTAATCTTTAGTTCCCGGACAGGCAGCTGGATAATGTTCGTTTTAAAGATAAACTCCAAAGATTTTTGGCTGCTGTTCGGGATCTCGTTCACTCTGCTGTCGCCCTTCTGGTGATGAATATTATCTCAAATACATAGCCAGACAGACATATTCACACTTTGCTCTCCTTATTTTAAGGCCCGCTCTTTACTTATCCCGTTTAATCATAATAGAAACATGTGGTAAGTCATGTTTATGTATGTATTTATTTACTATCACTGCAGACAGACAGATGTGGAGTCCGCCGTACAAACAACTACCGAATGATGACATCAGTAAAACACAGCTGGAATAATATAAAATGTATCATAAGATGATGTTAGAAGAAATACTGAAAGAAAATAAACACTTAAAAGTGTCCTTAGAACTATTTACAGCTACGTTGCAGTCTGTTGTAACTTATTTAGATATGATTGTTCAAACTGCATCTAATGCAGCTTCTCTTTCCAGCTGTTCGATAAACATGAAGTTTTTCCACTTCAGTGAACCACGCAGGGTCAAATATCTGCTGCGTGTAAAGTCACGTCAACAAATGAGCTGTAAACAAGCTGAAGTGACTCCAGCTGAGTAAACTCTCAAGTGAAACTGACCTCGTCTCCGTTTTCTCCTTTCCCCACCTGCTGAGCCGTCATCACCCGAGTGGCGGCGATCGCAGACGCCAGAGCCTGAACACAAAAAAAGAAACGCCTTCGGTTTGTCGCTTCGTCCTTTTATGTTTCTCCGTTATAATAATGAACTTCGACTGTAAAATGCCAGAAATGAGCAAATAAAGCTTTTTGTTACCAGATCAGTTATGAATACAAAAGGTGCAACTTTTTCCAGGATATTTTGACTTGTTTTAGTCACAGACGTCTTCAAATATTTAGTTTTACTGGAGAACTGTAATTTGATCAATTTGTCTCTATTTTTTTCCTCCATTACGTGTCCGGTGAACATATTCTACATTTACTGCTCTCTGTTTATCAGAGATCTTAAAAATCATGACATGAGGTAAAAAAAAAAAAAAAAAAAAAAAAAAAAAATGCCTTATTTTAATATTAACAACTGAACAAATTTACAGAAATAAAGAAAAAACCTTTGTGGTAAGTAAACAAACGGCATGAAAAATAAGTTCACTTCCCTTTTTTTCCCTGTTTCAAATCTATAAAATCAAAACTTTTTAGTTGGACCTGGTGATCAGAGGAAAATCTGAGGGTCAAACGTAGCTCTGACATTTGTGCGCAACAAAACTTTTTGCCAGCTCCTCGTTAAGACTAAATTGTTTGATCGTAGCGACACAATGACAGAAACACCGTCAACAGGTTTAAAGTGCCGACAACGGTTCGCATGTGATGTTTTAAGAAAAAAAAAAAAAGCTTTCTGGAGCTCCGCGAGCAGATCGGTCCGCTGTGGTGCGTCTCGTCTCACCTCTGCTTTCAGGTTCGACCGGATCCGGACGATGCATCTCTTCACGGCCATCTGGAAGGTGAAGCTGATCACCCCTCTGATCTTCAGCAGAGCCTCCTCACACAGAATCCTCCGACCCTGACCGGGAAGACGAGTCACAGTCACACGAACGTTTTTCTCGGTTTGTGTCTCGAGGTTGTTCGCAAACTTGAATGGTGAATCCCTCAGTTTCCTCGGCAGTGTTCCCCGACAACTCTCCACCTCCGGTAAAAAAAAAAAAATCGGAGATGTCCTACGTCTAAACTGCCGGCAGCTTTTACCCGATCTATAAGCCTCTGCCTGTTTCTAGCAGCTCTTGTTTCCCCCTCAAACTCCCACACTGATGAATGAACGAATGAACTGCTCACCGAGTCGTCCAGCCCGTCGATGTGGAGGATGACGGTCTTGGCTCTCTTGTTGCTGGAGCCCAGGAAGAACTGGGCTTTGCGGCGGCTGCCGACGGCCTCCTCGGACGTCTCGCCGTCGTCGCTGCCGGACGCCTGCAGGAGCTCGTAGATCTCCGACGCCAGCAGCTTCGTCTCTCCGGGAGTCGTCGACCTGCGCGACAAGAGACAAAGTAGAACCTGAAGTTCTTGTTCCAAATTAAGGCTTTCGGACTCCTGAAGGGAAAATCTCTGGCGCACTCTGGTAAATTGTATTTGAAAGTTCACAGTTTGTTTCCGAAACATTTATGTTACTTTCCATATGTTGTTTATAAATTTCAAACCTGTTGTATTTCATGAGAGAAGTTTTTGAAGGGGAGTCTACGGGAGCCAGAAGCTTTTAGGAGGCAGCCCCTGGTGGCCTTCACTGGTACTGCACTTTAAGGCACTTTTAACATCCAGAGAATACAATTTGTATATACGCTCAGATTGAAAAACATCCAGATTAATCAATCAGAAAATTTACAAATTCAGTTTAGAAAGAAGCCTGATAATAATTCCAGATTTAAAACAGACGTTAGGGCTGCTGGCGCAGACACCTGTCCAGGTGAACATCAGACTCACTTCTGCACGACGTTCTGGAGGCTCAGCATCATCCCCAGCTCTCCTTTCATCTTCTCCCGGTTGGCTCGACATTCTGCCAGGTAACGGATCGCCTGCAACGACAACCAGCAACAGTCAGACTGAGGGATGAAACTCAGAACGACAGAAATGGTTCCAGTCCTCAGCCGCAAATCCAGGACACGAGTCCTGAAACAGAAAAACAGCATCCTGACACTTTCCTGACCCGCACTGCTCGTATTGAGAAACTGTCCTCTGCACACTGGAACAGCTGAATGCTTCTGAGACCAAACTGCTGCATCTTTCTCTCGTCAGGTTACAAATATCAGCGAGTGTTGTTTCAGGTCTGAAGGAGAGGAGCTATGAGGAAGGTGAATGTCCAAAGGACAGAAGGTAGGGCTTAAAAAAACAACAACAACAACAAATAAAGGCAGCAGTGTTCCTCACCAGCAGAGCGGAGTAGACCACCTGAGGGTTGGGGTGGTCCAGGAACAGGATGAGACCCGGCAGGCAGCCCTGGTCCTGGACGATGGCCCGGCGGTTCATGGGGTCCGCGGCCAGGTCCCTCAGCTGGTTGACCACGGCCAGGGCGTCCGGCTCGGCGCTCATGGCTGACGACGTTCACTCACCCATGCAAGAAGCAACTGAGGATGGCAGCAACGCACACAGTGAGGCTGAGAAATAACTCTCCTCTGTCTGACCGATTGTGTTTGTGTGTGTGTGTTTTTGTGTGTGTGTGTGTGTGTGTGGTTCAGGAGGCGTTCAAGAGCTCCAGTAACATTTAGAGACAGTAAATATAATTTTAACATTAAACTTCAACAGTTACAGCAGTTTTAGTTTTTAAACAATTACAGTGAAAAAAGGTTAAAAGGTGATGCGTATAAATTCTCACAGGGGAAAGTAGGAATAATATGAAAATCATATTGAATGACGTGAAAGTGATTATAGTCTATGCAGCTGTTTCTACATATAGTACATCTTTGATATAATGAGGCAATGGAAAAAAATAAAATATATATATATATATATATATATATATATATATATATATCTATGCTTCTCCTGGCTAAAACACAGCCATATATTCTTGAAAAAGGAACCAATAGTTGTGTTTCTTCTCTCCCATCAGGTATGCAGCCTTTTAATTCTGCAGACATGAAACTCAAGAATATGAATCCACCTGTTGCCTCCAGCATCGATGAACTAAACTCTGAGCGACAGTGGGGATATTTCGACCATTTACTGAAGATGAATCCAGATGAATGGGTAAACCGCGGGCCGAACTGACCAGAACATCTCCCCCTCTGTGAGAGCGTCGTGTTTCCGGGGAGTGTCTCCGTGTTTTAGGGAACAGGAGAGCACGAAGTCAGCAGGTTTTCGCGGAGGTTCAGGTGCGTCCTCACGCAAGGCGACAGGCCCGGCGGAGCTCAAACGACAAAGCGGGTGCCGTCACCCGTCGAGCCCCGGTTCTCAGGCGGCGTGTTCTGGGTCAGAACCGGCGACCGGCTCCCCGAGCTGACGCCCTGAGGGATGGCTAAATGCTAACGGCGCTCACCTCTGACGGTCACCGGCGCCGGGCGGGGAGCTAACGGCTAACGTTAGCTGTCCGGTGGAGCTTCTCCGCCGTCGGGTCGCCCGGAGCGGACGCGAACCACCGGCGACCGTGAATATTTTCAGCGGGAGGCGGGACGCGGTAATTCCGGTGTGTTCCGGCTCAAATGTAAATCTCTCGTGCCGTTTGCACTGACGCTGAATAAATCGTGAAATCGAAGCATCGATTTTTCTTCCTGCTGAAAGCGATCAGGCGGCCGCGTAAGAGCATCAAAGCCTGTGATTGGACGATTAGCAGCCACCTGATTCCGCGGACCAATGAGCTGTGTTGTTGTAAGAGTTAAAAGGTCCGACGCCCTGCTGGTGTCAGCAAACTGATGCGGGATCCGTTTTAGAGGCTCACGTGTCACTGATGTTAATAATCAAAGTGAAACTAAAACATTTGAATAAAAATAAAGAAGGGGGGAGAAGTCACCACAGAGAACTATCTGCACATTTTAAAATGTTAGTAGTTATACACAAAAATTCCAATAACAAATGATATTCATATCCCCATCCAAAAGGACACCTTGGCAGTCTGATATTTGGCCTCACCATGGTGTGAAATGCAGACCCACGTTATGTCAAAATGTGTTGTGTTTCCGTGTCGTCCAGCAGAGGGCAGCACACACCTACCAAAATAAAATTGAAAAAAAACAACCCATCAGAATGAAAACATTTCAGATGCTTTTTTTTTTTTTTTTTTTTTTTTTTTTTTTACCAGTGAGTGTCTGAATCATTACGACTTACGCAGCATGTCTTCGGGTTCTGCAGCGTTCAGAGAAAGTGTTCAAGTGCTTTTGTGAACACTGGAGCACGATGTCACCCAGACTGAGGGGGCAGGTGGAGCGCCTGCAGCTTTGCAGAGACACATAGTCTCGTGAGGCAGGGTGGTGCTGGTTCAGATGTGGAGCCTGAAGGTGCAGGGTGTTTGCAGAAGTTGGCTCAGGTCAGGCCACAAAGGGGTTCCAATAGTCTGGAGAAAAATGGAGCACAGCCTCTGGGTCTGAAAAATGACACCAATGCAAAAGTGCCTTTAAATGCAATACCGCTGAGGGCCACTAGGGGCTGGCTCTGAAAAAAACAAAAAACAAACTCTGGCTTCAAGAGACTCCCATTCAAAAAGTAATCATTTCTCAAATACAGAATCAGTAAATGTTTCCCACCATGGTGTCCCTGGCTAAATTCACTCCTTCTGATCAGTGTTCTAGCGGTAAAAATAAAAATAAAAAATACTCCAAATCCACCGGAACTGCACCTGAACAGGACCAGCAGAGACTCCGAAATCAGACATCAGCTCTTCACTGAACAGTGTGGATGACAGCGACAGACTCTGCAGTGCCGAGGCGCACAGTGACATCAGACCTGCAGTCTCTGCACAAAAAGCTCCCTCACTTCAGAAACCTTTCAGGAACTAAAAGCACGAGCAGATCGATGAGGAGGTGAAGATCTGCAGCAGGGAGGCCGTTTAGTTTATTCAGTCTGCTGCAGACGCACCCACCGTGTTTCTTTGTCTCCACTGCAGTTCAGAAGAGTTACACCGTATAATATCAGTTTTTTTTGTGAAATAATCATGTAATATCTGCGAGGGAGTCAGTGTGGAAGGAAATCATTTGGTCAACAAATCTGATGCCCCTTTAAGTAAAACATAAGAAATGTTTCTTAAATATGAAAATCAAATATAATAGAATGGATGCAATTTTGCAGTCTTTTCATTTATTTGTATTTTTATGGTAATTTCCAAACAGCCAGGATCTCCAGATGTCAGAAAATCTGTCCATTAGTGTGAAATAATTCAAAAATATCATTCAAAGATGACAATAATAAATGATTGAGAGTTTAAGCAGCCAAAAATAATTTCTAACAGAAAAGCTGAAGAAAAAGCTGATTATGATCCTCACATTAACACATTTACAAGCTGCACAGCGTTGATAACTAACCAGTTATTACTTGATGGAAACTCCAGTGTGAAGCTGTGTCAGAGGAGAAGGAAGAGGAAGAGGAAGAGGATGAGGAGGAGGAGAAACACTGACTGAAACGCAGAAACTGTGGCGTTTAAAACAGAAACAGCTTCGAGATGAAGTCGGTGCAGTTACACCTGTTGAAAGCTTTGTTTCTGATCACGCTAAGAGGTAAGAGAGAAAATGAATGAGTGAAAATCACTGATAAAAACTTTAACTTCCACAGAGTTTGTCTCCCTGCAGGTGTCAGCTGTGAAGAACTCACTCCAGTCAACAATGAAGAGTCCAGTTTAGAAGGCAGCACTGTTACTCTGTCCTACGGATACTCCCAAACTATAACTGCTATTGATTATTTCTTCTGGTATCGACAATATCCAGGAAAACCACCAGAATTTCTCTACCACATCTCAGGACATAACATTTCAACACCATCAGAGTCTCTGAAATCGACCACAAAGTTCTCAACTAAACTGTCTGGACAGAAACATGTGGATTTTCAGATCTCCTCTGCTGCAGTGAAGGACTCTGCTCTGTACTACTGTGCTGTGAGGCCCACAGTGACAGCAAACCCACAGTCTCTGTACAAAAACACAAACCTGAACTCCACTTTTTACCTCCACTAGAGGACGACATCATCAAGTAGGCGGTGCACTACTTCTGCACTGAGTTCAACCATCCTGTCAATAAGAACTGCTGCTGTGAAGAGAACAACTGTCAGACTGAATGTTGAACATCAGCTAGTTTCTCCTGTTCATTTAAACCTTGTTGTACACATGGAACATTGGCTGTGGATTATTCTTGCTGCTCTTTTCTTTGGTAAGATAGAAAGATCAACGTGTTGATTGATTGTTCTGATTTAATAAATCATATTTATTGATTCATGTCTTCCTCTGAATGTTCTGTTCTTCCTCAGAGTGTAAAGGAGAAGACAAAGTGAACCAGACATCAGGACATGTCTCTGCCACTGAAGGACACACAGTTACACTTGATTGTAACTTTGAGACCTCTGCCCAATCTTTTTATTTGTTCTGGTACAAACAAGAAGAAAATGACTTTCCAAAGTATATTTTGCAGCGTCAAACCTACGGAGAAGGAGTTAATGCTCCAGAGTTCAAGATAGAAAGATTTGATGCTAAACTCAATAAGGAATCAGTTCCTCTGAAGATCCAGAAGCTTCATCCGTCTGACTCTGCTGTGTACTACTGTGCTCTGTAGCCCACAGTGACAGGAAACACCAAAACTCTGTGCAAAAACCTTTGGAGCAAAGACAACAGAATAAACTCCACAACATCCACTAGAGGGAGACACACTGATCAACTTTTAATTTTAGATTCAGTTGACTGATGGAGCAGAAAACCATTTTATTGGTTGAGTTGAAAAGCTGAATATAATGTAAAGAAGTAATAGGCTCCGCCCACTGAACTTCAGCTCATCCAATGACATTATTTCTTCCTCAGTCTGCTGCAGTGGAAGAACTTTGTTCATCTGCTGTCTGTGTGGCTTCAACAACTCCAAAGACATGTTGCTTTACCTCTTTTTGTTTGTATCTCCCTTCATAGGTGAGTTTAACAACAGGGATTCAACTTTTCTTTAATCTCCTTCTTTAATGAAATATACAGACTGGATTTCACAACTTTTCTGGTTCCTTTGTTTTGACATGATGAAAAATATGTTGAGATCATCTTATTAATTAAACAGAGTTGATGTTGTGAATGTCCACAGAGCAACTCTGTACAGGGGACATTTTCCACTGTCTTCTTCTCTCAGCCTCACAGACAATGTTCATCAAATGGCTTCATGTTCTCTACTTTTTCTAGGACGAATATCTGGAAACACAATCTCTCATGAAGAAGATGAAGTCAGAGGAATAGAAGGAAAAAAAATCTCACTCAAATGTAACTATCAGACGACTTCCAGACACGTTTACCTTTACTGGTACAAACATGATTCTGACCTTCAGGCTCCTCAGTTTATTCTCTGGAAAGGAGCCAAAGGATACACAACTAAACATATTCCTGATAATCGATACGAGTCCAAAACAACAGATACATCAACTGAACTGATCATCAGTAAACCAACCCTGGAGGACACAGCTCTCTACTACTGTGCTCTAAGAAAGACACAGTGATACAAAGTGTGGAAGAGGCTGTACAAAAACCTGAACACAGATATGTGACGACTCTTCAAAGAGGAGGGAAGTGGTGTTCAAACCACAGCTTCATATCAGATGGATGCTGCTAATTCCTGTTTTATCAGCGTCACCGTGGTTACAGCTGCTGATCAAACACTGTGGGAGGATTCACATGAGCAGCAAATCCACATCAACGACAAACCGACTGGATGAAGCTTCAAAACACACGTTACCATGGAAACTGACGGACACTGACTTACTCACTTCATCCTCATTAAACATTCTTGGCCAATCAGCTGCTTCCATTATACTTCATCCTCCAACATGTAGATCTTCACTCCAAATAGACCAGTAGTTTATATTGTCAGACATCAAACAGTAAAATTACAATTTAACAGCTGAAGTTTCAACACTTACAGATTTTAAGTTTCCACAACAAATCCTCCTTCTTTGTATTTGACGTCTTTCAGCTGCAGACGACCAAAAGATGATAAAACTACAATTTACCTTCGAGAGGAAAGAAATTCTGAGAAGAACATTAAAAGTCGCATCTTGTTCAAATGTTCATCTTCAGTTTTCCTGCAGTCTTTCTGCTGAAACATTAAAATGGTCAAAGCAGGTTCACAACAATCATCAGATTTTATATGTTGGAGAACAAAGTGAATCTGCACCAGGTGGAAAACAGGAAACACGTCACCTGAAATTTAAAATGAGGACTACACCACGTGCACAACTATTAGACAAGTTGTATTTTTTGAGGATTAATTTTATTATTGAACAACTACAGTGCTCTCGGTCAATCCAAATGTTAATAAACATCAAACCTGAATATTTAAGAAAGTAAAAGTGAGGTCTTGGCTTTCTCAGAATATCGACTTAAAAACAATTATTGGGCAACTAAATGAAAAACGAAAATTGTCCCATCTCACTTGCTTATTTTCAACTGTTAAAGGTGAGAATAAAAACAAAATGACTCAAAATGTACAAATAAACATTTAAATAAAAAAAAAATAATAATAATAATTAAATAAATAAATCAGTGACCAATATAGCCACCCTTCTTTTCAATAACAGTAATAAACCTTCCATTAATGGATTCTGTCAGTTTCTTGATATGTTGACGATCAACTTTTTGTGCAGCAGCAACCACAACCTCCCAGACACTGTTCAGAGAGGTGGACTGTTTTCCTTCACCGTAAATCTCCCGTTTAAGAACGGCCCACAAGTTCTCAATAGGGTTTAGTTTCCAGGTGAGGAAGGGGGCCATGTCATTATTCTTTCATCTTTAAGGCCTTTACTGGCTAGCCGCCCAGTGGAGCACTTCAATTCATGCGATGGGGCGTCGTCCAGCATAAAAATCATGGTCTTCTTGAAAGATGCAGACTTTTTCCTGGACCACTGCTTGAAGAAAATGTCTTCTAAAAACTGGCAGCAGGTTTGGGAGTTGATTTTGAGTCAACCTTCAACCCGAAAAGCTCATCTTTAAGAATACCAGCCCATACCAGTACCCAAACTCCACCGTGCTGGTATCTGAGTGGAAGTGGAGCTCTGTGCCCGTTACTGATCCGGCCACTGTCCCGTTACTGATCCGGCCACGGGCCCGTCCATCTGGTCCATCAAGAGTCACTCTCATCTCATCAGTCCAGAAAACCTTTGAACAATCTGTCTTCAGTATTTCTTGGCCCGGTCTTGACGTTTCAACTTAAGTGTCTGGTTCGGTGGTGGTCGGGTTTCAGCCTTCCTCACCTCGGCCATGTCTCCGAGCACTGAACACCTTGTACTTCTGGGGGCTCCAGGTAGGTTGCAGTTCTGAAATATGACAGAACTGGAGGATAACGGCTTCCTGGTAGCTTCACGTTTGATTCTTCTCAAATCTTTGGCAGTTAATCTGCGTCCTTTTGTCGCAACACGTTTCTTGCGACCCTGTTGAATACTTGCAACAAAACATTTGATGGTTCTGTGATCACGCTCCAATATCTTAGCAATTTCAAGAGTGCTGCATCCTTCTAAAATACTTTTTACAATTTTTGACTTTTCAGAGTCAGTTAAATCTCTTTTTTGGCCCGTTTTGCCTGAAGAAAAGAAGCTGCTGAATAATTATACACACCTTGATAGAGGGTGTTGATCTCCTTAGGCCACACCCTCCCTCAATACACAAATACACATCACCTGATATGCTTAAATCCAATAGGTATTCAAGTTTACACAGCCAGGAGTTGGAAAATATGCATAAAAATGATGATATGGAAAAAAATACTCACATTCCCAATAATTGTGAACACACGAGCCAAGTTGTTCTTGGAAAGGAGAGCGACACAGAGATGTGTTGAGTGTAAAGTTGTCAGTAGGGGGAAGAACACAGAGCTGTGAATGAGTCCTGTCACTGTGATCAGGCTCCTCCTTCTAATCCACCAACTGAGTGCTGATGAAGACTAAACAGAGATCTCAGCTTTCTTTATAGCTGCTGGAGCTCAGAAGTTCCTCAACGCTGCAGATATGACGCCTCTGTTCATCTCAGTGCTGCTGGCTGCTGTGTGTCTTGGTACGAACACAACTCTGTTTCATTGACATCAATCCAACACTGATGATTCTTTAACAGCACGCTGATACTGTTTGTTGGTGTTTTACAGAATGCAGAGAACAAAAAGACAACGTGCTGCAACCAGGAGGAGAAAAGACTGCTGCTGCAGGAGAGACAGTAACACTGGACTGTCAATATAAGAGCAGTGCAGCAAATAGTTATCTGTTCTGGTACAAACAGGATGGAAACAACAACCCAGAATTCATCCTCAATCGCTATAAACTGGATGAAGGGAACACAGTAAATAAGTTCAGGGAGAGATTTTCATCCACTTTGAATTCCTCCTTCACATCAGTTCCTCTGAAGATCCAGAAGCTTCATCTGTCTGACTCTGCTGTGTACTACTGTGCTCTGCAGCCCACAGTGACAGGAAACACCAAAACTCTGTACAAAAACCTTTGGAGCAAAGACAACAGAATAAACTCCACAACATCCACTAGAGGGAGACACACTGACAAACTTCTATGACATGTTTTGATGTTTTCAGACAGTCTGGAATAACTGTTTCTCAGACATATGCCATAAACATGTCTTTCTATGGCTCCGCCCACCAATGTTCAACTTAGCCAATCAGAGTATTTCTGTCTGCAGCACTAAAAGTACAGTCAGCTTGATGTTGAGGAGGAGGGCTGTGCAGCAGACAGGAGTTGTTGTATTTCCATTCTGTTGCAGAAGAACTTTGTTCATCTGCTGTCTGACTTCAACAACTGAAAACATGTTGCTTTACCTGTTGTTACTTTTCTTTCACTTCATAGGTGAGTGTTGAAACTGAGACAAATGTCTAATTATAACAGTATTTTGTCCCATTTTCTCAAATGAATCTCATTATGATCACATATGAAAGAACAAGTTCAGACCTCTGTTGAGTCTCTTGATGTTTCAGTCTCTCTCAGACTAACTGACATGAAGAACTCATTTTGCAGCCTTGGTCTCCATGAACAGCATAAAGCCGGACAGAACTGAACAAGTTGTTGCAGAGAGAACAAACATCAATCTGACCTGTAAATATGACGGTGCTATCGACAGCATCCAGTGGTATCAACAACACCAGAGATCCAAACCAGAGTTCCTGCTCTACATCACAGAGGATGGATCGATTCATCCAACTCGTTCTGATTTCTCAGCTCACATTGACAAAACACAGAAACGTGTTGATCTGGAGATCATCTCATCTAAACTGAAGGACTCTGCTCTGTACTACTGTGCTGTGAAGCCCACAGTGACAGGAAACCCACAGTCTCTGAACAAAAACACAAACCTGAACTCCACTTTTTACCTCCACTAGAGGGCGACATCATCAAGTAGGCGGTGCACTACTTCTGCACTGAGTTCAACCATCCTGTCAATAAGAACTGCTGCTGTGAAGAGAACAACTGTCAGACTGAATGTTGAACATCAGCTAGTTTCTCCTGTTCATTTAAACCTTGTTGTACACATGGAACATTGGCTGTGGATTATTCTTGCTGCTCTTTTCTTTGGTAAGATAGAAAGATCAACGTGTTGATTGATTGTTCTGATTTAATCAATCATCTTTATTGATTCATGTCTTCCTCTGAATGTTCTGTTCTTCCTCAGAGTGTAAAGGAGAAGACAAAGTGAACCAGACATCAGGACATGTCTCTGCTACTGAAGGAGACACAGTTACACTTGATTGTACATTTGAGACCACTGACTCAATTCCTTATTTGTTCTGGTACAAACAAGAAGTGAACAGTTATCCAAAGTACATGCTGAAATGTTTCTCAGAAAATGTAGAAAAGGCTCCAGAGTTCAACAAAGACAGATTTGATGCTAAAATCATCAAGAAATCAGTTCCTCTGAAGATCCAGAAGCTTCATCTGTCTGACTCTGCTGTGTACTACTGTGCTCTGCAGCCCACAGTGACAGGAAACACCAAAACTCTGTACAAAAACCTTTGGAGCAAAGACAACAAAATAAACTCCACAACATCCACTAGAGGGAGACACACTGATAAACTTGGATGGTTTGTTTTAATAAAACTATTTCCCTTAATAGTTTGTAATTTTAAGAGAAATCAATAAGAGTCAGTAAAACACACCAATGAATTTTCTTATCAACATCCCTCTGACTATTTAAAAACAAATCTGTCCTGTATTTTTTTTTCTCCGTAATAAAGGCGGAAATTATTTCAGATAACATTTTCTAAGTTAAATTTATTGATCGTCTTTTAAATCAATCAATTCACCAACAATTACTGTCTTCCTCTGCTTGTTCCGTTCTTCCCCACAATGTAAAGCAGAAGAAAAATTCTGTCTCAAATTACATAATTGAGGATATAAAAATGTTTTTTGTGGTTATTTTATTGAATCCTGTTGGTTTCACTATGTCACTGTTGCATCAAGAGGAGGAGGAGCTTCCTGAACAGTTGGGGGACGCCTGGCTGTCACCATCAGAAAGTGTTCAGACTTCACAGAGTTTAGTTTGAGAATTAT
The DNA here is from genome assembly GCF_022577435.1 of Embiotoca jacksoni. NCBI lineage: Eukaryota > Metazoa > Chordata > Actinopteri > Embiotocidae > Embiotoca > Embiotoca jacksoni. The sequence continues at coordinate 2,631,984 of NW_027185401.1, forward strand.
TGAGCAGGTTTTGTTGAAACATGACGTTTTTAATATCAGTGCTGCTTCTCCATTTATTCACTGGTAAGTCAGATTTATTATTTATCACTTTCAGCTCTATTCAGTGGCAGGTACATTCATATCTGATCCTTTGATCACAGCTTCTTCAGTTACAGGACGTGAAAACTTGTTGACTAACTTAATGATTCAACTTCTTTCTTGTAGATGTCAGCTGTGAAGAACTCACTCCAGTCAACAATGAAGAGTCCAGTTTAGAAGGCAGCACTGTTACTCTGTCCTACAGATACTCCAAAGAAGCAGCTAGAAGTGATGAGTTTTACTGGTATAAACAAAATCCAGGAAAACAACCAGAGCTCCTGATATCTCATTTAGGAACAGGAGAACTAATGTCAGATCCAAACCCTCGACTGTCTGTTAAAGTAAATAAAAACCAAATGGATCTTCAGATCTCCTCTGCTGCAGTGAAGGACTCTGCCGTGTACTACTGTGCTGTGACGCCCACAGTGACAGAAAACCCACAGTCTCTGTACAAAAACCTTTGGAGCAAAGACAACAGAATAAACTCCACAACATCCACTAGAGGGAGACACACTGATAAACTTCTATGACATGTTTTGATGTTTTCAGACAGTCTGGAATAACTGTTTCTCAGACATATGCCATAAAAGTGTTTTTCTATGGCTCCTCCCACCAATGTTCAACTTAGCCAATCAGACTATTTCTGTCTGCAGCACTAAAAGTACAGTCAGCTTGATGTTGAGGAGGAGGGCTGTGCAGCAGACAGGACTAGTTGTATTTCCATTCTGTTACAGAAGAAGTTTGTTCATCTGCTGTCTGACTTCAACAACTGAAAACATGTTGCTTTACCTGTTGTTACTTTTCTTTCACTTCATAGGTGAGTGTTGAAACTGAGACAAATGTCTAATTATAACAGTATTTTGTCCCATTTTCTCAAATGAATCTCATTATGATCACATATGAAAGAAAAAGTTCAGACCTCTGTTGAGTCTCTTGATGTTTCAGTCTCTCTCAGACTAACTGACATGAAGAACTCATTTTGCAGCCTTGGTCTCCATGAACAGCATAAAGCCGGACAGAACTGAACAAGTTGTTGCAGAGAGAACAAACATCAATCTGACCTGTAAATATGACGGTGCTATCTACAGCATCCAGTGGTATCAACAACACCAGAGATCCAGACCAGAGTTCCTGCTCTACATCACAGAGGATGGATTGATTCATCCAGCTCGTTCTGATTTCTCAGCTCACATCGACAAAACAAAGAAACGTGTTGATCTGGAGATCATCTCATCTAAACTGAAGGACTCTGCTCTGTACTACTGTGCTCTGCAGCCCACAGTGACAGGAAACCCACAGTCTCTGTACAAAAACACAAACCTGAACTCCACTTTTTACCTCCACTAGAGGGCGACATCATCAAGTAGGCGGTGCACTACTTCTGCACTGAGTTCAACCATCCTGTCAATAAGAACTGCTGCTGTGAAGAGAACAACTGTCAGACTGAATGTTGAACATCAGCTAGTTTCTCCTGTTCATTTAAACCTTGTTGTACACATGGAACATTGGCTGTGGATTATTCTTGCTGCTCTTTTCTTTGGTAAGATAGAAAGATCAACGTGTTGATTGATTGTTCTGATTTAATCAATCATCTTTATTGATTCATGTCTTCCTCTGAATGTTCTGTTCTTCCTCAGAGTGTAAAGGAGAAGACAAAGTGATCCAGACATCAGGACATGTCTCTGCTACTGAAGGAGACACAGTTACACTTGAGTGTACTTTGAGACCACTGAAAAAAATTCGTTATTTGTTCTGGTACAAACAAGAAGAAAATGACTTTCCAAAGTATATTTTGCGGCGTCAAACCTACGGAGAAGGAGTTAATGCTCCAGAGTTCAACAAAGACAGATTTGATGCTAAACTCAATGAGGAATCAGTTTCTCTGAAGATCCAGAAGCTTCATCCGTCTGACTCTGCTGTGTACTACTGTGCTCTGCAGCCCACAGTGACAGGAAACACCAAAACTCTGTACAAAAACCTTTGGAGCAAAGACAACAGAATAAACTCCACAACATCCACTAGAGGGAGACACACTGATCAACTGGTGTTTTTTAAAACATTGGACTGACGACAAAAACATCAGAGAAATACAGCAGTAAAGATCAAACACTGAGATACAGTAGTACGAAGGTATTTTTGTGTCTTTATTATGCAAGTAAAAAAAACTTTTTTGAAAGCAAATTTTTCGCATTGAAATCAAAAATTAAGCTGTAAGTCAAAATATATGAAATGAGAATAAATTATTTGCTTTGCAAACAAATTTGCTCACAGTTTTGTTAGTTTTTATTATGAAACGAGACTTTTTGGTTGCAAATCAAAAACCTTTTCTCCCAAATCAAAAACCGAGGAGTCGAGTTGGATGTAGTGGGCGGGGCATACGCTGGAGACGGAGTTTCTATTGGTGGATTGACTCGGACTCACGCAGCATGGACACACCCTGCTGCTTCTGGAAACACCTGACATGTCAGGACTGACTTTAACAACACGGAGTGATGTTTGTGTTATATTCATCTTTTCCTATTGAAACGCTTTTAACTTTGGCAGCACAGCATTCACTTTGGTTGTATTTCATGCTGCCATCAGCATGTTGATCCCTTCAGCGGGACACGTAGCGGTATGCTGCTCGTATTTCCACCGGGACATATTGTTTCCCGTCCCGCTGGATGAAGAGCAGCCTGTTAGGAAACGTTTGTGTCTGTGAAAAACGAGCGGCACATGTCCCTGAAAGGATCTGCACCACTTGTGGAAAACTACAGTTGTAATCTTGTTCACTTTAACGACGTCGGAGACGGTACGTGCCGGTGGAAATACCGGCAGCCTCCCACCATATACTGCTCACGGCACCGGCGCCGGCATTGACAACGTGACAGATAACCAAAGTGAAAGCCGAGCTGTCACGTTTTAAAGCATTTCATCAGAAAAGAGTGATTTAACGTTAGCGGACCTCTAATGTAGATCAACACACGGTCCTCTGCTGTCGGAGGCAGCGAGCTGTGAGTCTGCAGCCGTGCTGTGACTCCGAGTCAATCCACCAATAGAAACTCCGTCTCCAGCGCATGCCCCGCCCACTACATCCAACTCCAATCGTAGGGTTTTAATTAAAAAGCAAAGGTTTTTGATTTGAGAGCGAAGGTTTTTGACTTGCAGCCAAAAAGTCTATTTTCATAAGAAAAACTAACAAAACAGAAATGCAAATGATTTATTCTCAGTTTAAATATTTCTTTACTTTCAAACTTCATTTTTGACTGCATTTAGAAATTTGCTTTAAAAACTGTTTTTTTGCTCGCATAATAAAGACACAAAAGTAATTTCATTCTGTGGAAGCAGAAAAGAAATGTATTGTTTGAGTTCAAAATCTGAAAAGAAAAATGTAAAGTAATAGGCTCCGCCCACTGAACTTCAGCTCATCCAATGACATTATTTCTTCCTCAGTCTGCTGCAGTGGAAGAACTTTGTTCATCTGCTGTCTGTGTGGCTTCAACAACTCCAAAGACATGTTGCTTTACCTCTTTTTGTTTTTATCTCCCTTCATAGGTGAGTTTAACAACAGGGATTCAACTTTTCTTTAATCTGCTGCATTAATCAAATATACAGACTGGATTTCACAACTTTTCTGGTTCCTTTGTTTTGACACGATGAAAAATATGTTGAGATCATCTTATTAATTAAAAAGAGTTGATGTTGTGAATGTCCACAGAGTAACTCTGTACAGGGGACATTTTCCACTGTCTTCTCCTCTCAGCCTCACAGACAATGTTCATCTAATGGCTTCATGTTCTCTACTTTTTCTAGGACGAATATCTGGAAACACAATCTCTCATGAAAAAGATGAAGTCAGAGGAATAGAAGGAAAAAAAATCTCACTCAAATGTAACTATCAGACGACTTCCACAAACGTTTACCTTTACTGGTACAAACATGATTCTGACCTTCAGGCTCCTCAGTTTATTCTCTGGAAAGGAGCCAAAGACAACACAGGTAAACATATTCCTGATAATCGATACGAGTCCAAAACAACAGCTACATCAACTGAACTGACCATCAGTAAACCAACCCTGGAGGACACAGCTCTCTACTACTGTGCTCTAGAGACACAGTGATACAAAGTGTGGAAGAGGCTGTACAAAAACCTGAACACAGATATGTGACGACTCTTCAAAGAGGAGGGAAGTGGTGTTCAAACCACAGCTTCATATCAGATGGATGCTGCTAATTCCTGTTTTATCAGCGTCACCGTGGTTACAGCTGCTGATCAAACACTGTGGGAGGATTCACATGAGCAGCAAATCCACATCAACGACAAACGGACTGGATGAAGCTTCAAAACACACGTTACCATGGAAACAGACGGACACTGACTTACTCACTTAATCCTCATTCAACATTCTTGGCCAATCAGCTGCTTCCATTATTCTTCATCCTCCAACATGTAGATCTTCACTCCAAATAGACCAGTAGTTTATATTGTCAGACATCAAACAGTAAAATTACATTTTAACAGATGAAGTTTCAACACTTACAGATTTTAAGTTTCCACAACAAATCCTCCATCTTTGTATTTGACGTCTTTCAGCTGCAGACGACCAAAAGATGATAAAACTACAATTTACCTTCGAGAGGAAAGAAATTCTGAGAAGAACATTAAAAGTAGCATTTGGTTCAAACGTACATATTCAGTTTTCCTGCAGTCTTTCTGCTGAAACGTTAAAATGGTCGAAGCAGGTTCACAACAATCATCAGATTTTATATGTTGGAGAACAAAGTGAATCTGCACCAGGTGGAAAACAGGAAACACGTCACCTGAAATTTAAAATGAGGAATACACCACGTGCACAACTATTAGACAAGTTGTATTTTTTGAGGATTAATTTTATTATTGAACAACTACAGTGCTCTCGGTCAATCCAAATGTTAATAAACATCAAACCTGAATATTTAAGAAAGTAAAAGTGAGGTTTTGGCTTTCTCAGAATATCTACTTATCAACAATTATTGGGCAACTAAATGAAAAACGAAAATTGTCCCATCTCACTTGCTTATTTTCAACTGTTAAAGGTGAGAATAAAAAGAAAATGACTCAAAATGTACAAATAAACATTTAAATAAAAAAATAAAAAAAATAACAATCAAATAAATAAATCAGTGACCAATATAGCCACCCTTCTTTTCAATAACAGTAATAAACCTTCCATTAATGGATTCTGTCAGTTTCTTGATATGTTGACGATCAACTTTTTGTGCAGCAGCAACCACAACCTCCCAGACACTGTTCAGAGAGGTGGACTGTTTTCCTTCACCGTAAATCTCCCGTTTAAGAACGGCCCACAAGTTCTCAATAGGGTTTAGTTTCCAGTTGAGGAAGGGGGCCATGTCATTATTCTTTCATCTTTAAGGCCTTTACTGGCTAGCCGCCCAGTGGAGCACTTCAATTCATGCGATGGGGCGTCGTCCAGCATAAAAATCATGGTCTTCTTGAAAGATGCAGACTTTTTCCTGGACCACTGCTTGAAGAAAATGTCTTCTAAAAACTGGCAGCAGGTTTGGGAGTTGATTTTGAGTCAACCTTCAACCCGAAAAGGTCCAACTAGCTCATCTTTAAGAATACCAGCCCATACCAGTACCCAAACTCCACCGTGCTGGTATCTGAGTGGAAATGGAGCTCTGTGCCCGTTACTGATCCGGCCACTGTCCCGTTACTGATCCGGCCACGGGCCCGTCCATCTGGTCCATCAAGAGTCACTCGTATCTCATCAGTCCAGAAAACCTTTGAACAATCTGTCTTCAGTATTTCTTGGCCCGGTCTTGACGTTTCAACTTAAGTGTCTGGTTCGGTGGTGGTCGGGTTTCAGCCTTCCTCACCTCGGCCATGTCTCCGAGCACTGAACACCTTGTACTTCTGGGGGCTCCAGGTAGGTTGCAGTTCTGAAATATGACAGAACTGGAGGATAACGGCTTCCTGGTAGCTTCACGTTTGATTCTTCTCAAATCTTTGGCAGTTAATCTGCGTCCTTTTGTCGCAACACGTTTCTTGCGACCCTGTTGAATATTTGCAACAAAACATTTGATGGTTCTGTGATCACGCTCCAATATCTTAGCAATTTCAAGAGTGCTGCATCCTTCTAAAATACTTTTTACAATTTTTGACTTTTCAGAGTCAGTTAAATCTCTTTTTTGGCCCGTTTTGCCTGAAGAAAAGAAGCTGCTGAATAATTATACACACCTTGATAGAGGGTGTTGATCTCCTTAGGCCACACCCTCCCTCAATACACAAATACACATCACCTGATATGCTTAAATCCAATAGGTATTCAAGTTTACACAGCCAGGAGTTGGAAAATATGCATAAAAATGATGATATGGAAAAAAATACTCACATTCCCAATAATTGTGAACACACGAGCCAAGTTGTTCTTGGAAAGGAGAGCGACACAGAGATGTGTTGAGTGTAAAGTTGTCAGTAGGGGGAAGAACACAGAGCTGTGAATGAGTCCTGTCACTGTGATCAGGCTCCTCCTTCTAATCCACCAACTGAGTGCTGATGAAGACTAAACAGAGATCTCAGCTTTCTTTATAGCTGCTGGAGCTCAGAAGTTCCTCAACGCTGCAGATATGACGCCTCTGTTCATCTCAGTGCTGCTGGCTGCTGTGTGTCTTGGTACGAACACAACTCTGTTTCATTGACATCAATCCAACACTGATGATTCTTTAACAGCACGCTGATACTGTTTGTTGGTGTTTTACAGAATGCAGAGAACAAAAAGACAACGTGCTGCAACCAGGAGGAGAAAAGACTGCTGCTGCAGGAGAGACAGTAACACTGGACTGTCAATATGAGAGCAGTACGACAGATAGTTATCTGTTCTGGTACAAACAGGATGGAAACAACAACCCAGAATTCATCCTCAGTAAATTTACATTTGGTGAAGGGAACACAGCAAATAAGTTCAGGGAGAGATTTTCATCCACATTGAATTCCTCCTTCACGTCAGTTCCTCTGAAGATCCAGAAGCTTCATCCATCTGACTCTGCTGTGTACTACTGTGCTCTGAGGCCCACAGTGACAGGAAACACCAAAACTCTGTACAAAAACCTTTGTAGCAAAGACAACAGAATAAACTCCACAACATCCACTAGAGGGAGACACACTGATAAACTTCTATGACATGTTTTGATGTTTTCAGACAGTCTGGAATAACTGTTTCTCAGACATATGCTATGAATGTGTTTTTCTATGGCTCCGCCCACCAATGTTCAACTTAGCCAATCAGAGTATTTCTGTCTGCAGCACTAAAAGTACAGTCAGCTTGATGTTGAGGAGGAGGGCTGTGCAGCAGACAGGACAAGTTGTATTTCCATTCTGTTGCAGAAGAACTTTGTTCATCTGCTGTCTGACTTCAACAACTGAAAACATGTTGCTTTACATGTTGTTACTTTTCTTTCACTTCATAGGTGAGTGTTGAAACTGAGACAAATGTGTAATTATAACTGTATTTTGTCCCATTTTCTCAAATGAATCTCATTATGATCACATATGAAAGAACAAGTTCAGTCCTCTGTTGAGTCTCTTGATGTTTCAGTCTCTCTCAGACTAACTGACATGAAGAACTCATTTTGCAGCCTTGGTCTCCATGAACAGCATAAAGCCGGACAGAACTGAACAAGTTGTTGCAGAGAGAACAAACATCAATCTGACCTGTAAATATGACGGTGCTATCTACAACATCCAGTGGTATCAACAACACCAGAGATCCAGACCAGAGTTCCTGCTCTACATCACAGAGTATGGATCGATTCATCCAACTCGTTCTGATTTCTCAGCTCACATCGACAAAACACAGAAACGTGTTGATCTGGAGATCATCTCATCTAAACTGAAGGACTCTGCTCTGTACTACTGTGCTGTGATGCCCACAGTGACAGCAAACCCACAGTCTCTGTACAAAAACACAAACCTGAACTCCACTTTTAACCTCCACTAGAGGGCGACATCATCAAGTAGGCGGTGCACTACTTCTGCACTGAGTTCAACCATCCTGTCAATAAGAACTGCTGCTGTCAAGAGAACAACTGTCAGACTGAATGTTGAACATCAGCTAGTTTCTCCTGTTCATTTAAACCTTGTTGTACACATGGAACATTGGCTGTGGATTATTCTTGCTGCTCTTTTCTTTGGTAAGATAGAAAGATCAACGTGTTGATTGATTGTTCTGATTTAATCAATCATCTTTATTGATTCATGTCTTCCTCTGAATGTTCTGTTCTTCCTCAGAGTGTAAAGGAGAAGACAAAGTGAACCAGACATCAGGACATGTCTCTGCTACCGAAGGAGACACAGTTACACTTGATTGTACTTTTGAGACCACTGACCCAACTCCTTATTTGTTCTGGTACAAACAAGAAGTGAACAGTTATCCAAAGTACATGCTGAACTGTTTCTCAGAAGATGTATATAAGGCTCCAGAGTTCAACAAAGAAAAATTTGATGCTAAAATCATCAAGAAATCAGTTCCTCTGAAGATCCAGAAGCTTCATCCGTCTGACTCTGCTGTGTACTACTGTGCTCTGAGGCCCACAGTGACAGGAAACACCAAAACTCTGTACAAAAACCTTTGGAGCAAAGACAACAGAATAAACTCCACAACATCCACTAGAGGGAGACACACTGATAAACTTGGATGATTTGTTAGGATCCAATCTTGACATCCAGTCTGACTCTTTGCATCAACAGCAGGGGTGACAAAACCTTTTGAACAGTTTCTCTTTGAGCCCTGTTGGATGTTGTTTGTCTCTTCCTCTCCAGATTGTTTAGTGTGTTTATCTTCCTCTCCAGCCGTGTATTTTAGTTTTTTATTGATAACCTGTTTGACTTTTATCTCTGACTTTGTCAACCTCCAGTCTGCCTGTAAACTGCAGTTTTCTACCTTCATCAGTGAACCACCGCAAACTTGCTCCTTCCTACCTGTTTTTTTGGTCTGCATTTGGAGCCATTAATGATCATCTCAGTGAAACTCTTCACCTCCTGAAGCTATAATTTGTTTCCTGAATCTTTGCACTCCCTTATCTTTCATCAAAATCAAGTTCAGAGCAGCAGCTTCATCTTCCTGGAGCTGGAACCTAAAGAGCCAGAGATGGAACTTCTGACAGGAATTGACGGCACAAATTGTATTGCTGTGTCCATGACTCTTCTCATATTAATCACATTTTATCGATAATGGTTCTGAAGAATCTCTCGATTATTCCGCGCATCACTATTAGCTATCATGAAAAACCTCCTCCATCATGCTGCGTCTTTTTTCTCTCCTGATTTATTCAGGTTAGTTTTCTGCAGATTCCTCCGTCAGTCTGACCTTCTTGGATGATGATAACTGCAGCATCACTGTCATTTCTAAAACCTCCATCAGCCTGAATGGAAACAGACCACAGCAAGAGGAGGAGCTACACAACTGAATATGAAAAGCTTCATTTAGGAACTGAAGAGCTGCAGTGTTCTCTCTCCTGTTCATTCAGTACAAGTGGAAATAATGTTGCTGCTTTTTATTTGGATGATGATCGTCTCCTTTCAAACTGGTAAGAACTCAAGTCAAATATTAAGATGGAGCACGGGATGTAAATAAAACATTTTAATCTCCTTTGAGGTCATGAACATTACAAATATTTTCCTCTATTCTATTTTATCTTTGTTTTCAGGATCCTCTGAAGATTTACTGACACTATCTGAAGATGTATTGACTGTTTTGGAAGGAGAAACTGTGAATCTCTCCTGCAACTATTCAGTCTCTGTTGACAACCTCTTCTGGTACCAACAGAAGTCCAGTTCATCTCCAAAACTTCTCGTCTCAGAATATTCAGGAAAAAAAAGAAAGATTGTCTTTTGAACATGAAAAACAAACAAAGAAGTTCCACCTGGAGATCTCCTCTGCTGCAGTGAAGGACTCTGCTCTGTACTACTGTGCTGTGAAGCCCACAGTGACAGTAAACCCACAGTCTCTGTACAAAAGCACAAACCTGAACTCCACTTTTTACCTCCACTAGAGGGCGACATCATGAAGTAGGCCAGGCCTGGCAAACCGCGGCTCCCGAGCCGCATGCGGCTCTTTGCCTGGTTTCATGAGGCTCTTTTACGTTCATATCAACATTTGTGTTTGTGGTTTTTTTTTTGTGCGTGTTCGCTTCGCTTGAGTTCAATACGGTATTTTCGTCAAACGCGCATGAGGTGAAATTCCGCAAAGCAGGAGGGGCAAACCCATTGGAGTAAACAATTAGTGTCAATTTCGCTCTCAAAATGGCAGGGACAAAATGCACAGCTAAACGAAAATATGAAGATGAACACAGGACGTTTTTAACAGAGTGGGAAAGTTTATATTTTTTTGTTGAACGTAATGGCAAGCCATTCTGCCTGATATGTCAGACGTCATTAGCGCATTTCAAAGCTTCAAATCTTCAGCGCCACTTCAGCTCACTCCATGCTAACATCGACCAGGGATTTCCAAAAGGGACTGAATTTCGCAAGCACAAGTTGGACACTTTGAAAAGTCAGGCAGAAAAGCAGGTACAGTTTTTCCAAAAAATTACGAAGCACTCAGAGACTGTCACGCTTGCATCGTATCAACTGGCTTGGAACATTGCACGGGCTAAAAAGCCATACAATGAAGGGGAGTTCGTTAAAAAATGCCTCAGTGACGTTGTTGAAATCTTGTCTCCTGAAAACGACAAACTAAAACGAATGGTATCAGACATCCAACTGTCCCGCCACACTGTTGAACACAGAATATCGGACATTAACACGGCTATTGAATCACAGTTGCACTCTGACCTTCAAGCATGTGAGTATTTTAGTGTCGCATTGGATGAGAGTTGTGACATACAAGACAAGCCTCAGCTGGCAATATTTGCACGGTCTGTGTCAAAAGATTGTGTGATCAAAGAAGAACTCCTTGATGTTGTGCCATTAAAAGACAGAACCCGTGGCATAGATGTGAAAGAAACAATGATGGCTGCATTTGCGAAAGCAAATCTGCCCGTACCGAAGCTAACTGCAGTAGCCACGGATGGAGCGCCAGCCATGATCGGATCTGTGAACGGACTTGTGGGGCTGTGCAAAGCTGACCAAACATTTCCCGAGTTTTGGAATTTCCACTTCATCATCCACAGGGAGCAACTCGTGTCTAAATCATTGAATTTAGACAACGTCATGAAGCCTGTGATGGAAATCGTCAACTACATCCGCACACATGCGCTTAACCACAGGCAATTCAAGAATCTCATCGCTGAGCTGGACCAAGGACTTCCAGGTGACCTGCCGCTGCACTGCACTGTGAGGTGGCTGTCAAAAGGCAAGGTGCTCGCTCGCTTCTTTGAGCTTTTGGATGCCGTGAAACTGTTCATGGAAGAGAAGGACAAGGACTATCCCGAGCTCTCGGACGTCGAGTGGATTATGGATCTGGCCTTTTTGGTCGACATGCTGTGTCACTTGGACAGACTGAACCTGACCCTGCAGGGTAAGTTAAAAATGCTGCCTGACCTGGTGCAAAGTGTGTTTGCGTTTGTCAACAAACTGAAGCTGTTCAAGGCGCATATTCAAAAGGGAGATTTAACGCATTTTCCCACTCTGCTAAAAGCCAGCGGGCAAGTCACCAGCACCGCCCTGAATAAGCAAAGAGCCAGATATGCAACACTGGTTGAAAACCTGCACGAAAGCTTTGTCATCCGGTTCCGTGATCTACAACTGAAAAGGCCACAGATTACGTTCCTCGTCGACCCATTTAATGCGGAGACGGACTGTTTGAAAGCCCCGCTAGTCACAGATGAGGCCGCGGCTGAGTTGGAGATGATCGATCTTTGTGAGGAGGACCAACTGAAACCTGCTTTAAGGGAAGGGACCATTGAGTTCTGGAAAAGTGTGCCAATGGAAAAATACCCCAATGTCAAACGGGCTGCGCTTAAGATACTGTCAATGTTTGGGTCAACATACGTCTGCGAGTCTGTGTTTTCTACCCTGAAACACGTGAAATCAAAGCATCGATCTGTTCTGAATGACACCCATGTGAAAGAATTGCTTCGAGTGGCAACAACAGAATACAAGCCAGATTTGAGGAGGATTGTTCAAGACAAGGAATGCCAGAAGTCGCACTAAGCAACATGCATAGTAAGTGAAAAACGCTATTGTAAATTATTATGTTTTTGTTTGTGGACTTTGTTGAACTGAGAGTTTGTGTGTGTGAGACAGTGCGCACAATGTTCATTGTTGAAAATGACTGGCCTGTGGTCTTAGTACTGTAGGAGTCAATTTCTCTCATTATCATGTTGGTGTGTGACATGATAATGTCACACAATAAATTTGGCTGAACAGAGGTGTGTGTGTAAGAGGAAGGGATGGGGTGATGTTCATGTGTGCCCATGTGTATGATGTGGCTCTTTGCGGTAACACAGTAAAAAATGTGGCTCTTAGTCTCTGACTGGTTGGCCACCCCTGAAGTAGGCGGTGCACTACTTCTGCACTGAGTTCAACCATCCTGTCAATAAGAACTGCTGCTGTGAAGAGAACAACTGTCAGACTGAATGTTGAACATCAGCTAGTTTCTCCTGTTCATTTAAACCTTGTTGTACACATGGAACATTGGCTGTGGATTATTCTTGCTGCTCTTTCCTTTGGTAAGATAGAAAGATCAACATGTTGATCGATTGTTCTGATTTAATCAATCATCTTTATTGATTCATGTCTTCCTCTGAATGTTCTGTTCTTCCTCAGAGTGTAAAGGAGAAGACAAAGTGATCCAGACATCAGGACATGTCTCTGCTACTGAAGGAGACACAGTTACACTTAATTGCACTTTTAAGACCAGTTACACAGCTCCCACCTTATTCTGGTACAAACAAGAAGTGAACAGTTATCCAAAGTACATGCTGAAATGTTACTCAAATAATGTAGAAAAGGCTCCAGAGTTCAACAAAGAAAAATTTGATGCTAAAATCAATCAGAAATCAGTTCCTCTGAAGATCCAGAAGCTTCATCCGTCTGACTCTGCTGTGTACTACTGTGCTCTGAGGCCCACAGTGACAGGAAACACCAAAACTCTGTACAAAAACCTTTGGAGCAAAGACGACAGAATAAACTCCACAACATCCACTAGAGGGAGACACACTGACAAACTTGGATGGTTTGTTTTAATAAAACTAGTTCCCTTAATAGTTTGTAATTTTACAAGAAATCAATAAGAGTCAGTAAAACACACCAATGAACTTTCTTATCAACATCCCTCTGACTATTTAAAAAAAATCTGTCCTGTATTTTTTTTCCTCCGTAATAAAGGCGGAAATTATTTCAGATAACATTTTCTAAATTAAATTTATTGATCGTCTTTTCAATCAATCAATTCACCAACAATTACTGTCTTCCTCTGCTTGTTCCGTTCTTCCCCACAATGTAAAGCAGAAGAAACATTCTGTCTCAAATTACATACTTGAGGATGTAAAAATGTTTTTTGTGGTTATTTTATTGAATCCTGTTGGTTTCACTATGTCACTGTTGCATCATGAGGAGGAGGAGCTTCCTGAACAGTTGAGGGACGCCTGGCTGTCACCATCAGAAAGTGTTCAGACTTCACAGAGTTTAGTTTGAGAGTTATTGAGCAGGTTTTGTTGAAACATGACGTTTTTAATATCAGTGCTGCTTCTCCATTTATTCACTGGTAAGTCAGATTTATTATTTATCTCTTTCAGCTCTATTCAGTGGCAGGTACATTCATATATGATCTTTTGATCACAGCTTCTTCAGTTACAGGACGTGAAAACTTGTTGACTAACTTAATGATTCAACTTCTTTCTTGTAGATGTCAGCTGTGAAGAACTCAATCCAGTCAACAATGAAGAGTCCAGTTTAGAAGGCAGCACTGTTACTCTGTCCTACAGATACTCCAAAGAAGCAGCTAGAAGTGATGAGTTTTACTGGTATAAACAAAATCCAGGAAAACAACCAGAGCTCCTGATATCTCATTTTGGAACAGGAGAACTAATGTCAGATCCAAACCCTCGACTGTCTGTTAAAGTAAATAAAAACCAAATGGATCTTCAGATCTCCTCTGCTGCAGTGAAGGACTCTGCTGTGTACTACTGTGCTGTGAGGCCCACAGTGACAGAAAACCCACAGTCTCTGTACAAAAACCTTTGGAGCAAAGACAACAGAATAAACTCCACAACATCCACCAGAGGGAGACACACTGATAAACTTCTATGACATGTTTTGATGTTTTCAGACAGTCTGGAATAACTGTTTCTCAGACATATGCTATAAATGTGTTTTTCTATGGCTCCGCCCACCAATGTTCAACTTAGCCAATCAGAGTATTTCTGTCTGCAGCACTAAAAGTACAGTCAGCTTGATGTTGAGGAGGAGGGCTGTGCAGCAGACAGGACTAGTTGTATTTCCATTCTGTTGCAGAAGAACTTTGTTCATCTGCTGTCTGACTTCAACAACTGAAAACATGTTGCTTTACCTGTTGTTACTTTTCTTTCACTTCATAGGTGAGTGTTGAAACTGAGACAAATGTCTAATTATAACAGTATTTTGTCCCATTTTGTCAAACGAATGTCATTATGATCACATATGACAGAAAAAGTTCAGACCTCTGTTGAGTCTCTTGATGTTTCAGTCTCTCTCAGACTAACTGATATGAAGAACTCATTTTGCAGCCTTGGTCTCCATGAACAGCATAAAGCCGGACAGAACTGAACAAGTTGTTGCAGAGAGAACAAACATCAATCTGACCTGTAAATATGACGGTGCTATCATCAGCATCCAGTGGTATCAACAACACCAGAGATCCAGACCAGAGTTCCTGCTCTACATCACAGAGGATGGATCGATTCATCCAACTCGTTCTGATTTCTCAGCTCACATCGACAAAACACAGAAACGTGTTGATCTGGAGATCATCTCATCTAAACTGAAGGACTCTGCTCTGTACTACTGTGCTGTGATGCCCACAGTGACAGCAAACCCACAGTCTCTGTACAAAAACACAAACCTGAACTCCACTTTTTACCTCCACTAGAGGGCGACATCATCAAGTAGGCGGTGCACTACTTCTGCACTGAGTTCAACCATCCTGTCAATAAGAACTGCTGCTGTGAAGAGAACAACTGTCAGACTGAATGTTGAACATCAGCTAGTTTCTCCTGTTCATTTAAACCTTGTTGTACACATGGAACATTGGCTGTGGATTATTCTTGCTGCTCTTTTCTTTGGTAAGATAGAAAGATCAACGTGTTGATTGATTGTTCTGATTTAATCAATCATCTTTATTGATTCATGTCTTCCTCTGAATGTTCTGTTCTTCCTCAGAGTGTAAAGGAGAAGACAATGTGATGCAGACATCAGGACATGTCTCTGCTACTGAAGGAGACACAGTTACACTTGATTGTACTTTTGAGGCCAGTAACACACTTCGCACTTTATTCTGGTACAAACAAGAAGTGAACAGTTATCCAAAGTACATGCTGAAATGTTACTCAAAAGATGTAGAAAAGGCTCCAGAGTTCAACAAAGACAGATTTGATGCTGAGCTCAAAGACCAAACATTTCCTCTGAAGATCCAGAAGCTTCATCCGTCTGACTCTGCTGTGTACTACTGTGCTCTGCAGCCCACAGTGACAGGAAACACCAAAACTCTGTACAAAAACCTTTGGAGCAAAGACAACAGAATAAACTCCACAACATCCACTAGATGGAGACACACTGATAAACTTGGATGGTTTGTTTTAATAAAACTATTTCCCTTAATAGTTTGTAATTTTACGAGAAATCAAAAAGAGTCAGTAAAATACACCAATGAACTTTCTTATAAACATCCCTCTGAATATTTAATGAAAAAAAAAAAATCTGTCCTGTATGTTTTTTCTCCGTAATAAAGCCGAAAATTATTTCAGACAACATTTACAAATTAAATTTATTGATCGTCTTTTAAATCAATCAATTCACCAACAATTACTGTCTTCCTCTGCTTGTTCCGTTCTTCCCCACAATGTAAAGCAGAAGAAAAATTCTGTTTCAAATTACATACTTGAGGATATAAAAATGTTTTTTGGGTTATTTTATTGAACCCTGTTGGTTTCACTATGTCATTGTGACATCATGAGGAGGAGGAGCTTCCTGAGCAGTTGGGGGACGCCTGGCTGTCACCATCAGAAAGTGGTCAGACTTCACAGAGTTTAGTTTGAGAATTAGTGAGCAGGTTTTGTTGAAACATGACGTTTTTAATATCAGTGCTGCTTCTCCATTTATTCACTGGTAAGTCAGATTTATTATTTATCACTTTCAGCTCTATTCAGTGGCAGGTACATTCATATCTGATCTTTTGATCACAGCTTCTTCAGTTACAGGACGTGAAAACTTGCTCACTAACTTAATGATTCAACTTCTTTCTTGTAGATGTCAGCTGTGAAGAACTCACTCCAGTCAACAATGAAGAGTCCAGTTTAGAAGGCAGCACTGTTACTCTGTCCTACAGATACTCCAAAGAAGCAGCTAGAAGTGATGCGTTTTACTGGTATAAACAAAATCCAGGAAAACGACCAGAACTCCTGATATCTCATTTAGGAACAGGAGAACTAATGTCAGATCCAAACCCTCGACTGTCTGTTAAAGTAAATAAAAACCAAATGGATCTTCAGATCTCCTCTGCTGCAGTGAAGGACTCTGCCTTGTACTACTGTGCTGTGAGGCCCACGGTGACAGCAAACCCGCAGTCTCTGTACAAAAACCTTTGGAGCAAAGACAACAGAATAAACTCCACAACATCCACTAGAGGGCGACACACTGATAAACTTTTATGAGGTGTTTTAATGTTTTCAGACAGTCTGGAATAACTGTTTCTCAGACATATGCTTCAGATGTGTTTTTCTATGGCTCCGCCCACCAATGTTCAACTTAGCCAATCAGAGTATTTCTGTCTGCAGCACTAAAAGTACAGTCAGCTTGATGTTGAGGAGGAGGGCTGTGCAGCAGACAGGAGTTGTTGTATTTCTATTCTGTTGCAGAAGAACTTTGTTCATCTGCTGTCTGACTTCAACAACTGAAAACATGTTGCTTTACCTGTTGTTACTTTTCTTTCACTTCATAGGTGAGTGTTGAAACTGAGACAAATGTCTAATTATAACAGTATTT
Source organism: Embiotoca jacksoni (assembly GCF_022577435.1). Lineage (NCBI taxonomy): Eukaryota > Metazoa > Chordata > Actinopteri > Embiotocidae > Embiotoca > Embiotoca jacksoni. Next base: position 2,649,223 of record NW_027185401.1, read on the forward strand.
TGTCCCATTTTCTCAAATGAATCTCATTATGATCACATATGAAAGAAAAAGTTCAGACCTCTGTTGAGTCTCTTGATGTTTCAGTCTCTCTCAGACTAACTGACATGAAGAACTCATTTTGCAGCCTTGGTCTCCATGAACAGCATAAAGCCGGACAGAACTGAACAAGTTGTTGCAGAGAGAACAAACATCAATCTGACCTGTAAATATGACGGTGCTATCAACAACATCCAGTGGTATCAACAACACCAGAGGTCCAGACCAGAGTTCCTGCTCTACATCACAGAGTATGGATTGATTCATCCAACTCGTTCTGATTTCTCAGCTCACATCGACAAAACAAAGAAACGTGTTGATCTGGAGATCATCTCATCTAAACTGAAGGACTCTGCTCTGTACTACTGTGCTCTGGAGCCCACAGTGACAGGAAACCCACAGTCTCTGTACAAAAAGACAACCTGAACTCCACTTTTTACCTCCACTAGAGGGCGACATCATCAAGTAGGCGGTGCACTACTTCTGCACTGAGTTCAACCATCCTGTCAATAAGAACTGCTGCTGTGAAGAGAACAACTGTCAGACTGCATGTTGAACATCAGCTAGTTTCTCCTGTTCATTTAAACCTTGTTGTACACATGGAACATTGGCTGTGGATTATTCTTGCTGCTCTTTTCTTTGGTAAGATAGAAAGATCAACGTGTTGATTGATTGTTCTGACTTAATCAATCATCTTTATTGATTCATGTCTTCCTCCGAATGTTCTGTTCTTCCTCAGAGTGTAAAGGAGAAGACAAAGTGAACCAGACATCAGGACATGTCTCTGCTACTGAAGGAGACACAGTTACACTTGATTGTAACTTTGAGACCACTGAAAAAAATCGTTATTTGTTGTGGTACAAACAAGAAGAAAATGACTTTCCAAAGTATATTTTGCAGCGTCAAACCTATGGAGAAGGAGTTAATGCTCCAGAGTTCAACAAAGACAGAATTGATGCTAAACTCAATGAGAAATCAGTTCCTCTGAAGATCCAGAAGCTTCATCCGTCTGACTCTGCTGTGTACTACTGTGCTCTGAGGCCCACAGTGACAGGAAACACCAAAACTCTGTACAAAAACCTTTGGAGCAAAGACAACAGAATAAACTCCACAACATCCACTAGATGGAGACACACTGATAAACTTTTAATTTTAGATTCAGTTGACTGATGGAACAGAAAACCATTTTATTGGTTGAGTTGAAAAGCTGAATATAATGTAAAGAAGTAATAGGCTCCGCCCACTGAACTTCAGCTCATCCGATGACATTATTTCTTCCTCAGTCTGCTGCAGTGGAAGAACTTTGTTCATCTGCTGTCTGTGTGGCTTCAACAACTCCAAAGACATGTTGCTTTACCTCTTTTTGTTTTTATCTCCCTTCATAGGTGAGTTTAACAACAGGGATTCAACTTTTCTTTAATCTGCTGCATTAATGAAATATACAGACTGGATTTCACAACTTTTCTGGTTCCTTTGTTTTGACATGAAAAATATGTTGAGATCATCTTATTAATTAAAAAGAGTTGATGTTGTGAATGTCCACAGAGTAACTCTGTACAGGGGACATTTTCCACTGTCTTCTCCTTTCAGCCACATAGACAATGTTCATCTAATGGCTTCATGTTCTCTACTTTTTCTAGGACGAATATCTGGAAACACAATCTCTCATGAAAAAGATGAAGTCAGAGGAATAGAAGGAAAAAAAATCTCACTCAAATGTAACTATCAGACGACTTCCAGAAACGTTTGGCTTCACTGGTACAAACATGATTCTGACCTTCAGGCTCCTCAGTTTATTCTCTGGAAAGGAGCCAAAGACATCACAGGTAAACATATTCCTGATAATCGATACGAGTCCAAAACAACAGATACATCAACTGAACTGACCATCAGTAAACCAACCCTGGAGGACACATCTCTCTACTACTGTGCTCTAGAGACACAGTGATACAAAGTGTAGAAGAGGCTGTACAAAAACATAAAAACACAGATATGTGACGACTCTTCAAAGAGGAGGGAAGTGGTGTTCAAACCACAGCTTCATATCAGATGGATGCTGCTAATTCCTGTTTTATCAGCGTCACCGTGGTTACAGCTGCTGATCAAACACTGTGGGAGGATTCACATGAGCAGCAAATCCACATCAACGACAAACGGACTGGATGAAGCTTCAAAACACACGTTACCATGGAAACAGACGGACACTGACTTACTCACTTAATCCTCATTAAACATTCTTGGCCAATCAGCTGCTTCCATTATTCTTCATCCTCCAACATGTAGATCTTCACTCCAAATAGACCAGTAGTTTATATTATCAGACATCAAACAGTAAAATCCCATTTTAACAGCTGAAGTTTCAACACTGACAGATTTTAAGTTTCCACAACAAATCCTCCATCTTTGTATTTGACGTCTTTCAGCTGCAGACGACCAAAAGATGATAAAACTACAATTTACCTTCAAGAGGAAAGAAATTCTGAGAAGAACATTAAAAGTCGCATCTTGTTCAAACGTTCATCTTCAGTTTTCCTGCAGTCTTTCTGCTGAAACATTAAAATGGTCGAAGCAGGTTCACAACAATCATCAGATTTTATATGTTGGAGAACAAAGTGAATCTGCACCAGGTGTAAAAGAGGAAACACGTCACCTGAAATTTAAAATGAGGACTACGTACGAGCCAAGTTGTTCTTGGAAAGGAGAGCGACACAGAGATGTGTTGAGTGTAAAGTTGTCAGTAGGGGGAAGAACACAGAGCTGTGAATGAGTCCTGTCACTGTGATCAGGCTCCTCCTTCTAATCCACCAACTGAGTGCTGATGAAGACTAAACAGAGATCTCAGCTTTCTTTATAGCTGCTGGAGCTCAGAAGTTCCTCAACGCTGCAGATATGACGCCTCTGTTCATCTCAGTGCTGCTGGCTGCTGTGTGTCTTGGTACGAACACAACTCTGTTTCATTGACATCAATCCAACACTGATGATTCTTTAACAGCACGCTGATACTGTTTGTTGGTGTTTTACAGAATGCAGAGAACAAAAAGACAACGTGCTGCAACCAGGAGGAGAAAAGACTGCTGCTGCAGGAGAGACAGTAACACTGGACTGTCAATATAAGAGCAGTGCAACAAATAGTTATCTGTTCTGGTACAAACAGGATGGAAACAACAACCCAGAATTCATCCTCAGTAAATTTACATTTGGTGAAGGGAACACAGCAAATAAGTTCAGGGAGAGATTTTCATCGACATTGAATTCCTCCTTCACATCAGTTCCTCTGAAGATCCAGAAGCTTCATCCATCTGACTCTGCTGTGTACTACTGTGCTCTGCAGCCCACAGTGACAGGAAACACCAAAACTCTGTACAAAAACCTTTGGAGCAAAGACAACAGAATAAACTCCACAACATCCACTAGAGGGAGACACACTGACAAACTTCTATAACATGTTTTGATGTTTTCAGACAGTCTGGAATAACTGTTTCTCAGACATATGGTATAAATGTGTTTTTCTATGGCTCCGCCCACCAATGTTCAACTTAGCCAATCAGAGTATTTCTGTCTGCAGCACTAAAAGTACAGTCAGCTTGATGTTGAGGAGGAGGGCTGTGCAGCAGACAGGGCTAGTTGTATTTCCATTCTGTTGCAGAAGAACTTTGTTCATCTGCTGTCTGACTTCAACAACTGAAAACATGTTGCTTTACCTGTTGTTACTTTTCTTTCACTTCACAGGTGAGTGTTGAAACTGAGACAAACGTCTAATTATGTCAGTATTTTGTCCCATTTTCTCAAATGAATCTCATTATGATCACATATGAAAGAAAAAGTTCAGACCTCTGTTGAGTCTCTTGATGTTTCAGTCTCTCTCAGACTAACTGACATGAAGAACTCATTTTGCAGCCTTGGTCTCCATGAACAGCATAAAGCCGGACAGAACTGAACAAGTTGTTGCAGAGAGAACAAACATCAATCTGACCTGTGAATATGATGGTGATATCTACAACATCCACTGGTATCAACAACACCAGAGATCCAGACCAGAGTTCCTGCTCTACATCACAGAGGATGGATCGATTCATCCAACTCGTTCTGATTTCTCAGCTCACATCGACAAAACAAAGAAACGTGTTGATCTGGAGATCATCTCATCTAAACTGAAGGACTCTGCTCTGTACTACTGTGCTGTGGAGCCCACAGTGACAGGAAACCCACAGTCTCTGTACAAAAACACAAACCTGAACTCCATTTTTTACCTCCACTAGAGGGCGACATCATCAAGTAGGCGGTGCACTACTTCTGCACTGAGTTCAACCATCCTGTCAATAAGAACTGCTGCTGTGAAGAGAACAACTGTCAGACTGAATGTTGAACATCAGCTAGTTTCTCCTGTTCATTTAAACCTTGTTGTACACATGGAACATTGGCTGTGGATTATTCTTGCTGCTCTTTTCTTTGGTAAGACAGAAAGATCAACATGTTGATTGATTGTTCTGATTTAATCAATCATCTTTATTGATTCATGTCTTCCTCTGAATGTTCTGTTCTTCCTCAGAGTGTAAAGGAGAAGACAAAGTGAACCAGACATCAGGACATGTCTCTGCTACTGAAGGAGACACAGTTACACTTGATTGTACTTTTGAAACAATTGAAAGAACTCCCACCTTATTCTGGTACAAACAAGAAGTGAACAGTTATCCAAAGTACATGCTGAAATGTATCTCAGAAAATGTAGAAAAGGCTCCAGAGTTCAACAAAGACAGATTTGATGCTCTACTCAACAAGACATCAGTTCCTCTGAAGATCCAGAAGCTTCATCCATCTGACTCTGCTGTGTACTACTGTGCTCTGCAGGCCACAGTGACAGGAAACACCAAAACTCTGTACAAAAACCTTTGGAGCAAAGACAACAGAATAAACTCCACAACATCCACTAGAGGGAGACACACTGACAAACTTGGATGGTTTGTTTTAATAAAACTATTTCCCTTAATAGTTTGTAATTTTACAAGAAATCAATAAGAGTCAGTAAAACACACCAATGAACTTTCTTATCAACATCCCTCTGACTATTTAAAAAAAAAATCTGTCCTGTATTTTTTTTTCTCCGTAATAAAGGCGGAAATTATTTCAGATAACATTTTCTAAATTAAATTTATTGATCGTCTATTCAATCAATCAATTCACCAACAATTACTGTCTTCCTCTGCTTGTTCCGTTCTTCCCCACAATGTAAAGCAGAAGAAAAATTCTGTCTCAAATTACATACTTGAGGATATAAAAATGTTTTTTGGGTTATTTTATTGAACCCTGTTGGTTTCACTATGTCATTGTGACATCATGAGGAGGAGGAGCTTCCTGAACAGTTGGGGGACGTCTGGCTGTCACCATCAGAAAGTGTTCAGACTTCACAGAGTTTAGTTTGAGAATTATTGAGCAGGTTTTGTTGAAACATGACGTTTTTAATATCAGTGCTGCTTCTCCTTTTATTCACTGGTAAGTTAGATTTATTATTTATCTCTTTCAGCTCTATTCAGTGGCAGGTACATTCATATCTGATCTTTTGATCACAGCTTCTTCAGTTACAGGACGTGAAAACTTGCTCACTAAATTAATGATTCAACTTCTTTCTTGTAGATGTCAGCTGTGAAGAACTCAATCCAGTCAACAATGAAGAGTCCAGTTTAGAAGGCAGCACTGTTACTCTGTCCTACAGATACTCCAAAGAAGCAGCTAGAAGTGATGAGTTTTACTGGTATAAACAAAATCCAGGAAAACAACCAGAGCTCCTGATATCTCATTTTGGAACAGGAGAACTAATGTCAGATCCAAACCCTCGACTGTCTGTTAAAGTAAATAAAAACCAAATGGATCTTCAGATCTCCTCTGCTGCAGTGAAGGACTCTGCCTTGTACTACTGTGCTGTGAAGCCCACAGTGACAGCAAATCCACAATCTCTGTACAAAAACCTTTGGAGCAAAGACAACAGAATAAACTCCACAACATCCACTAGAGGGAGACACACTGATAAACTTCTATGACATGTTTTGATGTTTTCAGACAGCCTGGAATAACTGTTTCTCAGACATATGCCATAAAAGTGTTTTTCTATGGCTCCACCCACCAATGTTCAACTTAGCCAATCAGAGTATTTCTGTCTGCAGCACTAAAAGTACAGTCAGCTTGATGTTGAGGAGGAGGGCTGTGCAGCAGACAGGACTAGTTGTATTTCCATTGTTGCAGAAGAACATTGTTCATCTGCTGTCTGACTTCAACAACTGAAAACATGTTGCTTTACCTGTTGTTACTTTTCTTTCACTTCACAGGTGAGTGTTGAAACTGAGACAAATGTCTAATTATAACAGTATTTTGTCCCATTTTCTCAAATGAATCTCATTATGATCACATATGAAAGAAAAAGTTCAGACCTCTGTTGAGTCTCTTGATGTTTCAGTCTCTCTCAGACTAACTGACATGAAGAACTCATTTTGCAGCCTTGGTCTCCATGAACAGCATAAAGCCGGACAGAACTGAACAAGTTGTTGCAGAGAGAACAAACATCAATCTGACCTGTGAATATGACGGTGATATCTACAGCATCCAGTGGTATCAACAACACCAGAGATCCAGACCAGAGTTCCTGCTCTACATCACAGAGGATGGATCGATTCATCCAACTCGTTCTGATTTCTCAGCTCACATCGACAAAACACAGAAACGTGTTGATCTGGAAATCATCTCTTCTAAACTGAAGGACTCTGCTCTGTACTACTGTGCTCTGGAGCCCACAGTGACAGCAAACCCACAGTCTCTGCACAAAAACACAAACCTGAACTCCACTTTTTACCTCCACTAGAGGGCGACATCATCAAGTAGGCGGTGCACTACTTCTGCACTGAGTTCAACCATCCTGTCAATAAGAACTGCTGCTGTGAAGAGAACAACTGTCAGACTGAATGTTGAACATCAGCTAGTTTCTCCTGTTCATTTAAACCTTGTTGTACACATGGAACATTGGCTGTGGATTATTCTTGCTGCTCTTTTCTTTGGTAAGATAGAAAGATCAACGTGTTGATTGATTGTTCTGATTTAATCAATCATCTTTATTGATTCATGTCTTCCTCTGAATGTTCTGTTCTTCCTCAGAGTGTAAAGGAGAAGACAAAGTGAACCAGACATCAGGACATGTCTCTGCTACTGAAGGAGACACAGTTACACTTGATTGTACTTTTGAGACCACTGACCCAACTCGTTATTTGTTCTGGTACAAACAAGAAGTGAACAGTTATCCAAAGTACATGCTGAAATGTTTCTCAAATAATGTAGAAAAGGCTCCAGAGTTCAACAAAGACAGATTTGATGCTAAACTCAATAAGACATCAGTTCCTCTGAAGATCCAGAAGCTTCATCCGTCTGACTCTGCTGTGTACTACTGTGCTCTGCAGCCCACAGTGACAGGAAACACCAAAACTCTGTACAAAAACCTTTGGAGCAAAGACAACAGAATAAACTCCACAACATCCACTAGAGGGAGACACACTGATAAACTTTTAATTTTAGATTCATTTGACTGATGGAGCAGAAAACCATTTTATTGGTTGAGTTGAAAAGCTGAATATAATGTAAAGGAGTAATAGGCTCCGCCCACTGAACTTCAGCTCATCCAATGACATTATTTCTTCCTCAGTCTGCTGCAGTGGAAGAACTTTGTTCATCTGCTGTCTGTGTGGCTTCAACAACTCCAAAGACATGTTGCTTTACCTCTTTTTGTTTGTATCTCCCTTCATAGGTGAGTTTAACAACAGGGATTCAACTTTTCTTTAATCTGCTGCATTAATGAAATATGCAGACTGGATTTCACAACTTTTCTGGTTCCTTTGTTTTGACACGATGAAAAATATGTTGAGATCATCTTATAAATTAAAAAGAGTTGATGTTGTGAATGTCCACAGAGTAACTCTGTACAGGGGACATTTTCCACTGTCTTCTCCTTTCAGCCTCACAGACAATGTTCATCAAATGGCTTCATGTTCTCTACTTTTTCTAGGACGAATATCTGGAAACACAATCTCTCATGAAAAAGATGAAGTCAGAGGAATAGAAGGAAAAAAAATCTCACTCAAATGTAACTATCAGACGACTGAAAGTTACGTTTACCTTTACTGGTACAAACATGATTCTGACCTTCAGGCTCCTCAGTTTATTCTCTGGAAAGGAGCCAAAGGATACACAACTAAACATATTCCTGATAATCGATACGAGTCCAAAACAACAGATACATCAACTGAACTGATCATCAGTAAACCAACCCTGGAGGACACATCTCTCTACTACTGTGCTCTAAGAAACACACAGTGATACAAAGTGTAGAAGAGGCTGTACAAAAACCTGAACACAGATATGTGACGACTCTTCAAAGAGGAGGGAAGTGGTGTTCAAACCACAGCTTCATATCAGATGGATGCTGCTAATTCCTGTTTTATCAGCGTCACCGTGGTTACAGCTGCTGATCAAACACTGTGGGAGGATTCACATGAGCAGCAAATCTACATCAACGACAAACCGGCTGGATGAAGCTTCAAAACACACGTTACCATGGAAACTGACGGACACTGACTTACTCACTTAATCCTCATTAAACATTCTTGGCCAATCAGTTGCTTCAATTATTCTTCATCCTCCAACATGTAGATCTTCACTCCAAATAGACCAGTAGTTTATATTGTCAGACATCAAACAGTAAAATTACATTTTAACAGCTGAAGTTTCAACACTTACAGATTTTAAGTTTCCACAACAAATCCTCCTTCTTTGTATTTGACGTCTTTCAGCTGCAGACGACCAAAAGATGATAAAACTACAATTTACCTTCGAGAGGAAAGAAATTCTGAGAAGAACATTAAAAGTCGCATCTTGTTCAAACGTTCATCTTCAGTTTTCCTGCAGTCTTTCTGCTGAAACATTAAAATGGTCGAAGCAGGTTCACAACAATCATCAGATTTTATATGTTGGAGAACAAAGTGAATCTGCACCAGGTGGAAAACAGGAAACACGTCACCTGAAATTTAAAATGAGGACTACACCACGTGTACAACTATTAGACAAGTTGTATTTTTTGAGGATTAATTTTATTATTGAACAACTACAGTGCTCTCGGTCAATCCAAATGTTAATAAACATCAAACCTGAATATTTAAGAAAGTAAAAGTGAGGTCTTGGCTTTCTCAGAATATCGACTTATCAACAATTATTGGGCAACTAAATGAAAAACGAAAATTGTCCCATCTCACTTGCTTATTTTCAACTGTTAAAGGTGAGAATAAAAACAAAATGACTCAAAATGTACAAATAAACATTTAAATAAAAATAATAATAATAATTAAATAAATAAATCAGTGACCAATATAGCCACCCTTCTTTTCAATAACAATAATAAACCTTCCATTAATGGATTCTGTCAGTTTCTTGATATGTTGACGATCAACTTTTTGTGCAGCAGCAACCACAACCTCCCAGACACTGTTCAGAGAGGTGGACTGTTTTCCTTCACCGTAAATCTCCCGTTTAAGAACGGCCCACAAGTTCTCAATAGGGTTTAGTTTCCAGGTGAGGAAGGGGGCCATGTCATTATTCTTTCATCTTTAAGGCCTTTACTGGCTAGCCGCCCAGTGGAGCACTTCAATTCATGCGATGGGGCGTCGTCCAGCATAAAAATCATGGTCTTCTTGAAAGATGCAGACTTTTTCCTGGACCACTGCTTGAAGAAAGTGTCTTCTAAAAACTGGCAGCAGGTTTGGGAGTTGATTTTGAGTCAACCTTCAACCCGAAAAGGTCCAACTAGCTCATCTTTAAGAATACCAGCCCATACCAGTACCCAAACGCCACCGTGCTGGTATCTGAGTGGAAGTGGAGCTCTGTGCCCGTTACTGATCCGGCCACTGTCCCGTTACTGATCCGGCCACGGGCCCGTCCATCTGGTCCATCAAGAGTCACTCTCATCTCATCAGTCCAGAAAACCTTTGAACAATCTGTCTTCAGTATTTCTTGGCCCGGTCTTGACGTTTCAACTTAAGTGTCTGGTTCGGTGGTGGTCGGGTTTCAGCCTTCCTCACCTCGGCCATGTCTCCGAGCACTGAACACCTTGTACTTCTGGGGGCTCCAGGTAGGTTGCAGTTCTGAAATATGACAGAACTGGAGGATAACGGCTTCCTGGTAGCTTCACGTTTGATTCTTCTCAAATCTTTGGCAGTTAATCTGCGTCCTTTTGTCGCAACACGTTTCTTGCGACCCTGTTGAATATTTGCAACAAAACATTTGATGGTTCTGTGATCACGCTCCAATATCTTAGCAATTTCAAGAGTGCTGCATCCTTCTAAAATACTTTTTACAATTTTTGACTTTTCAGAGTCAGTTAAATCTCTTTTTTGGCCCGTTTTGCCTGAAGAAAAGAAGCTGCTGAATAATTATACACACCTTGATAGAGGGTGTTGATCTCCTTAGGCCACACCCTCCCTCAATACACAAATACACATCCCCTGATATGCTTAAATCCAATAGGTATTCAAGTTTACACAGCCAGGAGTTGGAAAATATGCATAAAAATGATGATATGGAAAAAAATACTCACATTCCCAATAATTGTGAACACACGAGCCAAGTTGTTCTTGGAAAGGAGAGCGACACAGAGATGTGTTGAGTGTAAAGTTGTCAGTAGGAGGAAGAACACAGAGCTGTGAATGAGTCCTGTCACTGTGATCAGACTCCTCCTTCTAATCCACCAACTGAGTGCTGATGAAGACTAAACAGAGATCTCAGCTTTCTTTATAGCTGCTGGAGCTCAGAAGTTCCTCAACGCTGCAGATATGACGCCTCTGTTCATCTCAGTGCTGCTGGCTGCTGTGTGTCTTGGTACGAACACAACTCTGTTTCATTGACATCAATCCAACACTGATGATTCTTTAACAGCACGCTGATACTGTTTGTTGGTGTTTTACAGAATGCAGAGAACAAAAAGACAACGTGCTGCAACCAGGAGGAGAAAAGACTGCTGCTGCAGGAGAGACAGTAACACTGGACTGTCAATATGAGAGCAGTACGACAGATAGTTATCTTTTCTGGTACAAACAGGATGGAAACAACAACCCAGAATTCATCCTCAATCGCTATAAACTGGATGAAGGGAACACGGCAAATAAGTTCAGGGAGAGATTTTCATCCACATTGAATTCCTCCTTCACATCAGTTCCTCTGAAGATCCAGAAGCTTCATCCATCTGACTCTGCTGTGTACTACTGTGCTCTGAAGCCCACAGTGACAGGAAACACCAAAACTATGTACAAAAACCTTTGGAGCAAAGACAACAGAATAAACTCCACAACATCCACTAGAGGGAGACATACTGATAAACTTCTATGACATGTTTTGATGTTCTCAGACAGTCTGGAATAACTGTTTCTCAGACATATGCCATAAATGTGTTTTTCTATGGCTCCGCCCACCAATATTCAACTTAGCCAATCAGAGTATTTCTGTCTGCAGCACTAAAAGTACAGTCAGCTTGATGTTGAGGAGGAGGGCTGTGCAGCAGACAGGACTAGTGGTATTTCCATTCTGTTGCAGAAGAACTTTGTTCATCTGCTGTCTGACTTCAACAACTGAAAACATGTTGCTTTACCTGTTGTTACTTTTCTTTCACTTCATAGGTGAGTGTTGAAACTGAGACAAATGTCTAATTATCACAGTATTTTGTCCCATTTTGTTAAATGAATCTCATTATGATCACATATGAAAGAAAAAGTTCAAACCTCTGTTGAGTCTCTTGATGTTTCAGTCTCTCTCAGACTAACTGACATGAAGAACTCATTTTGCAGCCTTGGTCTCCATGAACAGCATAAAGCCTGACAGAACTGAACAAGTTGTTGCAGAGAGAACAAACATCAATCTGACCTGTAAATATGACGGTGCTATCAACAACATCCAGTGGTATCAACAACACCAGAGATCCAGACCAGAGTTCCTGCTCTACATCACAGAGGATGGATCGATTCATCCAACTCGTTCTGATTTCTCAGCTCACGTCGACAAAACAAAGAAACGTGTTGATCTGGAGATCATCTCATCTAAACTGAAGGACTCTGCTCTGTACTACTGTGCTGTGAAGCCCACAGTGACAGTAAACCCACAGTCTCTGTACAAAAGCACAAACCTGAACTCCTTTATACCTCCACTAGAGGGCGACATCATCAAGTAGGCGGTGCACTACTTCTGCACTGAGTTCAACCATCCTGTTAATAAGAACTGCTGCTGTGAAGAGAACAACTGTCAGACTGAATGTTGAACATCAGCTAGTTTCTCCTGTTCATTTAAACCTTGTTGTACACATGGAACATTGGCTGTGGATTATTCTTGCTGCTCTTTTCTTTGGTAAGATAGAAAGATCAACGTGTTGATTGATTGTTCTGATTTAATCAATCATCTTTATTGATTCATGTCTTCCTCTGAATGTTCTGTTCTTCCTCAGAGTGTAAAGGAGAAGACAAAGTGAACCAGACATCAGGACATGTCTCTGCTACTGAAGGAGACACAGTTACACTTGATTGTACTTTTGATACCAGTGCGACATATGTTTATTTGTTCTGGTACAAAAAAGAAGAAAATGATTTTCCAAAGTATATTTTACGACGGGATACAGGATCAGGAGATAATGCTCCAGAGTTCAACAAAGACAGATTTGATGCTAAACTCAATAAGAAATCAGTTCCTCTGAAGATCCAGAAGCTTCATCCGTCTGACTCTGCTGTGTACTACTGTGCTCTGCAGCCCACAGTGACAGGAAACACCAAAACTCTGCACAAAAACCTTTGGAGCAAAGACAACAGAATAAACTCCACAACATCCACTAGAGGGAGACACACTGATAAACTTGGATGATTTGTTAGGATCCAATCTTGACATCCAGTCTGACTCTTTGCATCATCAACAGCAGGGGTGACAAAACCTTTTGAACAGTTTCTCTTTGAGCCCTGTTGGATGTTGTTTGTCTCTTCCTCTCCAGATTGTTTAGTGTGTTTATCTTCCTCTCCAGCTGTGTATTTTAGTTTTTTATTGATAACCTGTTTGACTTTTATCTCTGACTTTGTCAACCTCCAGTCTGCCTGTAAACTGCAGTTTTCTACCTTCATCAGTGAACCACCTAAAACTTGCTCCTTCCCACCATTTTTTTTTTGGTCTGCATTTGGAGCCATTAATGATCATCTCAGTGAAACTCTTCACCTCCTGAAGCTATAATTTGTTTCCTGAATCTTTGCACTCCCTTATCTTTCATCAAAATCAAGTTCAGAGCAGCAGCTTCACCTTCCTGGAGCTGGAACCTAAAGAGCCAGAGATGGAACTTCTGACAGGAATTGACGGCACAAATTGTATTGCTGTGTCCATGACTCTTCTCATATTAATCACATTTTATCGATGATAGTTCTGAAGAATCTCTCGATTATTCCGCGCATCATTATTAGCTATCATGAAAAACCTCCTCCATCATGCTGCGTCTTTTTTCTCTCCTGATTTATTCAGGTTAGTTTTCTGCAGATTCCTCCGTCAGTCTGACCTTCTTGGATGATGATAACTGCAGCATCACTGTCATTTCTAAAACCTCCATCAGCCTGAATAGAAACAGACCACAGCAAGAGGAGGAGCTACACAACTGAATATGAAAAGCTTCATTTAGGAACTGAAGAGCTGCAGTGTTCTCTCTACTGTTCATTCAGTACAAGTTGAAATAATGTTGCTGCTTTTTATTTGGATGATGATCGTCTCGTTTCAAACTGGTAAGAACTAAAGTCAAATATTAAGATGGAGCACGTGATGGTAAATGAAACATTTTAATCTCCTTTGAGGTCATGAACTTCATAAATATTTTCCTCTATTCTATTTTATCTTTGTTTTCAGGATCCTCTGAAGATTTACTGACACTATCTGAAGATGTATTGACTGTTTTGGAAGGAGAAACTGTGAATCTCTCCTGCAACTATTCAGTCTCTGTTGACAACCTCTTCTGGTACCAACAGAAGTCCAGTTCATCTCCAAAACTTCTCATCTCAGAATATTCAGGAAAAAAAAGAAAGATTGTCTTTTGAACATGAAAAACAAACAAAGAAGTTCCACCTGGAGATCTCCTCTGCTGCAGTGAAGGACTCTGCTGTGTACTACTGTGCTGTGGAGACCACAGTGACAGGAAACACCAAAACTCTGTACAAAAACCTTTGGAGCAAAGACAACAGAATAAACTCCACAACATCCACTAGAGGGAGACACACTGATCAACTTTTAATTTTAGATTCAGTTGACTGATGGAGCAGAAAACCATTTTATTGGTTGAGTTTAAAAGCTGAATATAATGTAAAGAAGTAATAGGCTCCGCCCACTGAACTTCAGCTCATCCAATGACATTATTTCTTCCTCAGTCTGCTGCAGTGGAAGAACTTTGTTCATCTGCTGTCTGTGTGGCTTCAACAACTCCAAAGACATGTTGCTTTACCTCTTTTTGTTTTTATCTCCCTTCATAGGTGAGTTTAACAACAGGGATTCAACTTTTCTTTAATCTGCTGCATTAATCAAATATACAGACTGGATTTCACAACTTTTCCGGTTCCTTTGTTTTGACACGAAAAATATGTTGAGATCATCTTATGAATTAAAAAGAGTTGATGTTGTGAATGTCCACAGAGTAACTCTGCACAGGGGACATTTTCCTCTGTCTTCTCCTCTCAGCCTCACAGACAATGTTCATCTAATGGCTTCATGTTCTCTACTTTTTCTAGGACGAATATCTGGAAACACAATCTCTCATGAAAAAGATGAAGTCAGAGGAATAGAAGGAAAAAAAATCTCACTCAAATGTAACTATCAGACGACTTCCAGACACGTTTACCTTTACTGGTACAAACATGATTCTGACCTTCAGGCTCCTCAGTTTATTCTCTGGAAAGGAGCCAAAGACAACACAGGTAAACATATTCCTGATAATCGATACGAGTCCAAAACAACAGATACATCAACTGAACTGATCATCAGTAAACCAACCCTGGAGGACACAGCTCTCTACTACTGTGCTCTAGAGACACAGTGATACAAAGTGTGGAAGAGGCTGTACAAAAACCTGAACACAGATATGTGACGACTCTTCAAAGAGGAGGGAAGTGGTGTTCAAACCACAGCTTCATATCAGATGGATGCTGCTAATTCCTGTTTTATCAGCGTCACCGTGGTTACAGCTGCTGATCAAACACTGTGGGAGGATTCACGTGAGCAGCAAATCCACATCAACGACAAACCGACTGGATGAAGCTTCAAAACACACGTTACCATGGAAACAGACGGACACTGACTTACTCACTTCATCCTCATTCAACATTCTTGGCCAATCAGCTGCTTCCATTATTCTTCATCCTCTAACATGTAGATCTTCACTCCAAATAGACCAGTAGTTTATATTGTCAGACATCAAACAGTAAAATCCCATTTTAACAGATGAATTTTCGACACTTACAGATTTTAAGTTTCCACAACAAATCCTCCTTCTTTGTATTTGACGTCTTTCAGCTGCAGACGACCAAAAGATGATAAAACTACAATTTACCTTCGAGAGGAAAGAAATTCTGAGAAGAACATTAAAAGTCGGATATTGTTCAAACGTTCATCTTCAGTTTTCCTGCAGTCTTTCTGCTGAAACGTTAAAATGGTCGAAGCAGGTTCACAACAATCATCAGATTTTATATGTTGGAGAACAAAGTGAATCTGCACCAGGTGGAAAACAGGAAACACGTCACCTGAAATTTAAAATGAGGACTACGTACGAGCCAAGTTGTTCTTGGAAAGGAGAGCGACACACAGATGTGTTGAGTGTAAAGTTGTCAGTAGGGGGAAGAACACAGAGCTGTGAATGAGTCCTGTCACTGTGATCAGACTCCTCCTTCTAATCCACCAACTGAGTGCTGATGAAGACTAAACAGAGATCTCAGCTTTCTTTATAGCTGCTGGAGCTCAGAAGTTCCTCAACGCTGCAGATATGACGCCTCTGTTCATCTCAGTGCTGCTGGCTGCTGTGTGTCTTGGTACGAACACAACTCTGTTTCATTGACATCAATCCAACACTGATGATTCTTTAACAGCACGCTGATACTGTTTGTTGGTGTTTTACAGAATGCAGAGAACAAAAAGACAACGTGCTGCAACCAGGAGGAGAAAAGACTGCTGCTGCAGGAGAGACAGTAACACTGGATTGTCAATATAAGAGCAGTACGACAACTAGTTATCTGTTCTGGTACAAACGGGATGGAAACAACAACCCAGAATTCATCCTCAGTAAATTTACATTTGGTGAAGGGAACACAGCAAATAAGTTCAGGGAGAGATTTTCATCCACATTGAATTCCTCCTTCACATCAGTTCCTCTGAAGATCCAGAAGCTTCATCCGTCTGACTCTGCTGTGTACTACTGTGCTCTGAAGCCCACAGTGACAGGAAACACCAAAACTCTGTACAAAAACCTTTGGAGCAAAGACAACAGAATAAACTCCACAACATCCACTAGAGGGAGACACACTGATAAACTTCTATGACATGTTTTGATGTTTTCAGACAGTCTGGAATAACTGTTTCTCAGACATATGAGATAAACATGTTTTTCTATGGCTCCGCCCACCAATGTTCAACTTAGACAATCAGAGTATTTCTGTCTGCAGCACTAAAAGTACAGTCAGCTTGATGTTGAGGAGGAGGGCTGTGCAGCAGACAGGACTAGTTGTATTTCCATTCTGTTGCAGAAGAACTTTGTTCATCTGCTGTCTGACTTCAACAACTGAAAACATGTTGCTTTACCTGTTGTTACTTTTCTTTCACTTCATAGGTGAGTGTTGAAACTGAGACAAATGTCTAATTATAACAGTATTTTGTCCCATTTTCTCAAATGAATCTCATTATGATCACATATGAAAGAAAAAGTTCAGACCTCTGTTGAGTCTCTTGATGTTTCAGTCTCTCTCAGACTAACTGACATGAAGAACTCATTTTGCAGCCTTGGTCTCCATGAACAGCATAAAGCCGGACAGAACTGAACAAGTTGTTGCAGAGAGAACAAACATCAATCTGACCTGTAAATATGACGGTGCTATCTACAACATCCAGTGGTATCAACAACACCAGAGATCCAGACCAGAGTTCCTGCTCTACATCACAGAGGATGGATCGATTCATCCAACTCGTTCTGATTTCACAGCTCACATTGACAAAACACAGAAACGTGTTGATCTGGAGATCATCTCATCTAAACTGAAGGACTCTGCTCTGTACTACTGTGCTGTGAGGCCCACAGTGACAGGAAACCCACAGTCTCTGTACAAAAACACAAACCTGAACTCCACTTTTTACCTCCACTAGAGGGCGACATCATCAAGTAGGCGGTGCACTACTTCTGCACTGAGTTCAACCATCCTGTCAATAAGAACTGCTGCTGTGAAGAGAACAACTGTCAGACTGAATGTTGAACATCATCTAGTTTCTCCTGTTCATTTAAACCTTGTTGTACACATGGAACATTGGCTGTGGATTATTCTTGCTGCTCTTTTCTTTGGTAAGATAGAAAGATCAACGTGTTGATTGATTGTTCTGATTTAATCAATCATCTTTATTGATTCATGTCTTCCTCTGAATGTTCTGTTCTTCCTCAGAGTGTAAAGGAGAAGACAAAGTGAACCAGACATCAGGACATGTCTCTGCTACTGAAGGAGACACAGTTACACTTGATTGTACTTTTGAGACCACTGACACAACTCCTTATTTGTTCTGGTACAAACAAGAAGAAAATGACTTTCCAAAGTATATTTTGCGGCGTCAAACCTACGGAGAAGGAGTTAATGCTCCAGAGTTCAACAAAGACAGATTTGACGCTAAACTCAATAAGACATCAGTTCCTCTGAAGATCCAGAAGCTTCATCCGTCTGACTCTGCTGTGTACTACTGTGCTCTGCAGCCCACAGTGACAGGAAACACCAAAACTCTGCACAAAAACCTTTGGAGCAAAGACAACAGAATAAACTCCACAACATCCACTAGAGGGAGACACACTGATAAACTTGGATGATTTGTTAGGATCCAATCTTGACATCCAGTCTGACTCTTTGCATCATCAACAGCAGGGGTGACAAAACCTTTTGAACAGTTTCTCTTTGAGCCCTGTTGGATGTTGTTTGTCTCTTCCTCTCCAGATTGTTTAGTGTGTTTATCTTCCTCTCCAGCTGTGTATTTTAGTTTTTTATTGATAACCTGTTTGACTTTTATCTCTGACTTTGTCAACCTCCAGTCTGCCTGTAAACTGCAGTTTTCTACCTTCATCAGTGAACCACCTAAAACTTGCTCCTTCCCACCATTTTTTTTTTGGTCTGCATTTGGAGCCATTAATGATCATCTCAGTGAAACTCTTCACCTCCTGAAGCTATAATTTGTTTCCTGAATCTTTGCACTCCCTTATCTTTCATCAAAATCAAGTTCAGAGCAGCAGCTTCACCTTCCTGGAGCTGGAACCTAAAGAGCCAGAGATGGAACTTCTGACAGGAATTGACGGCACAAATTGTATTGCTGTGTCCATGACTCTTCTCATATTAATCACATTTTATCGATGATAGTTCTGAAGAATCTCTCGATTATTCCGCGCATCATTATTAGCTATCATGAAAAACCTCCTCCATCATGCTGCGTCTTTTTTCTCTCCTGATTTATTCAGGTTAGTTTTCTGCAGATTCCTCCGTCAGTCTGACCTTCTTGGATGATGATAACTGCAGCATCACTGTCATTTCTAAAACCTCCATCAGCCTGAATAGAAACAGACCACAGCAAGAGGAGGAGCTACACAACTGAATATGAAAAGCTTCATTTAGGAACTGAAGAGCTGCAGTGTTCTCTCTACTGTTCATTCAGTACAAGTTGAAATAATGTTGCTGCTTTTTATTTGGATGATGATCGTCTCGTTTCAAACTGGTAAGAACTAAAGTCAAATATTAAGATGGAGCACGTGATGGTAAATGAAACATTTTAATCTCCTTTGAGGTCATGAACTTCATAAATATTTTCCTCTATTCTATTTTATCTTTGTTTTCAGGATCCTCTGAAGATTTACTGACACTATCTGAAGATGTATTGACTGTTTTGGAAGGAGAAACTGTGAATCTCTCCTGCAACTATTCAGTCTCTGTTGACAACCTCTTCTGGTACCAACAGAAGTCCAGTTCATCTCCAAAACTTCTCATCTCAGAATATTCAGGAAAAAAAAGAAAGATTGTCTTTTGAACATGAAAAACAAACAAAGAAGTTCCACCTGGAGATCTCCTCTGCTGCAGTGAAGGACTCTGCTGTGTACTACTGTGCTGTGGAGACCACAGTGACAGGAAACACCAAAACTCTGTACAAAAACCTTTGGAGCAAAGACAACAGAATAAACTCCACAACATCCACTAGAGGGAGACACACTGATCAACTTTTAATTTTAGATTCAGTTGACTGATGGAGCAGAAAACCATTTTATTGGTTGAGTTTAAAAGCTGAATATAATGTAAAGAAGTAATAGGCTCCGCCCACTGAACTTCAGCTCATCCAATGACATTATTTCTTCCTCAGTCTGCTGCAGTGGAAGAACTTTGTTCATCTGCTGTCTGTGTGGCTTCAACAACTCCAAAGACATGTTGCTTTACCTCTTTTTGTTTTTATCTCCCTTCATAGGTGAGTTTAACAACAGGGATTCAACTTTTCTTTAATCTGCTGCATTAATCAAATATACAGACTGGATTTCACAACTTTTCCGGTTCCTTTGTTTTGACACGAAAAATATGTTGAGATCATCTTATGAATTAAAAAGAGTTGATGTTGTGAATGTCCACAGAGTAACTCTGCACAGGGGACATTTTCCTCTGTCTTCTCCTCTCAGCCTCACAGACAATGTTCATCTAATGGCTTCATGTTCTCTACTTTTTCTAGGACGAATATCTGGAAACACAATCTCTCATGAAAAAGATGAAGTCAGAGGAATAGAAGGAAAAAAAATCTCACTCAAATGTAACTATCAGACGACTTCCAGACACGTTTACCTTTACTGGTACAAACATGATTCTGACCTTCAGGCTCCTCAGTTTATTCTCTGGAAAGGAGCCAAAGACAACACAGGTAAACATATTCCTGATAATCGATACGAGTCCAAAACAACAGATACATCAACTGAACTGATCATCAGTAAACCAACCCTGGAGGACACAGCTCTCTACTACTGTGCTCTAGAGACACAGTGATACAAAGTGTGGAAGAGGCTGTACAAAAACCTGAACACAGATATGTGACGACTCTTCAAAGAGGAGGGAAGTGGTGTTCAAACCACAGCTTCATATCAGATGGATGCTGCTAATTCCTGTTTTATCAGCGTCACCGTGGTTACAGCTGCTGATCAAACACTGTGGGAGGATTCACGTGAGCAGCAAATCCACATCAACGACAAACCGACTGGATGAAGCTTCAAAACACACGTTACCATGGAAACAGACGGACACTGACTTACTCACTTCATCCTCATTCAACATTCTTGGCCAATCAGCTGCTTCCATTATTCTTCATCCTCTAACATGTAGATCTTCACTCCAAATAGACCAGTAGTTTATATTGTCAGACATCAAACAGTAAAATCCCATTTTAACAGATGAATTTTCGACACTTACAGATTTTAAGTTTCCACAACAAATCCTCCTTCTTTGTATTTGACGTCTTTCAGCTGCAGACGACCAAAAGATGATAAAACTACAATTTACCTTCGAGAGGAAAGAAATTCTGAGAAGAACATTAAAAGTCGGATATTGTTCAAACGTTCATCTTCAGTTTTCCTGCAGTCTTTCTGCTGAAACGTTAAAATGGTCGAAGCAGGTTCACAACAATCATCAGATTTTATATGTTGGAGAACAAAGTGAATCTGCACCAGGTGGAAAACAGGAAACACGTCACCTGAAATTTAAAATGAGGACTACGTACGAGCCAAGTTGTTCTTGGAAAGGAGAGCGACACACAGATGTGTTGAGTGTAAAGTTGTCAGTAGGGGGAAGAACACAGAGCTGTGAATGAGTCCTGTCACTGTGATCAGACTCCTCCTTCTAATCCACCAACTGAGTGCTGATGAAGACTAAACAGAGATCTCAGCTTTCTTTATAGCTGCTGGAGCTCAGAAGTTCCTCAACGCTGCAGATATGACGCCTCTGTTCATCTCAGTGCTGCTGGCTGCTGTGTGTCTTGGTACGAACACAACTCTGTTTCATTGACATCAATCCAACACTGATGATTCTTTAACAGCACGCTGATACTGTTTGTTGGTGTTTTACAGAATGCAGAGAACAAAAAGACAACGTGCTGCAACCAGGAGGAGAAAAGACTGCTGCTGCAGGAGAGACAGTAACACTGGATTGTCAATATAAGAGCAGTACGACAACTAGTTATCTGTTCTGGTACAAACGGGATGGAAACAACAACCCAGAATTCATCCTCAGTAAATTTACATTTGGTGAAGGGAACACAGCAAATAAGTTCAGGGAGAGATTTTCATCCACATTGAATTCCTCCTTCACATCAGTTCCTCTGAAGATCCAGAAGCTTCATCCGTCTGACTCTGCTGTGTACTACTGTGCTCTGAAGCCCACAGTGACAGGAAACACCAAAACTCTGTACAAAAACCTTTGGAGCAAAGACAACAGAATAAACTCCACAACATCCACTAGAGGGAGACACACTGATAAACTTCTATGACATGTTTTGATGTTTTCAGACAGTCTGGAATAACTGTTTCTCAGACATATGAGATAAACATGTTTTTCTATGGCTCCGCCCACCAATGTTCAACTTAGACAATCAGAGTATTTCTGTCTGCAGCACTAAAAGTACAGTCAGCTTGATGTTGAGGAGGAGGGCTGTGCAGCAGACAGGACTAGTTGTATTTCCATTCTGTTGCAGAAGAACTTTGTTCATCTGCTGTCTGACTTCAACAACTGAAAACATGTTGCTTTACCTGTTGTTACTTTTCTTTCACTTCATAGGTGAGTGTTGAAACTGAGACAAATGTCTAATTATAACAGTATTTTGTCCCATTTTCTCAAATGAATCTCATTATGATCACATATGAAAGAAAAAGTTCAGACCTCTGTTGAGTCTCTTGATGTTTCAGTCTCTCTCAGACTAACTGACATGAAGAACTCATTTTGCAGCCTTGGTCTCCATGAACAGCATAAAGCCGGACAGAACTGAACAAGTTGTTGCAGAGAGAACAAACATCAATCTGACCTGTAAATATGACGGTGCTATCTACAACATCCAGTGGTATCAACAACACCAGAGATCCAGACCAGAGTTCCTGCTCTACATCACAGAGGATGGATCGATTCATCCAACTCGTTCTGATTTCACAGCTCACATTGACAAAACACAGAAACGTGTTGATCTGGAGATCATCTCATCTAAACTGAAGGACTCTGCTCTGTACTACTGTGCTGTGAGGCCCACAGTGACAGGAAACCCACAGTCTCTGTACAAAAACACAAACCTGAACTCCACTTTTTACCTCCACTAGAGGGCGACATCATCAAGTAGGCGGTGCACTACTTCTGCACTGAGTTCAACCATCCTGTCAATAAGAACTGCTGCTGTGAAGAGAACAACTGTCAGACTGAATGTTGAACATCAGCTAGTTTCTCCTGTTCATTTAAACCTTGTTGTACACATGGAACATTGGCTGTGGATTATTCTTGCTGCTCTTTTCTTTGGTAAGATAGAAAGATCAACGTGTTGATTGATTGTTCTGATTTAATCAATCATCTTTATTGATTCATGTCTTCCTCTGAATGTTCTGTTCTTCCTCAGAGTGTAAAGGAGAAGACAAAGTGAACCAGACATCAGGACATGTCTCTGCTACTGAAGGAGACACAGTTACACTTGATTGTACTTTTGAGACCACTGACACAACTCCTTATTTGTTCTGGTACAAACAAGAAGAAAATGACTTTCCAAAGTATATTTTGCGGCGTCAAACCTACGGAGAAGGAGTTAATGCTCCAGAGTTCAACAAAGACAGATTTGACGCTAAACTCAATAAGACATCAGTTCCTCTGAAGATCCAGAAGCTTCATCTGTCTGACTCTGCTGTGTACTACTGTGCTCTGCAGCCCACAGTGACAGGAAACACCAAAACTCTGTACAAAAACCTTTGGAGCAAAGACAACAGAATAAACTCCACAACATCCACTAGAGGGAGACACACTGATAAACTTGTGTTTTTTAAAACATTGGACTGACGACAAAAACATCAGAGAAATACAGCAGTAAAGATCAAAGACTGAGATACATTAGTACGAAGGTATTTTTGTATCTTTATTATGCAAGTAAAAAAAACTGTTTTGAAAGTAAATTTTTCACATTGAAATCAAAAATTAAGCTGTAAGTCAAAATATATGAAATGAGAATAAATTATTTGCGTTGCAAACAAATTTGCTCACAGTTTTGTTAGTTTTTCTTATGAAATGAGACTTTTTGGCTGCAAATCAAAAACCTTTTCTCCCAAATCAAAAACCGAGGAGTCGAGTTGGATGTAGTGGGCGGGGCATACGCTGGAGACGGAGTTTCTATTGGTGGATTGACTCGGACTCACGCAGCATGGACACACCCTGCTGCTTCTGGAAACACCTGACATTTCAGGACTGACTTTAACAACACGGAGTGATGTTTGTGTTATATTCATCTTTTCCTATTGAAACGCTTTTAACTTTGGCAGCACAGCATTCACTTTGGTTGTATTTCATGCTGCCATCAGCATGTTGATCCCTTCAGCGGGACACGTAGCGGTATGCTGCTCGTATTTCCACCGGGACATATCGTTTCCCGTCCCGCTGGATGAAGAGCAGCCTGTTAGGAAACGTTTGTGTCTGTGAAAAACGAGCGGCACATGTCCCTGAAAGGATCTGCACCACTTGTGGAAAACTACAGTTGTAATCTTGTTCACTTTAACGACGTCGGAGACGGTACGTGCCGGTGGAAATACCGGCAGCCTCCCACCATATACTGCTCACGGCACCGGCGCCGGCATTGACAACGTGACAGATAACCAAAGTGAAAGCCGAGCTGTCACGTTTTAAAGCATTTCATCAGAAAAGAGTGATTTAACGTTAGCGGACCTCTAATGTAGATCAACACACGGTCCTCTGCTGTCGGAGGCAGCGAGCTGTGAGTCTGCAGCCGTGCTGTGACTCCGAGTCAATCCACCAATAGAAACTCCGTCTCCAGCGCATGCCCCGCCCACTACATCCAACTCCAATCGTAGGGTTTTAATTAAAAAGCAAAGGTTTTTGATTTGAGAGCGAAGGTTTTTGACTTGCAGCCAAAAAGTCTATTTTCATAAGAAAAACTAACAAAACAGAAATGCAAATGATTTATTCTCAGTTTAAATATTTCTTTACTTTCAAACTTCATTTTTGACTGCATTTAGAAATTTGCTTTAAAAACTGTTTTTTTGCTCGCATAATAAAGACACAAAAGTAATTTCATTCTGTGGAAGCAGAAAAGAAATGTATTGTTTGAGTTCAAAATCTGAAAAGAAAAATGTAAAGTAATAGGCTCCGCCCACTGAACTTCAGCTCATCCAATGACATTATTTCTTCCTCAGTCTGCTGCAGTGGAAGAACTTTGTTCATCTGCTGTCTGTGTGGCTTCAACAACTCCAAAGACATGTTGCTTTACCTCTTTTTGTTTTTATCTCCCTTCATAGGTGAGTTTAACAACAGGGATTCAACTTTTCTTTAATCTGCTGCATTAATCAAATATACAGACTGGATTTCACAACTTTTCTGGTTCCTTTGTTTTGACACGATGAAAAATATGTTGAGATCATCTTATTAATTAAAAAGAGTTGATGTTGTGAATGTCCACAGAGTAACTCTGTACAGGGGACATTTTCCACTGTCTTCTCCTCTCAGCCTCACAGACAATGTTCATCTAATGGCTTCATGTTCTCTACTTTTTCTAGGACGAATATCTGGAAACACAATCTCTCATGAAAAAGATGAAGTCAGAGGAATAGAAGGAAAAAAAATCTCACTCAAATGTAACTATCAGACGACTTCCACAAACGTTTACCTTTACTGGTACAAACATGATTCTGACCTTCAGGCTCCTCAGTTTATTCTCTGGAAAGGAGCCAAAGACAACACAGGTAAACATATTCCTGATAATCGATACGAGTCCAAAACAACAGCTACATCAACTGAACTGACCATCAGTAAACCAACCCTGGAGGACACAGCTCTCTACTACTGTGCTCTAGAGACACAGTGATACAAAGTGTGGAAGAGGCTGTACAAAAACCTGAACACAGATATGTGACGACTCTTCAAAGAGGAGGGAAGTGGTGTTCAAACCACAGCTTCATATCAGATGGATGCTGCTAATTCCTGTTTTATCAGCGTCACCGTGGTTACAGCTGCTGATCAAACACTGTGGGAGGATTCACATGAGCAGCAAATCCACATCAACGACAAACGGACTGGATGAAGCTTCAAAACACACGTTACCATGGAAACTGACGGACACTGACTTACTCATTTAATCCTCATTCAACATTCTTGGCCAATCAGCTGCTTCCATTATTCTTCATCCTCCAACATGTAGATCTTCACTCCAAATAGACCAGTAGTTTATATTGTCAGACATCAAACAGTAAAATCCCATTTTAACAGCTGAAGTTTCAACACTTACAGATTTTAAGTTTCCACAACAAATCCTCCATCTTTGTATTTGACGTCTTTCAGCTGCAGACGACCAAAAGATGATAAAACTACAATTTACCTTCGAGAGGAAAGAAATTCTGAGAAGAACATTAGAAGTTGCATCTTGTTCAAACGTTCATCTTCAGTTTTCCTGCAGTCTTTCTGCAGAAACATTAAAATGGTCGAAGCAGGTTCACAACAATCATCAGATTTTATATGTTGGAGAACAAAGTGAATCTGCACCAGGTGGAAAACAGGAAACACGTCACCTGAAATTAAAATGAGGACTACGTACGAACCAAGTTGTTCTTGGAAAGGAGAGCGACACAGAGATGTGTTGAGTGTAAAGTTGTCAGTAGGGGGAAGAACACAGAGCTGTGAATGAGTCCTGTCACTGTGATCAGACTCCTCCTTCTGATCCACCAACTGAGTGCTGATGAAGACTGAACAGAGATCTCAGCTTTCTTTATAGCTGCTGGAGCTCAGAAGTTCCTCAACTCTGCAGATATGACGCCTCTGTTCATCTCAGTGCTGCTGGCTGCTGTGTGTCTTGGTACGAACACAACTCTGTTTCATTGACATCAATCCAACACTGATGATTCTTTAACAGCACGCTGATACTGTTTGTTGGTGTTTTACAGAATGCAGAGAACAAAAAGACAACGTGCTGCAACCAGGAGGAGAAAAGACTGCTGCTGCAGGAGAGACAGTAACACTGGACTGTCAATATAAGAGCAGTACGACAGATAGTTATCTGTTCTGGTACAAACGGGATGGAAACAACAACCCAGAATTCATCCTCAGTAAATTTACATTTGGTGAAGGGAACACAGCAAATAAGTTCAGGGAGAGATTTTCATCCACATTGAATTCCTCCTTCACATCAGTTCCTCTGAAGATCCAGAAGCTTCATCCATCTGACTCTGCTGTGTACTACTGTGCTCTGCAGCCCACAGTGACAGGAAACACCAAAACTCTGTACAAAAACCTTTAGAGCAAAGACAACAGAATAAACTCCACAACATCCACTAGAGGGAGACACACTGAGAAACTTCTATGACATGTTTTGATGTTTTCAGACAGTCTGGAATAACTGTTTCTCAGACATATGCTATAAACATGTTTTTCTATGGCTCCGCCCACCAATGTTCAACTTAGCCAATCAGAGTATTTCTGTCTGCAGCACTAAAAGTACAGTCAGCTTGATGTTGAGGAGGAGGGCTGTGCAGCAGACAGGACTAGTTGTATTTCCATTCTGTTGCAGAAGAACTTTGTTCATCTGCTGTCTGACTTCAACAACTGAAAACATGTTGCTTTACCTGTTGTTACTTTTCTTTCACTTCATAGGTGAGTGTTGAAACTGAGACAAATGTCTAATTATAACAGTATTTTGTCCCATTTTCTCAAATGAATCTCATTATGATCACATGTGAAAGAAAAAGTTCAAACCTCTGTTGAGTCTCTTGATGTTTCAGTCTCTCTCAGACTCACTGACATGAAGAACTCATTTTGCAGCCTTGGTCTCCATGAACAGCATAAAGCCGGACAGAACTGAACAAGTTGTTGCAGAGAGTACAAACATCAATCTGACCTGTAAATATGATGGTGATATCTACAACATCCAGTGGTATCAACAACACCAGAGATCCAGACCAGAGTTCCTGCTCTACATCACAGAGGATGGATCGATTCATCCAACTCGTTCTGATTTCTCAGCTCACATCGACAAAACAAAGAAACGTGTTGATCTGGAGATCATCTCATCTAAACTGAAGGACTCTGCTCTGTACTACTGTGCTCTGAGGCCCACAGTGACAGGAAACCCACAGTCTCTGTACAAAAATACAAACCTGAACTCCACTTTTTACCTCCACTAGAGGGCGACATCATCAAGTAGGCGGTGCACTACTTCTGCACTGAGTTCAACCATCCTGTCAATAAGAACTGCTGCTGTGAAGAGAACAACTGTCAGACTGAATGTTGAACATCAGCTAGTTTCTCCTGTTCATTTAAACCTTGTTGTACACATGGAACATTGGCTGTGGATTATTCTTGCCGCTCTTTTCTTTGGTAAGATAGAAAGATCAACATGTTGATTCATTGTTCTGATTTAATCAATCATCTTTATTGATTCATGTCTTCCTCTGAATGTTCTGTTCTTCCTCAGAGTGTAAAGGAGAAGACAAAGTGAACCAGACATCAGGACATGTCTCTGCTACTGAAGGAGACACAGTTACACTTGATTGTACTTTTAAGACCAGTGACAGAGCTCCCACCTTATTCTGGTACAAACAAGAAGTGAACAGTTATCCAAAGTACATGCTGAAATGTATCTCAGAAGATGTATATAAGGCTCCAGAGTTCAACAAAGAAAAATTTGACGCCAAAATCAACGAGAAATCAGTTCCTCTGAAGATCCAGAAGCTTCATCCGTCTGACTCTGCGTGTACTACTGTGCTCTGCAGCCCACAGTGACAGGAAACACCAAAACTCTGTACAAAAACCTTTGGAGCAAAGACAACAGAATAAACTCCACAACATCCACTAGAGGGAGACACACTGATAAACTTGGATGGTTTGTAAGGATCCAGCCTCCTCTAGATACTCTGCATTCTTTGTGGTGATCATAAAACATCAACAAAAGCTATAACTTAGTTAACTAGGTTGTAAATAAGTAAAAACCAAATATTGTTTAGAAGTGTGAGTTGAGGTAGGAAGAGATTCAGAGAAGAAATTTAGGATTCGTGAAAACTGGGTTATTACATGTGAAGTTCTGGTGTTCCAGCTCTTCCTTTAATTGAATAAACAGAGAATCAGTTGTTTCTTAACTTCTGTAAACCACCTCAAATAAAATGTGTCTAAACTGTCTGTTGATGTTCATCTTACTGCTCACAGAATCTGGAAAAATATTTGAATCTGAGTTTTCCTTTTAT
Organism: Embiotoca jacksoni; assembly: GCF_022577435.1. Taxonomy (NCBI): domain Eukaryota; kingdom Metazoa; phylum Chordata; class Actinopteri; family Embiotocidae; genus Embiotoca; species Embiotoca jacksoni. The sequence goes on from NW_027185401.1 coordinate 2,678,009, forward strand.
TATCATCTGACTCAAACAATTCTGTCATTGAGTCCTTGTGTTGGCCAACATTGATTAAAAAAAATGATCCATGTCTTTATTTTGTGTTATAAAACAATCATAAATAAACTAACCTCCCTCCTCACAGTGATTCAAAGTGCTGCTACCAGTCTGTTAACCAGGAAGAAGAGTAACTGAGAGAAGTGAAACTACAGTTCAAAGAGGAGATGGAGAGATTCAGGGAGGAGCTGAGCTTTTACTGAACTATAGAAGAGAGACAAACTTCCATTTTCAATACACAAACATGAACTGGAGTCAACATGGACTATTATGTACTTTCTCTACTGATCATCAACATTCTAACAGGTACTCTATAATCTGCATATTCAAGAAAAAGCAGCAAATGTTTTATGAAAATCATAATTTTTTACAGAATTTTATCAAATAGTATAAAACTGATTTCTCTTCTTTCAGGTGTCAGCTGTGAAGAACTCACTCCAGACAAGAATGAAGAGTCCAGTTTAGAAGGCAGCACTGTTCAAACCACAGCTTCATATCAGATGGATGCTGCTAATTCCTCTTTTATCAGCGTCACCGTGGTTACAGCTGCTAATCCAAAACTGTGGGAGGATTCACATGAGCAGCAAATCCACATCAACGACAAACCGACTGGATGAAGCTTCAAAACACACGTTACCATGGAAACAGACGGACTCTGACTTACTCACTTAATCCTCATTAAACATTCTTGGCCAATCAGCTGCTTCCATTATTCTTCATCCTCCAACATGTAGATCTTCACTCCAAATAGACCAGCAGTTTATATTGTCAGACATCAAACAGTAAAATCCCATTTTAACAGATGAAGTTTCAACACTTACAGATTTTAAGTTTCCACAACAAATCCTCCTTCTTTGTATTTGACGTCTTTCAGCTGCAGACGACCAAAAGATGATAAAACTACAATTTACCTTCGAGAGGAACGAAATTCTGAGAAGAACATTAAAAGTTGCATCTTGTTCAAACGTTCATCTTCAGTTTTCCTGCAGTCTTTCTGCAGAAACATTAAAATGGTCGAAGCAGGTTCACAACAATCATCAGATTTTATATGTTGGAGAACAAAGTGAATCTGCACCAGGTGGAAAACAGGAAACACGTCACCTGAAATTTAAAATGAGGACTACCTACGAACCAAGTTGTTCTTGAAAAGGAGAGCGACACACAGATGTGTTGAGTGTAAAGTTGTCAGTAGGGGAAAGAAAACAGAGCTGTGAATGAGTCCTGTCACTGTGATCAGACTCCTCCTTCTAATCCACCAACTGAGTGCTGATGAAGACTGAACAGAGATCTCAGCTTTCTTTATAGCTGCTGGAGCTCAGAAGTTCCTCAAGGCTGCAGATATGAAGCCTCTGTTCATCTCAGTGCTGCTGGCTGCTGTGTGTCTTGGTACGAACACAACTCTGTTTCTTTGACATCAATCCAACACTGATGATTCTTTAACAGCACGCTGATACTGTTTGTTGGTGTTTTACAGAATGCAGAGAACAAAAAGACAACGTGCTGCAACCAGGAGGAGAAAAGACTGCTGCTGCAGGAGAGACAGTAACACTGGACTGTCAATATGAGAGCAGTGCAGCAAATAGTTATCTGTTCTGGTACAAACAGGATGGAAACAACAACCCAGAATTCATCCTCAGTAAATTTACATTTGGTGAAGGGAACACAGCAAAAAAGTTCAGGGAGAGATTTTCATCCACATTGAATTCCTCCTTCACATCAGTTCCTCTGAAGATCCAGAAGCTTCATCCGTCTGACTCTGCTGTGTACTACTGTGCTCTGCAGCCCACAGTGACAGGAAACACCAAAACTCTGCACATAAAACTTCGGAGCAAAGACAACAGAATAAACTCCACAACATCCACTAGAGGGAGACACACTGACAAACTTCTATGACATGTTTTGATGTTTTCAGACAGTCTGGAATAACTGTTTCTCAGACATATGCCATAAATGTGTTTTTCTATGGCTCCGCCCACCAATGTTCAACTTAGCCAATCAGAGTATTTCTGTCTGCAGCACTAAAAGTACAGTCAGCTTGATGTTGAGGAGGAGGGCTGTGCAGCAGACAGGAGTTGTTGTATTTCCATTCTGTTGCAGAAGAACTTTGTTCATCTGCTGTCTGACTTCAACAACTGAAAACATGTTGCTTTACCTCTTGTTACTTTTCTTTCACTTCATAGGTGAGTGTTGAAACTGAGACAAATGTCTAATTATAACAGTATTTTGACCCATTTTCTCAAATGAATCTCATTATGATCACATATGTAAGAAAAAGTTCAGACCTCTGTTGAGTCTCTTGATGTTTCAGTCACTCTCAGACTAACTGACATGAAGAACTCATTTTGCAGCCTTGGTCTCCATGAACAGCATAAAGCCGGACAGAACTGAACAAGTTGTTGCAGAGAGAACAAACATCAATCTGACCTGTGAATATGACGGTGCTATCTACAGCATCCACTGGTATCAACAACACCAGAGATCCAGACCAGAGTTCCTGCTCTACATCACAGAGGATGGATCGATTCATCCAACTCGTTCTGATTTCTCAGCTCACATTGACAAAACACAGAAACGTGTTGATCTGGAGATCATCTCATCTAAACTGAAGGACTCTGCTGTGTACTACTGTGCTCTGCAGCCCACAGTGACAGGAAACCCACAGTCTCTGTACAAAAACACAAACCTGAACTCCACTTTTTACCTCCACTAGAGGGCGACATCATCAAGTAGGCGGTGCACTACTTCTGTACTGAGTTCAACCATCCTGTCAATAAGAACTGCTGCTGTGAAGAGAACAACTGTCAGACTGAATGTTGAACATCAGCTAGTTTCTCCTGTTCATTTAAACCTTGTTGTACACATGGAACATTGGCTGTGGATTATTCTTGCTGCTCTTTTCTTTGGTAAGATAGAAAGATCAACGTGTTGATTGATTGTTCTGATTTAATCAATCATCTTTATTGATTCATGTCTTCCTCTGAATGTTCTGTTCTTCCTCAGAGTGTAAAGGAGAAGACAAAGTGAACCAGACATCAGGACATGTCTCTGCTACTGCGGGAGACACAGTTACACTTGATTGTACTTTTGAAACAACTGACAGAACTCCCACCTTATTCTGGTACAAACAAGAAGTGAACAGTTATCCAAAGTACATGCTGAAATGTTTCTCAGAAGATGTATATAAGGCTCCAAAGTTCAACAAAGACAGATTTGATGCTAAAATCATCAAGAAATCAGTTCCTCTGAAGATCCAGAAGCTTCATCCGTCTGACTCTGCTGTGTACTACTGTGCTCTGCAGCCCACAGTGACAGGAAACACCAAAACTCTGTACAAAAACCTTTGGAGCAAAGACAACAAAATAAACTCCACAACATCCACTAGAGGGAGACACACTGATAAACTTGGATGGTTTGTTTTAATAAAACTATTTCCCTTAATAGTTTGTAATTTTAAGAGAAATCAATAAGAGTCAGTAAAACACACCAATGAATTTTCTTATCAACATCCCTCTGACTATTTAAAAACAAATCTGTCCTGTATTTTTTTTTCTCCGTAATAAAGGCGGAAATTATTTCAGATAACATTTTCTAAGTTAAATTTATTGATCGTCTTTTAAATCAATCAATTCACCAACAATTACTGTCTTCCTCTGCTTGTTCCGTTCTTCCCCACAATGTAAAGCAGAAGAAAAATTCTGTCTCAAATTACATAATTGAGGATATAAAAATGTTTTTTGTGGTTATTTTATTGAATCCTGTTGGTTTCACTATGTCACTGTTGCATCAAGAGGAGGAGGAGCTTCCTGAACAGTTGGGGGACGCCTGGCTGTCACCATCAGAAAGTGTTCAGACTTCACAGAGTTTAGTTTGAGAATTATTGAGCAGGTTTTGTTGAAACATGACGTTTTTAATATCAGTGCTGCTTCTCCATTTATTCACTGGTAAGTCAGATTTATTATTTATCACTTTCAGCTCTATTCAGTGGCAGGTACATTCATATCTGATCCTTTGATCACAGCTTCTTCAGTTACAGGACGTGAAAACTTGTTGACTAACTTAATGATTCAACTTCTTTCTTGTAGATGTCAGCTGTGAAGAACTCACTCCAGTCAACAATGAAGAGTCCAGTTTAGAAGGCAGCACTGTTACTCTGTCCTACAGATACTCCAAAGAAGCAGCTAGAAGTGATGCGTTTTACTGGTATAAACAAAATCCAGGAAAACAACCAGAGCTCCTGATATCTCATTTAGGAACAGGAGAACTAATGTCAGATCCAAACCCTCGACTGTCTGTTAAAGTAAATAAAAACCAAATGGATCTTCAGATCTCCTCTGCTGCAGTGAAGGACTCTGCCGTGTACTACTGTGCTGTGACGCCCACAGTGACAGGAAACCCACAGTCTCTGTACAAAAACCTTTGGAGCAAAGACAACAGAATAAACTCCACAACATCCACTAGAGGGAGACACACTGATAAACTTCTATGACATGTTTTGATGTTTTCAGACAGTCTGGAATAACTGTTTCTCAGACATATGCCATAAAAGTGTTTTTCTATGGCTCCTCCCACCAATGTTCAACTTAGCCAATCAGACTATTTCTGTCTGCAGCACTAAAAGTACAGTCAGCTTGATGTTGAGGAGGAGGGCTGTGCAGCAGACAGGACTAGTTGTATTTCCATTCTGTTACAGAAGAAGTTTGTTCATCTGCTGTCTGACTTCAACAACTGAAAACATGTTGCTTTACCTGTTGTTACTTTTCTTTCACTTCATAGGTGAGTGTTGAAACTGAGACAAATGTCTAATTATAACAGTATTTTGTCCCATTTTCTCAAATGAATCTCATTATGATCACATATGAAAGAAAAAGTTCAGACCTCTGTTGAGTCTCTTGATGTTTCAGTCTCTCTCAGACTAACTGACATGAAGAACTCATTTTGCAGCCTTGGTCTCCATGAACAGCATAAAGCCGGACAGAACTGAACAAGTTGTTGCAGAGAGAACAAACATCAATCTGACCTGTAAATATGACGGTGCTATCTACAGCATCCAGTGGTATCAACAACACCAGAGATCCAGACCAGAGTTCCTGCTCTACATCACAGAGGATGGATTGATTCATCCAACTCGTTCTGATTTCTCAGCTCACATCGACAAAACAAAGAAACGTGTTGATCTGGAGATCATCTCATCTAAACTGAAGGACTCTGCTCTGTACTACTGTGCTCTGCAGCCCACAGTGACAGGAAACCCACAGTCTCTGTACAAAAACACAAACCTGAACTCCACTTTTTACCTCCACTAGAGGGCGACATCATCAAGTAGGCGGTGCACTACTTCTGCACTGAGTTCAACCATCCTGTCAATAAGAACTGCTGCTGTGAAGAGAACAACTGTCAGACTGAATGTTGAACATCAGCTAGTTTCTCCTGTTCATTTAAACCTTGTTGTACACATGGAACATTGGCTGTGGATTATTCTTGCTGCTCTTTTCTTTGGTAAGATAGAAAGATCAACATGTTGATTGATTGTTCTGATTTAATCAATCATCTTTATTGATTCATGTCTTCCTCTGAATGTTCTGTTCTTCCTCAGAGTGTAAAGGAGAAGACAAAGTGAACCAGACATCAGGACATGTCTCTGCTACTGAAGGAGACACAGTTACACTTGATTGTACTTTTGAGAACAGTTATGGAACTCCTTATTTGTTCTGGTACAAACAAGAAGAAAATGACTTTCCAAAGTATATTTTGCAGCGTCAAACCTATGGAGGAGTTAATGCTCCAGAGTTCAACAAAGACAGATTTGATGCTAAACTCAATAAGACATCAGTTCCTCTGAAGATCCAGAAGCTTCATCCGTCTGACTCTGCTGTGTACTACTGTGCTCTGAAGCCCACAGTGACAGGAAACACCAAAACTCTGTACAAAAACCTTTGGAGCAAAGACAACAGAATAAACTCCACAACATCCACTAGAGGGAGACACACTGACAAACTTGGATGGTTTTTTTTAATAAAACTATTTCCCTTAATAGTTTGTAATTTTACGAGAAATCAGAAAGAGTCAGTAAAATACACCAATGAACTTTCTTATAAACATCCCTCTGAATATTTAATGAAAAAAAAAAATCTGTCCTGTATGTTTTTTCTCCGTAATAAAGCCGAAAATTATTTCAGACAACATTTACAAATTAAATTTATTGATCGTCTTTTAAATCAATCAATTCACCAACAATTACTGTCTTCCTCTGCTTGTTCCGTTCTTCCCCACAATGTAAAGCAGAAGAAAAATTCTGTTTCAAATTACATACTTGAGGATATAAAAATGTTTTTTGGGTTATTTTATTGAACTCTGTTGGTTTCACTATGTCATTGTGACATCATGAGGAGGAGGAGCTTCCTGAACAGTTGGGGGACTCCTGGCTGTCACCATCAGAAAGTGTTCAGACTTCACAGAGTTTAGTTTGAGAATTACTGAGCAGGTTTTGTTGAAACATGACGTTTTTAATATCAGTGCTCCTTCTCCTTTTATTCACTGGTAAGTCAGATTTATTATTTATCTCTTTCAGCTCTATTCAGTGGCAGGTACATTCATATATGATCCTTTGATCACAGCTTCTTCAGTTACAGGATGTGAAAACTTGTTGACTAACTTAATGAGTCAACTTCTTTCTTGTAGATGTCAGCTGTGAAGAACTCACTCCAGTCAACAATGAAGAGTCCAGTTTAGAAGGCAGCACTGTTACTCTGTCCTACAGATACTCCAAAGAAGCAGCTAGAAGTGATGAGTTTTACTGGTATAAACAAAATCAATGGAAAACAACCAGAACTCCTGATATCTCATTTAGGAACAGGAGAACTAATGTCAGATCCAAACCCTCGACTGTCTGTTAAAGTAAATAAAAACCAAATGGATCTTCAGATCTCCTCTGCTGCAGTGAAGGACTCTGCCTTGTACTACTGTGCTGTGAGGCCCACAGTGACAGCAAACCCACAGTCTCTGTACAAAAACCTTTGGAGCAAAGACAACAGAATAAACTCCAGAACATCCACTAGAGGGAGACACACTGATAAACTTTTATGAGGTGTTTTGATGTTTTCAGACAGTCTGGAATAACTGTTTCTCAGACATATGCTTCAGATGTGTTTTTCTATGGCTCCGCCCACCAATGTTCAACTTAGCCAATCAGAGTATTTCTGTCTGCAGCACTAAAAGTACAGTCAGCTTGATGTTGAGGAGGAGGGCTGTGCAGCAGACAGGAGTTGTTGTATTTCTATTCTGTTGCAGAAGAAGTTTGTTTATCTGCTGTCTGACTTCAACAACTGAAAACATGTTGCTTTACCTGTTGTTACTTTTCTTTCACTTCATAGGTGAGTGTTGAAACTGAGACAAATGTCTAATTATAACAGTATTTTGTCCCATTTTCTCAAATGAATCTCATTATGATCACATGTGAAAGAAAAAGTTCAAACCTCTGTTGAGTCTCTTGATGTTTCAGTCTCTCTCAGACTAACTGACATGAACAACTCATTTTGCAGCCTTGGTCTCCATGAACAGCATAAAGCCGGACATAACTGAACAAGTTGTTGCAGAGAGAACAAACATCAATCTGACCTGTGAATATGATGGTGCTATCTCCAACATCCAGTGGTATCAACAACACCAGAGATCCAGACCAGAGTTCCTGCTCTACATCACAGAGGATGGATCGATTCATCCAACTCGTTCTGATTTCTCAGCTCACATTGACAAAACACAGAAACGTGTTGATCTGGAGATCATCTCATCTAAACTGAAGGACTCTGCTCTGTACTACTGTGCTCTGCAGCCCACAGTGACAGGAAACCCACAGTCTCTGTACAAAAATACAAACCTGAACTCCTTTTTACCTCCACTAGAGGGCGACATCATCAAGTAGGCGGTGCACTACTTCTGCACTGAGTTCAACCATCCTGTCAATAAGAACTGCTGCTGTGAAGAGAACAACTGTCAGACTGAATGTTGAACATCAGCTAGTTTCTCCTGTTCATTTAAACCTTGTTGTACACATGGAACATTGGCTGTGGATTATTCTTGCTGCTCTTTTCTTTGGTAAGATAGAAAGATCAACGTGTTGATTGATTGTTCTGATTTAATCAATCATCTTTATTGATTCATGTCTTCCTCTGAATGTTCTGTTCTTCCTCAGAGTGTAAAGGAGAAGACAAAGTGAACCAGACATCAGGACATGTCTCTGCTACTGAAGGAGACACAGTTACACTTGATTGTACTTTTGAGACCACTGAAAAAAAATCGTTATTTGTTGTGGTACAAACAAGAAGAAAATGACTTTCCAAAGTATATTTTGCAGCGTCAAACCTATGGAGGAGTTAATGCTCCAGAGTTCAACAAAGACAGATTTGATGCTGAGCTCAAAGACCAATCAGTTCCTCTGAAGATCCAGAAGCTTCATCCGTCTGACTCTGCTGTGTACTACTGTGCTCTGCAGCCCACAGTGACAGGAAACACCAAAACTCTGTACAAAAACCTTTGGAGCAAAGACAACAGAATAAACTCCACAACATCCACTAGAGGGAGACACACTGATAAACTTTTATGACATGTTTTGATGTTTTCAGACAGTCTGGAATAACTGTTTCTCAGCCATATGCTATAAACATGTTTTTCTATGGCTCCGCCCACCAATGTTCATCTTAGCCAATCAGAGTATTTCTGTCTGCAGCACTAAAAGTACAGTCAGCTTGATGTTGAGGAGGAGGGCTGTGCAGCAGACAGGACTAGTTGTATTTCCATTCTGTTGCAGAAGAACTTTGTTCATCTGCTGTCTGACTTCAACAACTGAAAACATGTTGCTTTACCTGTTGTTACTTTTCTTTCACTTCATAGGTGAGTGTTGAAACTGAGACAAATCTCTAATTATAACAGTATTTTGTCCCATTTTCTCAAATGAATCTCATTATGATCACATGTGAAAGAAAAAGTTCAAACCTCTGTTGAGTCTCTTGATGTTTCAGTCTCTCTCAGACTAACTGACATGAAGAACTCATTTTGCAGCCTTGGTCTCCATGAACAGCATAAAGCCGGACAGAACTGAACAAGTTGTTGCAGAGAGAACAAACATCAATCTGACCTGTGAATATGACGGTGCTATCTCCAACATCCAGTGGTATCAACAACACCAGAGATCCAGACCAGAGTTCCTGCTCTACATCACAGAGGATGGATCGATTCATCCAACTCGTTCTGATTTCTCAGCTCACATCGACAAAACACAGAAACGTGTTGATCTGGAGATCATCTCATCTAAACTGAAGGACTCTGCTCTGTACTACTGTGCTGTGGAGACCACACTGACAGGAAACCCACAGTCTCTGTACAAAAATACAAACCTGAACTCCACTTTTTACCTCCACTAGAGGGCGACATCATCAAGTAGGCGGTGCACTACTTCTGCACTGAGTTCAACCATCCTGTCAATAAGAACTGCTGCTGTGAAGAGAACAACTGTCAGACTGAATGTTGAACATCAGCTAGTTTCTCCTGTTCATTTAAACCTTGTTGTACACATGGAACATTGGCTGTGGATTATTCTTGCTGCTCTTTTCTTTGGTAAGATAGAAAGATCAACGTGTTGATTGATTGTTCTGATTTAATCAATCATCTTTATTGATTCATGTCTTCCTCTGAATGTTCTGTTCTTCCTCAGAGTGTAAAGGACAAGACAAAGTGATCCAGACATCAGGACATGTCTCTGCTACTGAAGGAGACACAGTTACACTTGAGTGTACTTTGAGACCACTGAAAAAAATTCGTTATTTGTTCTGGTACAAACAAGAAGAAAATGACTTTCCAAAGTATATTTTGCGGCGTCAAACCTACGGAGAAGGAGTTAATGCTCCAGAGTTCAACAAAGACAGATTTGATGCTAAACTCAATGAGGAATCAGTTTCTCTGAAGATCCAGAAGCTTCATCCGTCTGACTCTGCTGTGTACTACTGTGCTCTGCAGCCCACAGTGACAGGAAACACCAAAACTCTGTACAAAAACCTTTGGAGCAAAGACAACAGAATAAACTCCACAACATCCACTAGAGGGAGACACACTGATCAACTGGTGTTTTTTAAAACATTGGACTGACGACAAAAACATCAGAGAAATACAGCAGTAAAGATCAAACACTGAGATACAGTAGTACGAAGGTATTTTTGTGTCTTTATTATGCAAGTAAAAAAAACTTTTTTGAAAGCAAATTTTTCGCATTGAAATCAAAAATTAAGCTGTAAGTCAAAATATATGAAATGAGAATAAATTATTTGCTTTGCAAACAAATTTGCTCACAGTTTTGTTAGTTTTTATTATGAAACGAGACTTTTTGGTTGCAAATCAAAAACCTTTTCTCCCAAATCAAAAACCGAGGAGTCGAGTTGGATGTAGTGGGCGGGGCATACGCTGGAGACGGAGTTTCTATTGGTGGATTGACTCGGACTCACGCAGCATGGACACACCCTGCTGCTTCTGGAAACACCTGACATTTCAGGACTGACTTTAACAACACGGAGTGATGTTTGTGTTATATTCATCTTTTCCTATTGAAACGCTTTTAACTTTGGCAGCACAGCATTCACTTTGGTTGTATTTCATGCTGCCATCAGCATGTTGATCCCTTCAGCGGGACACGTAGCGGTATGCTGCTCGTATTTCCACCGGGACATATCGTTTCCCGTCCCGCTGGATGAAGAGCAGCCTGTTAGGAAACGTTTGTGTCTGTGAAAAACGAGCGGCACATGTCCCTGAAAGGATCTGCACCACTTGTGGAAAACTACAGTTGTAATCTTGTTCACTTTAACGACGTCGGAGACGGTACGTGCCGGTGGAAATACCGGCAGCCTCCCACCATATACTGCTCACGGCACCGGCGCCGGCATTGACAACGTGACAGATAACCAAAGTGAAAGCCGAGCTGTCACGTTTTAAAGCATTTCATCAGAAAAGAGTGATTTAACCTCAGCGGACCTCTAATGTAGATCAACACACGGTCCTCTGCTGTCGGAGGCAGCGAGCTGTGAGTCTGCAGCCGTGCTGTGACTCCGAGTCAATCCACCAATAGAAACTCCGTCTCCAGCGCATGCCCCGCCCACTACATCCAACTCCAATCGTAGGGTTTTAATTAAAAAGCAAAGGTTTTTGATTTGAGAGCAAAGGTTTTTGACTTGCAGCCAAAAAGTCTATTTTCATAAGAAAAACTAACAAAACAGAAATGCAAATGATTTATTCTCAGTTTAAATATTTCTTTACTTACAAACTTCATTTTTGACTGCATTTAGAAATTTGCTTTAAAAACTGTTTTTTTGCTCGCATAATAAAGACACAAAAGTAATTTCATTCTGTAGAAGCAGAAAAGAAATGTATTGTTTGAGTTCAAAATCTGAAAAGAAAAATGTAAAGTAATAGGCTCCGCCCACTGAACTTCAGCTCATCCGATGACATTATTTCTTCCTCAGTCTGCTGCAGTGGAAGAACTTTGTTCATCTGCTGTCTGTGTGGCTTCAACAACTCCAAAGACATGTTGCTTTACCTCTTTTTGTTTGTATCTCCCTTCATAGGTGAGTTGAACAACAGGGATTCAACTTTTCTTTAATCTGCTGCATTAATCAAATATACAGACTGGATTTCACAACATTTTGTTGTTCCTTTTTTTTGACACGATGAAAAATATGTTGAGATCATCTTATAACTTAAACAGAGTTGATGTTGTGAATGTCCACAGAGTAACTCTGTACAGGGGACATTTTCCTCTGTCTTCTCCTCTCAGCCTCACAGACAATGTTCATCTAATGGATTCATGTTCTCTACTTTTTCTAGGACGAATATCTGGAAACACAATCTCTCATGAAAAAGATGAAGTCAGAGGAATAGAAGGAAAAAAAATCTCACTCAAATGTAACTATCAGACGACTTCCAGAAACGTTCGGCTTTATTGGTACAAACATGATTCTGACCTTCAGGCTCCTCAGTTTATTCTCTGGAAAGGAGCCAAAGGGAGAACAACTAAACATATTCCTGATAATCGATACGAGTCCAAAACAACAGATACATCAACTGAACTGATCATCAGTAAACCAACCCTGGAGGACACAGCTCTCTACTACTGTGCTCTAGAGACACAGTGATACAAAGTGTAGAAGAGGCTGTACAAAAACCTGAACACAGATATGTGACGACTCTTCAAAGAGGAGGGAAGTGGTGTTCAAACCACAGCTTCATATCAGATGGATGCTGCTAATTCCTGTTTTATCAGCGTCACCGTGGTTACAGCTGCTGATCAAACACTGTGGGAGGATTCACATGAGCAGCAAATCTACATCAACGACAAACCGGCTGGATGAAGCTTCAAAACACACGTTACCATGGAAACAGACGGACACTGACTTACTCACTTCATCCTCATTAAACATTCTTGGCCAATCAGCTGCTTCCATTATTCTTCATCCTCCAACATGTAGATCTTCACTCCAAATAGACCAGTAGTTTATATTGTCAGACATCAAACAGTAAAATTACATTTCAACAGCTGAAGTTTCAACACTTACAGATTTTAAGTTTCCACAACAAATCCTCCATCTTTGTATTTGACGTCTTTCAGCTGCAGACGAACAAAAGATGATAAAACTACAATTTACCTTCGAGAGGAAAGAAATTCTGAGAAGAACATTAAAAGTCACATCTTGTTCAAACGTTCATCTTCAGTTTTCCTGCAGTCTTTCTGCAGAAACACATTAAAATGGTCGAAGCAGGTTCACAACAATCATCAGATTTTATATGTTGGAGAACAAAGTGATTCTGCACCAGGTGGAAAACAGGAAACACGTCACCTGAAATTTAAAATGAGGACTACACCGCGTGTACAACTATTAGACAAGTTGTATTTTTTGAGGATTAATTTTATTATTGAACAACTACAGTGCTCTCGGTCAATCCAAATGTTAATAAACATCAAACCTGAATATTTACGAAAGTAAAAGTGAGGTTTTGGCTTTCTCAGAATATCAACTTATCAACAATTATTGGGCAACTAAATGAAAAACGAAAATTGTCCCATCTCACTTGCTTATTTTCAACTGTTAAAGGTGAGAATAAAAACAAAATGACTCAAAATGTACAAATAAACATTTAAATAAAAAAAATAAATAATAATAATAATTTAATAAATAAATCAGTGACCAATATAGCCACCCTTCTTTTCAATAACAGTAATAAACCTTCCATTAATGGATTCTGTCAGTTTCTTGATATGTTGACGATCAACTGTTTGTGCAGCAGCAACCACAACCTCCCAGACACTGTTCAGAGAGGTGGACTGTTTTCCTTCACCGTAAATCTCCCGTTTAAGAACGGCCCACAAGTTCTCAATAGGGTTTAGTTTCCAGTTGAGGAAGGGGGCCATGTCATTATTCTTTCATCTTTAAGGCCTTTACTGGCTAGCCGCCCAGTGGAGCACTTCAATTCATGCGATGGGGCGTCGTCCAGCATAAAAATCATGGTCTTCTTGAAAGATGCAGACTTTTTCCTGGACCACTGCTTGAAGAAAATGTCTTCTAAAAACTGGCAGCAGGTTTGGGAGTTGATTTTGAGTCAACCTTCAACCTGAAAAGGTCCAACTAGCTCATCTTTAAGAATACCAGCCCATACCAGTACCCAAACTCCACCGTGCTGGTATCTGAGTGGAAGTGGAGCTCTGTGCCCGTTACTGATCCGGCCACTGTCCCGTTACTGATCCGGCCACGGGCCCGTCCATCTGGTCCATCAAGAGTCACTCTCATCTCATCAGTCCAGAAAACCTTTGAACAATCTGTCTTCAGTATTTCTTGGCCCGGTCTTGACGTTTCAACTTAAGTGTCTGGTTCGGTGGTGGTCGGGTTTCAGCCTTCCTCACCTCGGCCATGTCTCCGAGCACTGAACACCTTGTACTTCTGGGGGCTCCAGGTAGGTTGCAGTTCTGAAATATGACAGAACTGGAGGATAACGGCTTCCTGGTAGCTTCACGTTTGATTCTTCTCAAATCTTTGGCAGTTAATCTGCGTCCTTTTGTCGCAACACGTTTCTTGCGACCCTGTTGAATATTTGCAACAAAACATTTGATGGTTCTGTGATCACGCTCCAATATCTTAGCAATTTCAAGAGTGCTGCATCCTTCTAAAATACTTTTTACAATTTTTGACTTTTCAGAGTCAGTTAAATCTCTTTTTTGGCCCGTTTTGCCTGAAGAAAAGAAGCTGCTGAATAATTATACACACCTTGATAGAGGGTGTTGATCTCCTTAGGCCACACCCTCCCTCAATACACAAATACACATCACCTGATATGCTTAAATCCAATAGGTATTCAAGTTTACACAGCCAGGAGTTGGAAAATATGCATAAAAATGATGATATGGAAAAAAATACTCACATTCCCAATAATTGTGAACACACGAGCCAAGTTGTTCTTGGAAAGGAGAGCGACACAGAGATGTGTTGAGTGTAAAGTTGTCAGTAGGGGGAAGAACACAGAGCTGTGAATGAGTCCTGTCACTGTGATCAGGCTCCTCCTTCTAATCCACCAACTGAGTGCTGATGAAGACTAAACAGAGATCTCAGCTTTCTTTATAGCTGCTGGAGCTCAGAAGTTCCTCAACGCTGCAGATATGACGCCTCTGTTCATCTCAGTGCTGCTGGCTGCTGTGTGTCTTGGTACGAACACAACTCTGTTTCATTGACATCAATCCAACACTGATGATTCTTTAACAGCACGCTGATACTGTTTGTTGGTGATTTACAGAATGCAGAGAACAAAAAGACAACGTGCTGCAACCAGGAGGAGAAAAGACTGCTGCTGCAGGAGAGACAGTAACACTGGACTGTCAATATAAGAGCAGTATGACAACTAATTATCTGTTCTGGTACAAACAGGATGGAAACAACTACCCAGAATTCATCCTCAATCGCTATAAACTGGATGAAGGGAACACGGCAAATAAGTTCAGGGAGAGATTTTCATCCACATTGAATTCCTCCTTCACATCAGTTCCTCTGAAGATCCAGAAGCTTCATCCATCTGACTCTGCTGTGTACTACTGTGCTGTGAGGCCCACAGTGACAGGAAACACCAAAACTCTGTACAAAAACCTTTGGAGCAAAAACAACAGAATAAACTCCACAACATCCACTAGAGGGAGACACACTGATAAACTTCTATGACATGTTTTGATGTTTTCAGACAGTCTGGAATAACAGTTTCTCAGACATATGCCATAAATGTGTTTTTCTATGGCTCCGCCCACCAATGTTCAACTTAGCCAATCAGAGTATTTCTGTCTGCAGCACTAAAAGTACAGTCAGCTTGATGTTGAGGAGGAGGGCTGTGCAGCAGACAGGACTAGTTGTATTTCCATTCTGTTGCAGAAGAACTTTGTTCATCTGCTGTCTGACTTCAACAACTGAAAACATGTTGCTTTACCTGTTGTTACTTTTCTTTCACTTCATAGGTGAGTGTTGAAACTGAGACAAATGTCTAATTATAACAGTATTTTGTCCCATTTTCTCAAATGAATCTCATTATGATCACATATGAAAGAAAAAGTTCAGACCTCTGTTGAGTCTCTTGATGTTTCAGTCTCTCTCAGACTAACTGACATGAAGAACTCATTTTGCAGCCTTGGTCTCCATGAACAGCATAAAGCCGGACAGAACTGAACAAGTTGTTTCAGAGAGAACAAACATCAATCTGACCTGTAAATATGACGGTGCTATCTACAGCATCCAGTGGTATCAACAACACCAGAGATCCAGACCAGAGTTCCTGCTCTACATCACAGAGGATGGATCGATTCATCCAACTCGTTCTGATTTCTCAGCTCACATCGACAAAACACAGAAACGTGTTGATCTGGAGATCATCTCATCTAAACTGAAGGACTCTGCTCTGTACTACTGTGCTCTGCAGCCCACAGTGACAGGAAACCCACAGTCTCTGTACAAAAACACAAACCTGAACTCCACTTTTTACCTCCACTAGAGGGCGACATCATCAAGTAGGCGGTGCACTACTTCTGCACTGAGTTCAACCATCCTGTCAATAAGAACTGCTGCTGTGAAGAGAACAACTGTCAGACTGAATGTTGAACATCAGCTAGTTTCTCCTGTTCATTTAAACCTTGTTGTACACATGGAACATTGGCTGTGGATTATTCTTGCTGCTCTTTTCTTTGGTAAGATAGAAAGATCAACGTGTTGATTGATTGTTCTGATTTAATCAATCATCTTTATTGATTCATGTCTTCCTCTGAATGTTCTGTTCTTCCTCAGAGTGTAAAGGAGAAGACAAAGTGAACCAGACATCAGGACATGTCTCTGCTACTGAAGGAGACACAGTTACACTTGATTGTACTTTTGAGACCAGTTCCGGAACTCCTTATTTGTTCTGGTACAAACAAGAAGTGAACAGTTATCCAAAGTACATGCTGAAATGTATCTCAGAAGATGTATATAAGGCTCCAGAGTTCACCAAAGAAAAATTTGATGCTAAAATCAATGAGAAATCAGTTCCTCTGAAGATCCAGAAGCTTCATCCGTCTGACTCTGCTGTGTACTACTGTGCTCTGAAGCCCACAGTGACAGGAAACACCAGAACTCTGTACAAAAACCTTTGGAGCAAAGACAACAGAATAAACTCCACAACATCCACTAGAGGGAGACACACTGATCAACTTTTAATTTTAGATTCAGTTGACTGATGGAACAGAAAACCATTTTATTGGTTGAGTTGAAAAGCTGAATATAATGTAAAGAAGTAATAGGCTCCGCCCACTGAACTTCAGCTCATCCAATGACATTATTTCTTCCTCAGTCTGCTGCAGTGGAAGAACTTTGTTCATCTGCTGTCTGTGTGGCTTCAACAACTCCAAAGACATGTTGCTTTACCTCTTTTTGTTTGTATCTCCCTTCATAGGTGAGTTTAACAAAAGGGATTCAACTTTTCTTTAATCTGCTGCGTTAATGAAATATACAGACTGGAATTCACAACTTTTCAGGTTCCTTTGTTTTGACACGATGAAAAATATTTTGAGATAATCTTATAAATTAAAAAGAGTTGATGTTGTGAATGTCCACAGAGTAACTCTGTACAGGGGACATTTTCCACTGTCTTCTCCTTTCAGCCACATAGACAATGTTCATCAAATGGCTTCATGTTCTCTACTTTTTCTAGGACAAATATCTGGAAACACAATCTCTCATGAAAAAGATGAAGTCAGAGGAATAGAAGGAAAAAAAATCTCACTCAAATGTAACTATCAGACGACTGACAGAAACGTTTACCTTTACTGGTACAAACATGATTCTGACCTTCAGGCTCCTCAGTTTATTCTCTGGAAAGGAGCCAAAGAGGAAACAGGTAAACATATTCCTGATAATCGATACGAGTCCAAAACAACAGATACATCAACTGAACTGACCATCAGTAAACCAACCCTGGAGGACACAGCTCTCTACTACTGTGCTCTAGAGACACAGTGATACAAAGTGTAGAAGAGGCTGTACAAAAACCTGAACACAGATATGTGACGACTCTTCAAAGAGGAGGGAAGTGGTGTTCAAACCACAGCTTCATATCAGATGGATGCTGCTAATTCCTGTTTTATCAGCGTCACCGTGGTTACAGCTGCTGATCAAACACTGTGGGAGGATTCACATGAGCAGCAAATCCACATCAACGACAAACCGACTGGATGAAGCTTCAAAACACACGTTACCATGGAAACAGACGGACACTGACTTACTCACTTAATCCTCATTCAACATTCTTGGCCAATCAGCTGCTTCCATTATTCTTCATCCTCCAACATGTAGATCTTCACTCCAAATAGACCAGCAGTTTATATTATCAGACATCAAACAGTAAAATCCCATTTTAACAGATGAATTTTCGACACTTACAGATTTTAAGTTTCCACAACAAATCCTCCATCTTTGTATTTGACGTCTTTCAGCTGCAGACGACCAAAAGATGATAAAACTACAATTTACCTTCAAGAGGAAAGAAATTCTGAGAAGAACATTAAAAGTCGCATCTTGTTCAAGCGTTCATCTTCAGTTTTTCTGCAGTCTTTCTGCTGAAACTTTAAAATGGTCGAAGCAGGTTCACAACAATCATCAGATTTTATATATTGGAGAACAAAGTGAATCTGCACCAGGTGGAAAACAGGAAACACGTCACCTGAAATTTAAAATGAGGACTACGTACGAGACAAGTTGTTCTTGGAAAGGAGAGCGACACAGAGATGTGATGAGTGTAAAGTTGTCAGTAGGGGGAAGAATACAGAGCTGTGAATGAGTCCTGTCACTGTGATCAGACTCCTCCTTCTAATCCACCAACTGAGTGCTGATGAAGACTAAACAGAGATCTCAGCTTTCTTTATAGCTGCTGGAGTTCAGAAGTTCCTCAACGCTGCAGATATGACGCCTCTGTTCATCTCAGTGCTGCTGGCTGCTGTGTGTCTTGGTACGAACACAACTCTGTTTCATTGACATCAATCCAACACTGATGATTCTTTAACAGCACGCTGATACTGTTTGTTGGTGTTTTACAGAATGCAGAGAACAAAAAGACAACGTGCTGCAACCAGGAGGAGAAAAGACTGCTGCTGCAGGAGAGACAGTAACACTGGACTGTCAATATAAGAGCAGTGCAGCAGATAGTTATCTGTTCTGGTACAAACAGGATGGAAACAACAACCCAGAATTCATCCTCAATCGCTATAAACTGGATGAAGGGAACACGGCAAATAAGTTCAGGGAGAGATTTTCATCCACATTGAATTCCTCCTTCACATCAGTTCCTCTGAAGATCCAGAAGCTTCATCCATCTGACTCTGCTGTGTACTACTGTGCTCTGAAGCCCACAGTGACAGGAAACACCAAAACTCTGTACAAAAACCTTTGGAGCAAAGACAACAGAATAAACTCCACAACATCCACTAGAGGGAGACACACTGATAAACTTCTATGACATGTTTTGATGTTTTCAGACAGTCTGGAATAACTGTTTCTCAGACATATGGTATAAATGTGTTTTTCTATGGCTCCGCCCACCAATGTTCAACTTAGCCAATCAGAGTATTTCTGTCTGCAGCACTAAAAGTACAGTCAGCTTGTTGTTGAGGAGGAGGGCTGTGCAGCAGACAGGAGTTGTTGTATTTCAATTCTGTTGCAGAAGAACTTTGTTCATCTGCTGTCTGACTTCAACAACTGAAAACATGTTGCTTTACCTGTTGTTACTTTTCTTTCACTTCATAGGTGAGTGTTGAAACTGAGACAAATGTCTAATTATAATAGTATTTTGTCCCATTTAGTCAAATGAATCTCATTATGATCACATATGAAAGAAAAAGTTCAGACCTCTGTTGAGTCTCTTGATGTTTCAGTCTCTCTCAGACTAACTGACATGAAGAACTCATTTTGCAGCCTTGGTCTCCATGAACAGCATAAAGCCGGACAGAACTGAACAAGTTGTTTCAGAGAGAACAAACATCAATCTGACCTGTAAATATGACGGTGCTATCTCCAACATCCAGTGGTATCAACAACACCAGAGATCCAGACCAGAGTTCCTGCTCTAGGTAGGTAGGTAGGTAGGTAGGTAGGTATATACTTTATTAATCCCTGAGGGGAAATTTTTTTCGCCACAGCAGCATACATACAGAAGCAATAATAGAAACAATAGAATAAAATAATAGAATAGAATATATAATAGAAAAGCAATCAAATAAAATAGCAGTAAATAGCAGTAAAAAATATAAATATAAAATATAAAATGCACAGTATATATACAGTACAGTATATATCTATATATATTATATACAACAAACCAATAAACACAGTCAACATATATATATATATATATATATATATATATGTATATATATACATACAGTTCAGTATATATCTATATATATATAATATACATACAATATACAAGCAACCAAGAAACACAGTCAACAGTGTTATTGTTACGTGATGGATTTTGCCAGGGGTGAGTTATTGTAAAGTCTTATGGCAGTGGGCAGGAATGATCTCCTGTATCTGTCCTTGTGACAGCGGAGCTGGAGAAACCTTTTAGAGAAAGTGCTCCTCTGTCCCTGCAGCTGGTGGTTGAGAGGGTGGACAGGATTATCCAAGATGGACAATAGTTTGTTCAGCGTCCTCCTCTCCACCACCTTTTCCAGTCAGTTGTGTACAAGGTGAACAGAAAGGGGGACAGAACAGTCCCCTGTGGAGCTCTAGTACCACTGACCACCGTATCAGACAGCACACTGCCCAGACGGACAAACTGTGGTCTGCCTGTCAGGTAGTCACTGATCCAGGAGACGGTGGGCGCGTCCACCCCCACCACCCGCAGCTTCTCACTCAGTAGCAGTGGTTGGATGGTGTTGAATGCACTGGAGAAATCAAAGAAAGTGATTCTCACAGATTCACCGGTTCCATCCAGGTGAGACTGAGCTCGTTGCAGCAAGTAGATGATGGCATCGTCCACTCCCACATGAGGCTGGTACGCAAATTGCAGAGGGTCCAGAGAAGATTTCACCAGCGGCCTGAGGTGGGCCAAGACCAGCCTCTCCAGCACCTTCATCACATGAGATGTGAGGGCAACCGGTCGGTAGTCGTTGAGGCCAGATGGAGTCTTCTTCTTGGGGACAGGAACCAGACAGGACGTCTTCCACAGCACCGGGACCTCCTCCTGCTTCAGGCTCAGGTTGAAGAGGTGTTGTAGGACCTCAGCCAGCTGGACGGCACAGGTCTTCAGGACCACGGGGCTGATGCCGTCAGGTCCTGCAGCCTTGCGCTGGTGGATTCTCTCCAGCTGTCTCCTAACCTGGCCAGTCGTCACAGAGAGGGGGGTGAGGGGTGTGTGTGGGGGGGTCGAGGTGTCGATGGAGGAAGAGCCCTTTGAGATTGAGGGCTCTATGCAGTTCACCAGGGGGCGCAGAGGGGGGAGGGGGGGAGGCAGCAGAGGTGTTTTGGAGGTGTGAGGTGTGGAGGAGACAGATGAGGGTGGTGAACTAAACCTGTTGAAGAAACAGTTTAGCTCATTTGACCTCTCCAGGGAGCCCCCTGGTTGTCTCTCTCGCCCCTTGAACCCAGTAATCTCCTTCATTCCGGTCCACACCTCCCTCACGTTGTTCTGCTGGAGTTTGGCCTCCAGCTTCCTCCTGTAGGAGTCCTTGCACTCCCTCATCTTCTCCTTCAGGTGGCGCTGCACTCTCCTGAGCTCCTCCCTGTCCCCAGACCTGAAGGCTGCTTTCTTCTTATTAAGAAGAACTTTCGTGGTGATCCACGGTTTATTATTGGGGGAGCATTTTACAGTCCGGGATGGTACGGTGGTGTGTTCACAGAATTTGATGTATTCTGTGATACAGTCCGCCATCACAAAGGATGGATCGATTCATCCAACTCGTTCTGATTTCTCAGCTCACATCGACAAAACACAGAAACGTGTTGATCTGGAGATCATCTCATCTAAACTGAAGGACTCTGCTCTGTACTACTGTGCTCTGCAGCCCACAGTGACAGGAAACCCACAGTCTCTGTGCAAAAACACAAACCTGAACTCCACTTTTTACCTCCACTAGAGGGCGACATCATCAAGTAGGCGGTGCACTACTTCTGTACTGAGTTCAACCATCCTGTCAATAAGAACTGCTGCTGTGAAGAGAACAACTGTCAGACTGAATGTTGAACATCAGCTAGTTTCTCCTGTTCATTTAAACCTTGTTGTACACATGGAACATTGGCTGTGGATTATTCTTGCTGCTCTTTTCTTTGGTAAGATAGAAAGATCAACATGTTGATTTATTGTTGTGATTTAATCAATCATCTTTATTGATTCATGTCTTCCTCTGAATGTTCTGTTCTTCCTCAGAGTGTAAAGGAGAAGACAACGTCATGCAGACATCAGGACATGTCTCTGCTACTGAAGGAGACACAGTTACACTTGATTGTACTTTTAAGACCAGTGACAGAGCTCCCACCTTATTCTGGTACAAACAAGAAGTAAACAGTTATCCAAAGTACATGCTGAAATGTATCTCAGAAGATGTATATAAGGCTCCAGAGTTCAACAAAGAAAAATTTGACGCCAAAATCAACGAGAAATCAGTTCCTCTGAAGATCCAGAAGCTTCATCCATCTGACTCTGCTGTGTACTACTGTGCTCTGAAGCCCACAGTGACAGGAAACACCAAAACTCTGCACAAAAACCTTTGGAGCAAAGACAACAGAATAAACTCCACAACATCCACTAGAGGGAGACACACTGACAAACTTTTAATTTTAGATTCAGTTGACTGATGGAGCAGAAAACCATTTTATTGGTTGAGTTGAAAAGCTGAATATAATGTAAAGGAGTAATAGGCTCCGCCCACTGAACTTCAGCTCATCCAATGACATTATTTCTTCCTCAGTCTGCTGCAGTGGAAGAACTTTGTTCATCTGCTGTCTGTGTGGCTTCAACAACTCCAAAGACATGTTGCTTTACCTCTTTTTGTTTGTATCTCCCTTAGTAGGTGAGTTTAACAACAGGGATTCAACTTTTCTTTAATCTGCTGCATTAATGAAATATACAAACTAGATTTCAAAACTTTTCTGGTTCCTTTGTTTTGACACGATGAAAAATATGTTGAGATCATCTTATAAATTAAAAAGAGTTGATGTTGTGAATGTCCACAAAGTAACTCTGTACAGGGGACATTTTCCACTGTCTTCTCCTCTCAGCCTCACAGACAATGTTCATCTAATGGCTTCATGTTCTCTACTTTTTCTAGGACGAATATCTGGAAACACAATCTCTCATGAAAAAGATGAAGTCAGAGGAATAGAAGGAAAAAAAATCTCACTCAAATGTAACTATCAGACGACTGACAGAAACGTTTACCTTTACTGGTACAAACATGATTCTGACCTTCAGGCTCCTCAGTTTATTCTCTGGAAAGGAGCCAAAGGATACACAACTAAACATATTCCTGATAATCGATACGAGTCCAAAACAACAGATACATCAACTGAACTGATCATCAGTAAACCAACCCTGGAGGACACATCTCTCTACTACTGTGCTCTAAGAAACACACAGTGATACAAAGTGTAGAAGAGGCTGTACAAAAACCTGAACACAGATATGTGATGACTCTTCAAAGAGGAGGGAAGTGGTGTTCAAACCACAGCTTCATATCAGATGGATGCTGCTAATTCCTGTTTTATCAGCGTCACCGTGGTTACAGCTGCTGATCAAACACTGTGGGAGGATTCACATGAGCAGCAAATCTACATCAACGACAAACTGGCTGGATGAAGCTTCAAAACACACGTTACCATGGAAACTGACGGACACTGACTTACTCACTTAATCCTCATTAAACATTCTTGGCCAATCAGTTGCTTCAATTATTCTTCATCCTCCAACATGTAGATCTTCACTCCAAATAGACCAGTAGTTTATATTGTCAGACATCAAACAGTAAAATTACATTTTAACAGCTGAAGTTTCAACACTTACAGATTTTAAGTTTCCACAACAAATCCTCCTTCTTTGTATTTGACGTCTTTCAGCTGCAGACGACCAAAAGATGATAAAACTACAATTTACCTTCGAGAGGAAAGAAATTCTGAGAAGAACATTAAAAGTCGCATCTTGTTCAAACGTTCATCTTCAGTTTTCCTGCAGTCTTTCTGCTGAAACATTAAAATGGTCGAAGCAGGTTCACAACAATCATCAGATTTTATATGTTGGAGAACAAAGTGAATCTGCACCAGGTGGAAAACAGGAAACACGTCACCTGAAATTTAAAATGAGGACTACACCACGTGTACAACTATTAGACAAGTTGTATTTTTTGAGGATTAATTTTATTATTGAACAACTACAGTGCTCTCGGTCAATCCAAATGTTAATAAACATCAAACCTGAATATTTAAGAAAGTAAAAGTGAGGTCTTGGCTTTCTCAGAATATCGACTTATCAACAATTATTGGGCAACTAAATGAAAAACGAAAATTGTCCCATCTCACTTGCTTATTTTCAACTGTTAAAGGTGAGAATAAAAACAAAATGACTCAAAATGTACAAATAAACATTTAAATAAAAATAATAATAATAATAATAATTAAATAAATAAATCAGTGACCAATATAGCCACCCTTCTTTTCAATAACAATAATAAACCTTCCATTAATGGATTCTGTCAGTTTCTTGATATGTTGACGATCAACTTTTTGTGCAGCAGCAACCACAACCTCCCAGACACTGTTCAGAGAGGTGGACTGTTTTCCTTCACCGTAAATCTCCCGTTTAAGAACGGCCCACAAGTTCTCAATAGGGTTTAGTTTCCAGGTGAGGAAGGGGGCCATGTCATTATTCTTTCATCTTTAAGGCCTTTACTGGCTAGCCGCCCAGTGGAGCACTTCAATTCATGCGATGGGGCGTCGTCCAGCATAAAAATCATGGTCTTCTTGAAAGATGCAGACTTTTTCCTGGACCACTGCTTGAAGAAAGTGTCTTCTAAAAACTGGCAGCAGGTTTGGGAGTTGATTTTGAGTCAACCTTCAACCCGAAAAGGTCCAACTAGCTCATCTTTAAGAATACCAGCCCATACCAGTACCCAAACGCCACCGTGCTGGTATCTGAGTGGAAGTGGAGCTCTGTGCCCGTGACTGATCCGGCCACTGTCCCGTTACTGATCCGGCCACGGGCCCGTCCATCTGGTCCATCAAGAGTCACTCTCATCTCATCAGTCCAGAAAACCTTTGAACAATCTGTCTTCAGTATTTCTTGGCCCGGTCTTGACGTTTCAACTTAAGTGTCTGGTTCGGTGGTGGTCGGGTTTCAGCCTTCCTCACCTCGGCCATGTCTCCGAGCACTGAACACCTTGTACTTCTGGGGGCTCCAGGTAGGTTGCAGTTCTGAAATATGACAGAACTGGAGGATAACGGCTTCCTGGTAGCTTCACGTTTGATTCTTCTCAAATCTTTGGCAGTTAATTTGCGTCCTTTTGTCGCAACACGTTTCCTGTGACCCTGTTGAATATTTGCAACAAAACATTTGATGGTTCTGTGATCACGCTCCAATATCTTAGCAATTTCAAGAGTGCTGCATCCTTCTAAAATACTTTTTACAATTTTTGACTTTTCAGAGTCAGTTAAATCTCTTTTTTGGCCCGTTTTGCCTGAAGAAAAGAAGCTGCTGAATAATTATACACACCTTGATAGAGGGTGTTGATCTCCTTAGGCCACACCCTCCCTCAATACACAAATACACATCACCTGATATGCTTAAATCCAATAGGTATTCAAGTTTATACAGCCAAGAGTTGGAAAATATGCATAAAATTGATGATAGGGTCAAAATACTCACGTTCCTAATAATTGTGAACACACGAGCCAAGTTGTTCTTGGAAAGGAGAGCGACACAGAGATGTGTTGAGTGTAAAGTTGTCAGTAGGGGGAAGAACACAGAGCTGTGAATGAGTCCTGTCACTGTGATCAGGCTCCTCCTTCTAATCCACCAACTGAGTGCTGATGAAGACTAAACAGAGATCTCAGCTTTCTTTATAGCTGCTGGAGCTCAGAAGTTCCTCAACGCTGCAGATATGACGCCTCTGTTCATCTCAGTGCTGCTGGCTGCTGTGTGTCTTGGTACGAACACAACTCTGTTTCATTGACATCAATCCAACACTGATGATTCTTTAACAGCACGCTGATACTGTTTGTTGGTGTTTTACAGAATGCAGAGAACAAAAAGACAACGTGCTGCAACCAGGAGGAGAAAAGACTGCTGCTGCAGGAGAGACAGTAACACTGGACTGTCAATATAAGAGCAGTGCAGCAGATAGTTATCTGTTCTGGTACAAACAGGATGGAAACAACAACCCAGAATTCATCCTCAGTAAATTTACATTTGGTGAAGGGAACACAGCAAATAAGTTCAGGGAGAGATTTTCATCCACATTGAATTCCTCCTTCACATCAGTTCCTCTGAAGATCCAGAAGCTTCATCCATCTGACTCTGCTGTGTACTACTGTGCTCTGAGGCCCACAGTGACAGGAAACACCAAAACTCTGTACAAAAACCTTTGGAGCAAAAACAACAGAATAAACTCCACAACATCCACTAGAGGGAGACACACTGATAAACTTCTATGACATGTTTTGATGTTTTCAGACAGTCTGGAATAACTGTTTCTCAGACATATGAGATAAACATGTTTTTCTATGGCTCCGCCCACCAATGTTCAACTTAGCCAATCAGAGTATTTCTGTCTGCAGCACTAAAAGTACAGTCAGCTTGATGTTGAGGAGGAGGGCTGTGCAGCAGACAGGACTAGTTGTATTTCCATTCTGTTGCAGAAGAACTTTGTTCATCTGCTGTCTGACTTCAACAACTGAAAACATGTTGCTTTACCTGTTGTTACTTTTCTTTCACTTCATAGGTGAGTGTTGAAACTGAGACAAATGTCTAATTATAACAGTATTTTGTCCCATTTTCTCAAATGAATCTCATTATGATCACATATGAAAGAAAAAGTTCAGACCTCTGTTGAGTCTCTTGATGTTTCAGTCTCTCTCAGACTAACTGACATGAAGAACTCATTTTGCAGCCTTGGTCTCCATGAACAGCATAAAGCCGGACAGAACTGAACAAGTTGTTGCAGAGAGAACAAACATCAATCTGACCTGTGAATATGACGGTGCTATCTACAACATCCAGTGGTATCAACAACACCAGAGATCCAGACCAGAGTTCCTGCTCTACATCACAGAGGATGGATTGATTCATCCAACTCTTTCTGATTTCTCAGCTCACATCGACAAAACAAAGAAACGTGTTGATCTGGAGATCATCTCATCTAAACTGAAAGACTCTGCTCTGTACTACTGTGCTCTGCAGCCCACAGTGACAGGAAACCCACAGTCTCTGTACAAAAACACAAACCTGAACTCCACTTTTTACCTCCACTAGAGGGCGACATCATCAAGTAGGCGGTGCACTACTTCTGCACTGAGTTCAACCATCCTGTCAATAAGAACTGCTGCTGTGAAGAGAACAACTGTCAGACTGAATGTTGAACATCAGCTAGTTTCTCCTGTTCATTTAAACCTTGTTGTACACATGGAACATTGGCTGTGGATTATTCTTGCTGCTCTTTTCTTTGGTAAGATAGAAAGATCAAGGTGTTGATTGATTGTTCTGATTTAATCAATCATTTTTATTGATTCATGTCTTCCTCTGAATGTTCTATTCTTCCTCAGAGTGTAATGGAGAAGACAAAGTGAACCAGACATCAGGACATGTCTCTGCTACTGAAGGAGACACAGTTACACTTGATTGTACTTTTGAAACAAATGACAGAACTCCCTCCTTATTCTGGTACAAACAAGAAGTGAACAGTTATCCAAAGTACATGCTGAAATGTTTCTCAGGAGATGTATTTAAGGCTCCAGAGTTCAACAAAGACAGATTTGATGCTAAAATCATCAAGAAATCAGTTTCTCTGAAGATCCAGAAGCTTCATCCGTCTGACTCTGCTGTGTACTACTGTGCTCTGCAGCCCACAGTGACAGGAAACACCAAAACTCTGCACAAAAACCTTTGCAGCAAAGACAACAGAATAAACTCCACAACATCCACTAGAGGGAGACACACTGATAAACTTGGATGGTTTGTTTTAATAAAACTAGTTCCCTTAATAGTTTGTAATTTTACAAGAAATCAATAAGAGTCAGTAAAACACACCAATGAACTTTCTTATCAACATCCCTCTGACTATTTAAAAAAAAAAATCTGTCCTGTATTTTTTTTTCTCCGTAATAAAGGCAGAAATTATTTCAGATAACATTTTCAAAATTACATTTATTGATCGTCTTTTAAATCAATCAATTCACCAACAATTACTGTCTTCCTC
Source organism: Embiotoca jacksoni (assembly GCF_022577435.1). Lineage (NCBI taxonomy): Eukaryota > Metazoa > Chordata > Actinopteri > Embiotocidae > Embiotoca > Embiotoca jacksoni. The sequence continues at coordinate 2,706,036 of NW_027185401.1, forward strand.
TGCTTGTTCCGTTCTTCCCCACAATGTAAAGCAGAAGAAAAATTCTGTCTCAAATTACATAATTGAGGATGTAAAAATGTTTTTTGTGGTTATTTTATTGAATCCTGTTGGTTTCACTATGTCACTGTTGCATCAAGAGGAGGAGGAGCTTCCTGAACAGTTGGGGGACGTCTGGCTGTCACCATCAGAAAGTGTTCAGACTTCATAGAGTTTAGTTTGAGAATTAGTGAGCAGGATTTGTTGAAACATGACGTTTTTAATATCAGTGCTGCTTCTCCTTTTATTCACTGGTAAGTCAGATTTATTATTTATCTCTTTCAGCTCTATTCAGTGGCATGTACATTCATACATGATCTTTTGATCACAGCTTCTTCAGTTACAGGACGTGAAAACTTGCTCACTAACTTAATGATTCAACTTCTTTCTTGTAGATGTCAGCTGTGAAGAACTCACTCCAGTCAACAATGAAGAGTCCAGTTTAGAAGGCAGCACTGTTACTCTGTCCTACAGATACTCCAAAGAAGCAGCTAGAAGTGATGAGTTTTACTGGTATCAACAAAATCCAGGAAAACGACCAGAGCTCCTGATATCTCATTTTGGAACAGGAGAACTAATGTCAGATCCAAACCCACGACTGTCTGTTAAAGTAAATAAAAACCAAATGGATCTTCAGATCTCCTCTGCTGCAGTGAAGGACTCTGCCTTGTACTACTGTGCTCTGAAGCCCACAGTGACAGGAAACCCACAGTCTCTGTACAAAAACCTTTGGAGCAAAGACAACAGAATAAACTCCACAACATCCACTAGAGGGAGACACACTGATAAACTTCTATGACATGTTTTGATGTTTTCAGACAGTCTGGAATAACTGTTTCTCAGACATATGGTATAAATGTGTTTTTCTATGGCTCCGCCCACCAATTTCAACTTAGCAAATCAGAGTATTTCTGTCTGCAGCACTAAAAGTACAGTCAGCTTGATGTTGAGGAGGAGGGCTGTGCAGCAGACAGGACTAGTGGTATTTCCATTCTGTTGCTGAAGAACTTTGTTCATCTGCTGACTGACTTCAAACACTGAAAACATGTTGCTTTACCTGTTGTTACTTTTCTTTCGCTTCATAGGTGAGTGTTGAAACTGAGACAAATGTCTAATTATAACAGTATTTTGTCCCATTTAGTCAAATGAATCTCATTATGATCACATATGAAAGAAAAAGTTCAGACCTCTGTTGAGTCTCTTGATGTTTCAGTCTCTCTCAGACTAACTGACATGAAGAACTCATTTTGCAGCCTTGGTCTCCATGAACAGCATAAAGCCGGACAGAACTGAACAAGTTGTTGCAGAGAGAACAAACATCAATCTGACCTGTAAATATGACGGTGCTATCTCCAACATCCAGTGGTATCAACAACACCAGAGATCCAGACCAGAGTTCCTGCTCTACATCACAGAGGATGGATCGATTCATCCAACTCGTTCTGATTTCTCAGCTCACATCGACAAAACACAGAAACGTGTTGATCTGGAGATCATCTCATCTAAACTGAAGGACTCTGCTCTGTACTACTGTGCTGTGGAGCCCACAGTGACAGGAAACCCACAGTCTCTGTACAAAAACACAAACCTGAACTCCATTTTTTACCTCCACTAGAGGGCGACATCATCAAGTAGGCGGTGCACTACTTCTGCACTGAGTTCAACCATCCTGTCAATAAGAACTGCTGCTGTGAAGAGAACAACTGTCAGACTGAATGTTGAACATCAGCTAGTTTCTCCTGTTCATTTAAACCTTGTTGTACACATGGAACATTGGCTGTGGATTATTCTTGCTGCTCTTTTCTTTGGTAAGATAGAAAGATCAACGTGTTGATTGATTGTTCTGATTTAATCAATCATCTTTATTGATTCATGTCTTCCTCTGAATGTTCTGTTCTTCCTCAGAGTGTAAAGGAGAAGACAAAGTGAACCAGACATCAGGACATGTCTCTGCTACTGAAGGAGACACAGTTACACTTGATTGTACTTTTGATACCAGTGCAACATATGTTTATTTGTTCTGGTACAAACAAGAAGAAAATGATTTTCCAAAGTATATTTTGCAGCGTCAAACCTATGGAGGAGATAATGCTCCAGAGTTCAACAAAGACAGATTTGATGCTAAACTCAACAAGACATCAGTTCCTCTGAAGATCCAGAAGCTTCATCCGTCTGACTCTGCTGTGTACTACTGTGCTCTGCAGCCCACAGTGACAGGAAACACCAAAACTCTGTACAAAAACCTTTGGAGCAAAGACAACAGAATAAACTCCACAACATCCACTAGAGGGAGACACACTGACAAACTTGGATGGTTTGTTTTAATAAAACTATTACCCTTAATAGTTTGTAATTTTAAGAGAAATCAAAAAGAGTCAGTAAAACACACCAATGAACTTTCTTATCAACATCCCTCTGACTATTTAAAAAAAAAAAATCTGTCCTGTATTTTTTTTTCTCCGTAATAAAGGCGGAAATTATTTCAGATAACATTTTCTAAATTAAATTTATTGATCGTCTTTTCAATCAATCAATTCACCAACAATTACTGTCTTCCTCTGCTTGTTCCGTTCTTCCCCACAATGTAAAACAGAAGAAAAATTCTGTCTCAAATTACATACTTGAGGATATAAAAATGTTTTTTGTGGTTATTTTATTGAACCCTGTTGGTTCCGCTATGTCACTGTGACATCATGAGGAGGAGGAGCTTCCTGAACAGTTGAGGGACGTCTGGCTGTCACCATCAGAAAGTGTTCAGACTTCACAGAGTTTAGTTTGAGAATTAGTGAGCAGGATTTGTTGAAACATGACGTTTTTAATATCAGTGCTGCTTCTCCATTTATTCACTGGTAAGTCAGATTTATTATTTATCTCTTTCAGCTCTATTCAGTGGCAGGTACATTCATACATGATCTTTTGATCACAGCTTCTTCAGTTACAGGACCTGAAAACTTGCTCACTAACTTAATGATTCAACTTCTTTCTTGTAGATGTCAGCTGTGAAGAACTCACTCCAGTCAACAATGAAGAGTCCAGTTTAGAAGGCAGCACTGTTACTCTGTCCTACAGATACTCCAAAGAAGCAGCGAGAAGTGATGCGTTTTACTGGTATAAACAAAATCCAGGAAAACGACCAGAACTCCTGATATCTCATTTTGGAACAGGAGAACTAATGTCAGATCCAAACCCTCGACTGTCTGTTAAAGTAAATAAAAACCAAATGGATCTTCAGATCTCCTCTGCTGCAGTGAAGGACTCTGCCTTGTACTACTGTGCTGTGAGGCCCACAGTGACAGAAAACCCACAGTCTCTGTACAAAAACCTTTGGAGCAAAGACAACAGAATAAACTCCACAACATCCACTAGAGGGAGACACACTGACAAACTTTTAATTTTAGATTCAGTTGACTGATGGAGCAGAAAACCATTTTATTGGTTGAGTTGAAAAGCTGAATATAATGTAAAGAAGTAATAGGCTCCGCCCACTGAACTTCAGCTCATCCAATGACATTATTTCTTCCTCAGTCTGCTGCAGTGGAAGAACTTTGTTCATCTGCTGTCTGTGTTGCTTCAACAACTCCAAAGACATGTTGCTTTACCTCTTTTTGTTTGTATCTCCCTTCATAGGTGAGTTTAACAACAGGGATTCAACTTTTCTTTAATCTGCTGCATTAATCAAATATACAGACTGGATTTCACAACTTTTCTGGTTCCTTTGTTTTGACATGATGAAAAATATGTTGAGATCATCTTATTAATTAAAAAGAGTTGATGTTGTGAATGTCCACAGAGCAACTCTGTACAGGGGACATTTTCCACTGTCTTCTTCTCTCAGCCTCACAGACAATGTTCATCAAATGGCTTCATGTTCTCTACTTTTTCTAGGACGAATATCTGGAAACACAATCTCTCATGAAAAAGATGAAGTCAGAGGAATAGAAGGAAAAAAAATCTCACTCAAATGCAACTATGAGACGACTTCCAATTATCCTGAACTTTACTGGTACAAACATGATTCTGACCTTCAGGCTCCTCAGTTTATTCTCTGGAAAGGAGCCAAAGGGAGAACAACTAAACATATTCCTGATAATCGATACGAGTCCAAAACAACAGATACATCAACTGAACTGACCATCAGTAAACCAACCCTGGAGGACACAGCTCTCTACTACTGTGCTCTAGAGACACAGTGATACAAAGTGTGGAAGAGGCTGTACAAAAACCTGAACACAGATATGTGACGACTCTTCAAAGAGGAGGGAAGTGGTGTTCAAACCACAGCTTCATATCAGATGGATGCTGCTAATTCCTGTTTTATCAGTGTCACCGTGGTTACAGCTGCTGATCAAACACTGTGGGAGGATTCACATGAGCAGCAAATCCACATCAACGACAAACCGACTGGATGAAGCTTCAAAACACACGTTACCATGGAAACAGACGGACACTGACTTACTCACTTAATCCTCATTAAACATTCTTGGCCAATCAGCTGCTTCCATTATTCTTCATCCTCTAACATGTAGATCTTCACTCCAAATAGACCAGTAGTTTATATTGTCAGACATCAAACAGTAAAATTACATTTTAACAGCTGAAGTTTCAACACTTACAGATTTTAAGTTTCCACAACAAATCCTCCATCTTTGTATTTGACGTCTTTCAGCTGCAGACGACCAAAAGATGATAAAACTACAATTTACCTTCGAGAGGAAAGAAATTCTGAGAAGAACATTAAAAGTTGCATCTTGTCCAAACGTTCATCTTCAGTTTTCCTGCAGTCTTTATGCTGAAACATTAAAATGGTCGAAGCAGGTTCACAACAATCATCAGATTTTATATGTTGGAGAACAAAGTGAATCTGCACCAGGTGGAAAACAGGAAACACGTCACCTGAAATTTAAAATGAGGACTACATACGAGCCAAGTTGTTCTTGGAAAGGAGAGCGACACAGAGATGTGTTGAGTGTAAAGTTGTCAGTAGGGGGAAGAACACAGAGCTGTGAATGAGTCCTGTCACTGTGTTCAGACTCCTCCTTCTAATCCACCAACTGAGTGCTGATGAAGACTAAACAGAGATCTCAGCTTTCTTTATAGCTGCTGGAGTTCAGAAGTTCCTCAACGCTGCAGATATGACGCCTCTGTTCATCTCAGTGCTGCTGGCTGCTGTGTGTCTTGGTACGAACACAACTCTGTTTGTTTGACATCAATCCAACACTGATGATTCTTTAACAGCATGCTGATACTGTTTGTTGGTGTTTTACAGAATGCAGAGAACAAAAAGACAACGTGCTGCAACCAGGAGGAGAAAAGACTGCTGCTGCAGGAGAGACAGTAACACTGGACTGTCAATATAAGAGCAGTGGGACAGATAGTTATCTGTTCTGGTACAAACAGGATGGAAACAACAACCCAGAATTCATCCTCAGTAAATTTACATTTGGTGAAGGGAACACAGCAAATAAGTTCAGGGAGAGATTTTCATCCACATTGAATTCCTCCTTCACGTCAGTTCCTCTGAAGATCCAGAAGCTTCATCCATCTGACTCTGCTGTGTACTACTGTGCTCTGAGGCCCACAGTGACAGGAAACATCAAAACAATGTACAAAAACCTTTGGAGCAAAAACAACAGAATAAACTCCACAACATCCACTAGAGGGAGACACACTGACAAACTTCTATGACATGTTTTGATGTTTTCAGACAGTCTGGAATAACTGTTTCTCAGACATATGAGATAAACATGTTTTTCTATGGCTCCGCCCACCAATGTTCAACTTAGCCAATCAGAGTATTTCTGTCTGCAGCACTAAAAGTACAGTCAGCTTGATGTTGAGGAGGAGGGCTGTGCAGCAGACAGGACTAGTTGTATTTCCATTCTGTTGCAGAAGAACTTTGTTCATCTGCTGTCTGACTTCAACAACTGAAAACATGTTGCTTTACCTGTTGTTACTTTTCTTTCACTTCATAGGTGAGTGTTGAAACTGAGACAAATGTCTAATTATAACAGTATTTTGTCCCATTTTCTCAAATGAATCTCATTATGATCACATATGAAAGAAAAAGTTCAGACCTCTGTTGAGTCTCTTGATGTTTCAGTCTCTCTCAGACTAACTGACATGAAGAACTCATTTTGCAGCCTTGGTCTCCATGAACAGCATAAAGCCGGACAGAACTGAACAAGTTGTTGCAGAGAGAACAAACATCAATCTGACCTGTGAATATGACGGTGCTATCTCCAACATCCAGTGGTATCAACAACACCAGAGATCCAGACCAGAGTTCCTGCTCTAGGTAGGTAGGTAGGTAGGTAGGTATATACTTTATTAATCCCTGAGGGGAAATTTTTTCGCCACAGCAGCATACATACAGAAGCAATAATAGAAACAATAGAATAAAATAATAGAATAGAATATATAATAGAAAAGCAATCAAATAAAATAGCAGTAAATAGCAGTAAAAAATATAAATATAAAATATAAAATGCACAGTATATATACAGTACAGTATACATCTATATATATTATATACAACAAACCAATAAACACAGTCAACATATATATATATATATATATATATATATATATGTATATATATACATACAGTTCAGTATATATCTATATATATATAATATACATACAATATACAAGCAACCAAGAAACACAGTCAACAGTGTTATTGTTATGTGATGGATTTTGCCAGGGGTGAGTTATTGTAAAGTCTTATGGCAGTGGGCAGGAATGATCTCCTGTATCTGTCCTTGTGACAGCGGAGCTGGAGAAACCTTTTAGAGAAAGTGCTCCTCTGTCCCTGCAGCTGGTGGTTGAGAGGGTGGACAGGATTATCCAAGATGGACAATAGTTTGTTCAGCGTCCTCCTCTCCACCACCTTTTCCAGTCAGTTGTGTACAAGGTGAACAGAAAGGGGGACAGAACAGTCCCCTGTGGAGCTCTAGTACCACTGACCACCGTATCAGACAGCACACTGCCCAGACGGACAAACTGTGGTCTGCCTGTCAGGTAGTCACTGATCCAGGAGACGGTGGGCGCGTCCACCCCCACCACCCGCAGCTTCTCACTCAGTAGCAGTGGTTGGATGGTGTTGAATGCACTGGAGAAATCAAAGAAAGTGATTCTCACAGATTCACCGGTTCCATCCAGGTGAGACTGAGCTCGTTGCAGCAAGTAGATGATGGCATCGTCCACTCCCACATGAGGCTGGTACGCAAATTGCAGAGGGTCCAGAGAAGATTTCACCAGCGGCCTGAGGTGGGCCAAGACCAGCCTCTCCAGCACCTTCATCACATGAGATGTGAGGGCAACCGGTCGGTAGTCGTTGAGGCCAGATGGAGTCTTCTTCTTGGGGACAGGAACCAGACAGGACGTCTTCCACAGCACCGGGACCTCCTCCTGCTTCAGGCTCAGGTTGAAGAGGTGTTGTAGGACCTCAGCCAGCTGGACGGCACAGGTCTTCAGGACCACGGGGCTGATGCCGTCAGGTCCTGCAGCCTTGCGCTGGTGGATTCTCTCCAGCTGTCTCCTAACCTGGCCAGTCGTCACAGAGAGGGGGGTGAGGGGTGTGTGTGGGGGGGTCGAGGTGTCGATGGAGGAAGAGCCCTTTGAGATTGAGGGCTCTATGCAGTTCACCAGGGGGCGCAGAGGGGGGAGGGGGGGAGGCAGCAGAGGTGTTTTGGAGGTGTGAGGTGTGGAGGAGACAGATGAGGGTGGTGAACTAAACCTGTTGAAGAAACAGTTTAGCTCATTTGACCTCTCCAGGGAGCCCCCTGGTTGTCTCTCTCGCCCCTTGAACCCAGTAATCTCCTTCATTCCGGTCCACACCTCCCTCACGTTGTTCTGCTGGAGTTTGGCCTCCAGCTTCCTCCTGTAGGAGTCCTTGCACTCCCTCATCTTCTCCTTCAGGTGGCGCTGCACTCTCCTGAGCTCCTCCCTGTCCCCAGACCTGAAGGCTGCTTTCTTCTTATTAAGAAGAACTTTCGTGGTGATCCACGGTTTATTATTGGGGGAGCATTTTACAGTCCGGGATGGTACGGTGGTGTGTTCACAGAATTTGATGTATTCTGTGATACAGTCCGCCATCACAAAGGATGGATCGATTCATCCAACTCGTTCTGATTTCTCAGCTCACATCAACAAAACACAGAAACGTGTTGATCTGGAGATCATCTCATCTAAAATGAAGGACTCTGCTTTGTACTACTGTGCTCTGAGGCCCACAGTGACAGGAAACCCACAGTCTCTGTACAAAAACACAAACCTGAACTCCACTTTTTACCTCCACTAGAGGGCGACATCATCAAGTAGGCGGTGCACTACTTCTGCACTGAGTTCAACCATCCTGTCAATAAGAACTGCTGCTGTGAAGAGAACAACTGTCAGACTGAATGTTGAACATCAGCTAGTTTCTCCTGTTCATTTAAACCTTGTTGTACACATGGAACATTGGCTGTGGATTATTCTTGCTGCTCTTTTCTTTGGTAAGATAGAAAGATCAACGTGTTGATTGATTGTTGTGATTTAATCAATCATCTTTATTGATTCATGTCTTCCTCTGAATGTTCTGTTCTTCCTCAGAGTGTAAAGGAGAAGACAACGTCATGCAGACATCAGGACATGTCTCTGCTACTGAAGGAGACACAGTTACACTTGATTGTACTTTTAAGACCAGTGACAGAGCTCCCACATTATTCTGGTACAAACAAGAAGTAAACAGTTATCCAAAGTACATGCTGAAATGTATCTCAGAAGATGTATATAAGGCTCCAGAGTTCAACAAAGAAAAATTTGACGCCAAAATCAACGAGAAATCAGTTCCTCTGAAGATCCAGAAGCTTCATCCGTCTGACTCTGCTGTGTACTACTGTGCTCTGAAGCCCACAGTGACAGGAAACACCAAAACTCTGTACAAAAACCTTTGGAGCAAAGACAACAGAATAAACTCCACAACATCCACTAGAGGGAGACACACTGACAAACTTTTAATTTTAGATTCAGTTGACTGATGGAGCAGAAAACCATTTTATTGGTTGAGTTGAAAAGCTGAATATAATGTAAAGGAGTAATAGGCTCCGCCCACTGAACTTCAGCTCATCCAATGACATTATTTCTTCCTCAGTCTGCTGCAGTGGAAGAACTTTGTTCATCTGCTGTCTGTGTGGCTTCAACAACTCCAAAGACATGTTGCTTTACCTCTTTTTGTTTGTATCTCCCTTAGTAGGTGAGTTTAACAACAGGGATTCAACTTTTCTTTAATCTGCTGCATTAATGAAATATACAAGCTAGATTTCAAAACTTTTCTGGTTCCTTTGTTTTGACACGATGAAAAATATGTTGAGATCATCTTATAAATTAAAAAGAGTTGATGTTGTGAATGTCCACAGAGTAACTCTGTACAGGGGACATTTTCCACTGTCTTCTCCTCTCAGCCTCACAGACAATGTTCATCTAATGGCTTCATGTTCTCTACTTTTTCTAGGACGAATATCTGGAAACACAATCTCTCATGAAAAAGATGAAGTCAGAGGAATAGAAGGAAAAAAAATCTCACTCAAATGTAACTATGAGACGACTTCCAGAAACGTTTTGCTTTATTGGTACAAACATGATTCTGACCTTCAGGCTCCTCAGTTTATTCTCTGGAAAGGAGCCAAAGACATCACAGATGAACATATTCCTGATGATCGATACGAGTCCAAAACAACAGATACATCAACTGAACTGACCATCAGTAAACCAACCCTGGAGGACACAGCTCTCTACTACTGTGCTCTAGAGACACAGTGATACAAAGTGTAGAAGAGGCTGTACAAAAACCTGAACACAGATATGTGACGACTCTTCAAAGAGGAGGGAAGTGGTGTTCAAACCACAGCTTCAAATCAGATGGATGCTGCTAATTCCTGTTTTATCAGCATCACCGTGGTTACAGCTGCTGATCAAACACTGTGGGAGGATTCACATGAGCAGCAAATCCACATCAACGACAAACCGACTGGATGAAGCTTCAAAACACACGTTACCATGGAAACAGACGGACACTGACTTACTCACTTAATCCTCATTAAACATTCTTGGCCAATCAGCTGCTTCCATTATTCTTCATCCTCCAACATGTAGATCTTCACTCCAAATAGACCAGTAGTTTATATTGTCAGACATCAAACAGTAAAATCCCATTTTAACAGCTGAAGTTTCAACACTGACAGATTTTAAGTTTCAACAACAAATCCTCCTTCTTTGTATTTGACATCTTTCAGCTGCAGACGACCAAAAGATGATAAAACTACAATTTACCTTCGAGAGGAAAGAAATTCTGAGAAGAACATTAAAAGTTGCATCTTGTTCAAACGTTCATCTTCAGTTTTCCTACAGTCTTTCTGCTGAAACATTAAAATGTTCGATGCAGGTTCACAACAATCATCAGGTTTTATATGTTGGAGAACAAAGTGAATCTGCACCAGGTGGAAAACAGGAAACACGTCACCTGAAATTTAAAATGAGGACTACGTACGAGCCAAGTTGTTCTTGGAAAGGAGAGCGACACAGAGATGTGTTGAGTGTAAAGTTGTCAGTAGGAGGAAGAACACAGAGCTGTGAATGAGTCCTGTCACTGTGATCAGGCTCCTCCTTCTAATCCACCAACTGAGTGCTGATGAAGACTAAACAGAGATCTCAGCTTTCTTTATAGCTGCTGGAGCTCAGAAGTTCCTCAACACTGCAGATATGACGCCTCTGTTCATCTCAGTGCTGCTGGCTGCTGTGTGTCTTGGTATGAACACAACTCTGTTTCATTGACATCAATCCAACACTGATGATTCTTTAACAGCACGCTGATACTGTTTGTTGGTGATTTACAGAATGCAGAGAACAAAAAGACAACGTGCTGCAACCAGGAGGAGAAAAGACTGCTGCTGCAGGAGAGACAGTAACACTGGACTGTCAATATGAGAGCAGTGCAGCAAATAGTTATCTGTTCTGGTACAAACAGGATGGAAACAACAACCCAGAATTCATCCTCAGTAAATTTACATTTGGTGAAGGGAACACAGTAAATAAGTTCAGGGAGAGATTTTCATCCACATTGAATTCCTCCTTCACATCAGTTCCTCTGAAGATCCAGAAGCTTCATCCATCTGACTCTGCTGTGTACTACTGTGCTCTGAGGCCCACAGTGACAGGAAACACCAAAACTCTGTACAAAAACCTTTGGAGCAAAGACAACAGAATAAACTCCACAACATCCACTAGAGGGAGACACACTGATAAACTTCTATGACATGTTTTGATGTTTTCAGACAGTCTGGAATAACTGTTTCTCAGACATATGAGATAAACATGTTTTTCTATGGCTCCTCCCACCAATGTTCAACTTAGCCAATCAGAGTATTTCTGTCTGCAGCACTAAAAGTACAGTCAGCTTGATGTTGAGGAGGAGGGCTGTGCAGCAGACAGGACTAGTTGTATTTCCATTCTGTTGCAGAAGAACTTTGTTCATCTGCTGTCTGACTTCAACAACTGAAAACATGTTGCTTTACCTGTTGTTACTTTTCTTTCACTTCATAGGTGAGTGTTGAAACTGAGACAAATGTCTAATTATAACAGTATTTTGTCCCATTTTCTCAAATGAATCTCATTATGATCACATATGAAAGAAAAAGTTCAGACCTCTGTTGAGTCTCTTGATGTTTCAGTCTCTCTCAGACTAACTGACATGAAGAACTCATTTTGCAGCCTTGGTCTCCATGAACAGCATAAAGCCGGACAGAACTGAACAAGTTGTTGCAGAGAGAACAAACATCAATCTGACCTGTAAATATGACGGTGCTATCGACAGCATCCAGTGGTATCAACAACACCAGAGATCCAAACCAGAGTTCCTGCTCTACATCACAGAGGATGGATTGATTCATCCAACTCGTTCTGATTTCTCAGCTCACATCGACAAAACACAGAAACGTGTTGATCTGGAGATCATCTCATCTAAACTGAAGGACTCTGCTCTGTACTACTGTGCTCTGCAGCCCACAGTGACAGGAAACCCACAGTCTCTGTGCAAAAACACAAACCTGAACTCCACTTTTTACCTCCACTAGAGGGCGACATCATCAAGTAGGCGGTGCACTACTTCTGTACTGAGTTCAACCATCCTGTCAATAAGAACTGCTGCTGTGAAGAGAACAACTGTCAGACTGAATGTTGAACATCAGCTAGTTTCTCCTGTTCATTTAAACCTTGTTGTACACATGGAACATTGGCTGTGGATTATTCTTGCTGCTCTTTTCTTTGGTAAGATAGAAAGATCAACGTGTTGATTGATTGTTCTGATTTAATCAATCATCTTTATTGATTCATGTCTTCCTCTGAATGTTCTGTTCTTCCTCAGAGTGTAAAGGAGAAGACAAAGTGAACCAGACATCAGGACATGTCTCTGCTACTGAAGGAGACACAGTTACATTTGATTGTACTTTTGAGACCACTGACACAACTCCTTATTTGTTGTGGTACAAACAAGAAGAAAATGACTTTCCAAAGTATATTTTGCAGCGTCAAACCTACGGAGAAGGAGAAAATGCTCCAGAGTTCAACAAAGACAGATTTGATGCTAAACTCAATAAGACATCAGTTCCTCTGAAGATCCAGAAGCTTCATCCGTCTGACTCTGCTGTGTACTACTGTGCTCTGCAGCCCACAGTGACAGGAAACACCAAAACTCTGTACAAAAACCTTTGGAGCAAAGACAACAGAATAAACTCCACAACATCCACTAGAGGGAGACACACTGATAAACTTGGATGATTTGTTTTAATAAAAATAGTTCCCTTAATATTTTATAATTTTATGAGAAATCAAAAAGAGTCAGTAAAATACACCAATGAACTTTCTTATAAACATCCCTCTGAATATTTAATGAAAAAAAAATCTGTCCTGTATGTTTTTTCTCTGTAATAAAGCCGAAAATTATTTCAGACAACATTTACAAATTAAATTTATTGATCGTCTTTTAAATCAATCAATTCACCAACAATTACTGTCTTCCTCTGCTTGTTCCGTTCTTCCCGACAATGTAAAGCAGAAGAAAAATTCTGTCTCAAATTACATACTTGAGGATATAAAAATGTTTTTTGGGTTATTTTATTGAACCCTATTGGTTTCACTATGTCATTGTGACATCAAGAGGAGGAGGAGCTTCCTGAACAGTTGAGGGACGCCTGGCTGTCACCATCAGAAAGTGTTCAGACTTCACAGAGTTTAGTTTGAGAATTACTGAGCAGGTTTTGTTGAAACATGACGTTTTTAATATCAGTGCTGCTTCTCCTTTTATTCACTGGTAAGTCAGATTTATTATTTATCTGTTTGAGCTCTATTCAGTGGCAGGTACATTCATATCTGATCCTTTCATCACAGCTTCTTCAGTTACAGGACGTGAAAACTTGTTGACTAACTTAATGATTCAACTTCTTTCTTGTAGATGTCAGCTGTGAAGAACTCACTCCAGTCAACAATGAAGAGTCCATTTTAGAAGGCAGCACTGTTACTCTGTCCTACAGATACTCCAACACTATAACTACTCGTGATGATTTCTTCTGGTATCGACAATATCCAGGAAAACCACCAGAGTTTCTCTACCACATCTCAGGACTTAACATTTCAACACCATCAGAGTCTCTGAAATCGACCACAAAGTTCTCAACTAAACTGTCTGGACAGAAACATGTGGATGTTCAGATATCCTCTGCTGCAGTGAAGGACTCTGCTCTGTACTACTGTGCTGTGAGGCCCACAGTGACAGCAAACCCACAGTCTCTGTACAAAAACACAAACCTGAACTCCACTTTTTACCTCCACTAGAGGGCGACATCATCAAGTAGGCGGTGCACTACTTCTGCACTGAGTTCAACCATCCTGTCAATAAGAACTGCTGCTGTGAAGAGAACAACTGTCAGACTGAATGTTGAACATCAGCTAGTTTCTCCTGTTCATTTAAACCTTGTTGTACACATGGAACATTGGCTGTGGATTATTCTTGCTGCTCTTTTCTTTGGTAAGATAGAAAGATCAACGTGTTGATTGATTGTTCTGATTTAAACAATCATCTTTATTGATTCATTTCTTCCTCTGAATGTTCTGTTCTTCCTCAGAGTGTAAAGGAGAAGACAAAGTGAACCAGACATCAGGACATGTCTCTGCTACTGAAGGAGACACAGTTACATTTGATTGTACTTTTGAGACCACTGACCCAACTCGTTATTTGTTCTGGTACAAACAAGAAGAAAATGACTTTCCAAAGTATATTTTGCGGCGTCAAACCTACGGAGAAGGAGAAAATGCTCCAGAGTTCAACAAAGACAGATTTGATGCTAAACTCAATAAGACATCAGTTCCTCTGAAGATCCAGAAGCTTCATCCGTCTGACTCTGCTGTGTACTACTGTGCTCTGCAGCCCACAGTGACAGGAAACACCAAAACTCTGTACAAAAACCTTTGGAGCAAAGACAACAGAATAAACTCCACAACATCCACTAGAGGGAGACACACTGATCAACTTGTGTTTTTTAAAACATTGGACTGACGACAAAAACATCAGAGAAATACAGCAGTAAAGATCAAACACTGAGATACAGTAGTACGAAGGTATTTTTGTCTTTATTATGCAAGTAAAAAAAACTGTTTTGAAAGCAAATTTTTCGCATTGCAATCAAAAATTAAGCTGTAAGTCAAAATATATGAAATGAGAATAAATTATTTGCATTGCAAACAAATTTGCTCACAGTTTTGTTAGTTTTTCTTATGAAACGAGACTTTTTGGTTACAAATCAAAAACCTTTTCTCCCAAATCAAAAACCGAGGAGTTGAGTTGGATGTAGTGGGCGGGGCATACGCTGGAGACGGAGTTTCTATTGGTGGATTGACTCGGACTCACGCAGCATGGACACACCCTGCTGCTTCTGGAAACACCTGACATGTCAGGACTGACTTTAACAACACGGAGTGATGTTTGTGTTATATTCATCTTTTCCTATTGAAACGCTTTTAACTTTGGCAGCACAGCATTCACTTTGGTTGTATTTCATGCTGCCATCAGCATGTTGATCCCTTCAGCGGGACACGTAGCGGTATGCTGCTCGTATTTCCACCGGGACATATCGTTTCCCGTCCCGCTGGATGAAGAGCAGCCTGTTAGGAAACGTTTGTGTCTGTGAAAAACGAGCGGCACATGTCCCTGAAAGGATCTGCACCACTTGTGGAAAACTACAGTTGTAATCTTGTTCACTTTAACGACGTCGGAGACGGTACGTGCCGGTGGAAATACCGGCAGCCTCCCACCATATACTGCTAACGGCACCGGCGCCGGCATTGACAACGTGACAGATAACCAAAGTGAAAGCCGAGCTGTCACGTTTTAAAGCATTTCATCAGAAAAGAGTGATTTAACGTTAGCGGACCTCTAATGTAGATCAACACACGGTCCTCTGCTGTCGGAGGCAGCGAGCTGTGAGTCTGCAGCCGTGCTGTGACTCCGAGTCAATCCACCAATAGAAACTCCGTCTCCAGCGCATGCCCCGCCCACTACATCCAACTCCACTCGTAGGGTTTTAATTAAAAAGCAAAGGTTTTTGATTTGAGAGCAAAGGTTTTTGAATTGCAGCCAAAAAGTCTATTTTCATAAGAAAAACTAACAAAACAGAAATGCAAATGATTTATTCTCAGTTTAAATATTTCTTTACTTACAAACTTCATTTTTGACTGCATTTAGAAATTTGCTTTAAAAACTGTTTTTTTGCTCGCATAATAAAGACACAAAAGTAATTTCATTCTGTAGAAGCAGAAAAGAAATGTATTGTTTGAGTTCAAAATCTGAAAAGAAAAATGTAAAGTAATAGGCTCCGCCCACTGAACTTCAGCTCATCCAATGACATTATTTCTTCCTCAGTCTGCTGCAGTGGAAGAACTTTGTTCATCTGCTGTCTGTGTGGCTTCAACAACTCCAAAGACATGTTGCTTTACCTCTTTTTGTTTGTATCTCCCTTAGTAGGTGAGTTTAACAACAGGGATTCAACTTTTCTTTAATCTGCTGCATTAATCAAATATACAGACTGGATTTCACAACATTTTGTTGTTCCTTTTTTTTGACACGATGAAAAATATGTTGAGATCATCTTATAACTTAAACAGAGTTGATGTTGTGAATGTCCACAGAGTAACTCTGTACAGGGGACATTTTCCTCTGTCTTCTCCTCTCAGCCTCACAGACAATGTTCATCTAATGGATTCATGTTCTCTACTTTTTCTAGGACGAATATCTGGAAACACAATCTCTCATGAAAAAGATGAAGTCAGAGGAATAGAAGGAAAAAAAATCTCACTCAAATGTAACTATCAGACGACTTCCACAAACGTTCGGCTTTATTGGTACAAACATGATTCTGACCTTCAGGCTCCTCAGTTTATTCTCTGGAAAGGAGCCAAAGGGAGAACAACTAAACATATTCCTGATAATCGATACGATTCCAAAACAACAGATACATCAACTGAACTGATCATCAGTAAACCAACCCTGGAGGACACAGCTCTCTACTACTGTGCTCTAGAGACACAGTGATACAAAGTGTGGAAGAGGCTGTACAAAAACCTGAACACAGATATGTGACGGCTCTTCAAAGAGGAGGGAAGTGGTGTTCAAACCACAGCTTCATATCAGATGGATGCTGCTAATTCCTGTTTTATCAGCGTCACCGTGGTTACAGCTGCTGATCAAACACTGTGGGAGGATTCACATGAGCAGCAAATCTACATCAACGACAAACCGGCTGGATGAAGCTTCAAAACACACGTTACCATGGAAACAGACGGACACTGACTTACTCACTTCATCCTCATTAAACATTCTTGGCCAATCAGCTGCTTCCATTATTCTTCATCCTCCAACATGTAGATCTTCACTCCAAATAGACCAGTAGTTTATATTGTCAGACATCAAACAGTAAAATTACATTTCAACAGCTGAAGTTTCAACACTTACAGATTTTAAGTTTCCACAACAAATCCTCCATCTTTGTATTTGACGTCTTTCAGCTGCAGACGAACAAAAGATGATAAAACTACAATTTACCTTCGAGAGGAAAGAAATTCTGAGAAGAACATTAAAAGTCACATCTTGTTCAAACGTTCATCTTCAGTTTTCCTGCAGTCTTTCTGCAGAAACACATTAAAATGGTCTAAGCAGGTTCACAACAATCATCAGATTTTATATGTTGGAGAACAAAGTGATTCTGCACCAGGTGGAAAACAGGAAACACGTCACCTGAAATTTAAAATGAGGACTACACCGCGTGTACAACTATTAGACAAGTTGTATTTTTTGAGGATTAATTTTATTATTGAACAACTACAGTGCTCTCGGTCAATCCAAATGTTAATAAACATCAAACCTGAATATTTACGAAAGTAAAAGTGAGGTTTTGGCTTTCTCAGAATATCAACTTATCAACAATTATTGGGCAACTAAATGAAAAACGAAAATTGTCCCATCTCACTTGCTTATTTTCAACTGTTAAAGGTGAGAATAAAAACAAAATGACTCAAAATGTACAAATAAACATTTAAATAAAAAAAAAAATAAATAATAATAATTAAATAAATAAATCAGTGACCAATATAGCCACCCTTCTTTTCAATAACAGTAATAAACCTTCCATTAATGGATTCTGTCAGTTTCTTGATATGTTGACGATCAACTGTTTGTGCAGCAGCAACCACAACCTCCCAGACACTGTTCAGAGAGGTGGACTGTTTTCCTTCACCGTAAATCTCCCGTTTAAGAACGGCCTACAAGTTCTCAATAGGGTTTAGTTTCCAGGTGAGGAAGGGGGCCATGTCATTATTCTTTCATCTTTAAGGCCTTTACTGGCTAGCCGCCCAGTGGAGCACTTCAATTCATGCGATGGGGCGTCGTCCAGCATAAAAATCATGGTCTTCTTGAAAGATGCAGACTTTTTCCTGGACCACTGCTTGAAGAAAGTGTCTTCTAAAAACTGGCAGCAGGTTTGGGAGTTGATTTTGAGTCAACCTTCAACCCGAAAAGGTCCAACTAGCTCATCTTTAAGAATACCAGCCCATACCAGTACCCAAACTCCACCGTGCTGGTATCTGAGTGGAAGTGGAGCTCTGTGCCCGTTACTGATCCGGCCACTGTCCCGTTACTGATCCGGCCACGGGCCCGTCCATCTGGTCCATCAAGAGTCACTCTCATCTCATCAGTCCAGAAAACCTTTGAACAATCTGTCTTCAGTATTTCTTGGCCCGGTCTTGACGTTTCAACTTAAGTGTCTGGTTCGGTGGTGGTCGGGTTTCAGCCTTCCTCACCTCGGCCATGTCTCCGAGCACTGAACACCTTGTACTTCTGGGGGCTCCAGGTAGGTTGCAGTTCTGAAATATGACAGAACTGGAGGATAACGGCTTCCTGGTAGCTTCACGTTTGATTCTTCTCAAATCTTTGGCAGTTAATCTGCGTCCTTTTGTCGCAACACGTTTCTTGCGACCCTGTTGAATATTTGCAACAAAACATTTGATGGTTCTGTGATCACGCTCCAATATCTTAGCAATTTCAAGAGTGCTGCATCCTTCTAAAATACTTTTTACAATTTTTGACTTTTCAGAGTCAGTTAAATCTCTTTTTTGGCCCGTTTTGCCTGAAGAAAAGAAGCTGCTGAATAATTATACACACCTTGATAGAGGGTGTTGATCTCCTTAGGCCACACCCTCCCTCAATACACAAATACACATCACCTGATATGCTTAAATCCAATAGGTATTCAAGTTTACACAGCCAGGAGTTGGAAAATATGCATAAAAATGATGATATGGAAAAAAATACTCACATTCCCAATAATTGTGAACACACGAGCCAAGTTGTTCTTGGAAAGGAGAGCGACACAGAGATGTGTTGAGTGTAAAGTTGTCAGTAGGGGGAAGAACACAGAGCTGTGAATGAGTCCTGTCACTGTGATCAGGCTCCTCCTTCTAATCCACCAACTGAGTGCTGATGAAGACTAAACAGAGATCTCAGCTTTCTTTATAGCTGCTGGAGCTAAGAAGTTCCTCAACGCTGCAGATATGACGCCTCTGTTCATCTCAGTGCTGCTGGCTGCTGTGTGTCTTGGTACGAACACAACTCTGTTTCATTGACATCAATCCAACACTGATGATTCTTTAACAGCACGCTGATACTGTTTGTTGGTGTTTTACAGAATGCAGAGAACAAAAAGACAACGTGCTGCAACCAGGAGGAGAAAAGACTGCTGCTGCAGGAGAGACAGTAACACTGGACTGTCAATATAAGAGCAGTGCAACAAATAGTTATCTGTTCTGGTACAAACAGGATGGAAACAACAACCCAGAATTCATCCTCAATCGCTATAAACTGGATGAAGGGAACACGGCAAATAAGTTCAGGGAGAGATTTTCATCCACATTGAATTCCTCCTTCACATCAGTTCCTCTGAAGATCCAGAAGCTTCATCCGTCTGACTCTGCTGTGTACTACTGTGCTCTGCAGCCCACAGTGACAGGAAACACCAAAACTCTGTACAAAAACCTTTGGAGCAAAGACAACAGAATAAACTCCACAACATCCACTAGAGGGAGACACACTGATAAACTTCTATGACATGTTTTGATGTTTTCAGACAGTCTGGAATAACTGTTTCTCAGACATATGCCATAAACATGTTTTTCTATGGCTCCGCCCACCAATGTTCAACTTAGCCAATCAGAGTATTTCTGTCTGCAGCACTAAAAGTACAGTCAGCTTGATGTTGAGGAGGAGGGCTGTGCAGCAGACAGGAGTTGTTGTATTTCCATTCTGTTGCAGAAGAACTTTGTTCATCTGCTGTCTGACTTCAACAACTGAAAACATGTTGCTTTACCTGTTGTTACTTTTCTTTCACTTCATAGGTGAGTGTTGAAACTGAGACAAATGTCTAATTATAACAGTATTTTGTCCCATTTTCTCAAATGAATCTCATTATGATCACATGTGAAAGAAAAAGTTCAAACCTCTGTTGAGTCTCTTGATGTTTCAGTCTCTCTCAGACTAACTGACATGAAGAACTCATTTTGCAGCCTTGGTCTCCATGAACAGCATAAAGCCGGACAGAACTGAACAAGTTGTTGCAGAGAGAACAAACATCAATCTGACCTGTGAATATGACGGTGCTATCTACAACATCCAGTGGTATCAACAACACCAGAGATCCAGACCAGAGTTCCTGCTCTACATCACAGAGGATGGATCGATTCATCCAACTCGTTCTGATTTCTCAGCTCACATTGACAAAACACAGAAACGTGTTGATCTGGAGATCATCTCATCTAAACTGAAGGACTCTGCTCTGTACTACTGTGCTGTGATGCCCACAGTGACAGGAAACCCACAGTCTCTGTACAAAAACACAAACCTGAACTCCACTTTTTACCTCCACTAGAGGACGACATCATCAAGTAGGCGGTGCACTACTTCTGCACTGAGTTCAACCATCCTGTCAATAAGAACTGCTGCTGTGAAGAGAACAACTGTCAGACTGAATGTTGAACATCAGCTAGTTTCTCCTGTTCATTTAAACCTTGTTGTACACATGGAACATTGGCTGTGGATTATTCTTGCTGCTCTTTTCTTTGGTAAGATAGAAAGATCAACGTGTTGATTGATTGTTCTGATTTAATCAATCATCTTTATTGATTCATGTCTTCCTCTGAATGTTCTGTTCTTCCTCAGAGTGTAAAGGAGAAGACAAAGTGAACCAGACATCAGGACATGTCTCTGCTACTGAAGGAGACACAGTTACACTTGATTGTACTTTTGAAACAACTGACAGAGCTCCCACCTTATTCTGGTACAAACAAGAAGTGAACAGTTATCCAAAGTACATGCTGAAATGTTTCTCAGAAAATGTAGAAAAGGCTCCAGAGTTCAACAAAGACAGATTTGATGCTAAAATCATCAAGAAATCAGTTCCTCTGAAGATCCAGAAGCTTCATCCGTCTGACTCTGCTGTGTACTACTGTGCTCTGAAGCCCACAGTGACAGGAAACACCAAAACTCTGTACAAAAACCTTTGGAGCAAAGACAACAGAATAAACTCCACAACATCCACTAGAGGGAGACACACTGACAAACTTGGATGGCTTGTTTTAATAAAACTATTTCCCTTAATAGTTTGTAATTTTAAGAGAAATCAAAAAGAGTCAGTAAAACACACCAATGAACTTTCTTATCAACATCCCTCTGACTATTTAAAAAAAAAAAAATCTGTCCTGTATTTTTTTTTCTCCGTAATAAAGGCGGAAATTATTTCAGATAACATTTTCTAAATTAAATTTATTGATCGTCTTTTCAATCAATCAATTCACCAACAATTACTGTCTTCCTCTGCTTGTTACGTTCTTCCCCACAATGTAAAACAGAAGAAAAATTCTGTCTCAAATTACATACTTGAGGATATAAAAATGTTTTTTGTGGTTATTTTATTGAACCCTGTTGGTTCCGCTATGTCACTGTGACATCATGAGGAGGAGGAGCTTCCTGAACAGTTGAGGGACGCCTGGCTGTCACCATCAGAAAGTGTTCAGACTTCACAGAGTTTAGTTTGAGAATTAGTGAGCAGGATTTGTTGAAACATGACGTTTTTAACATCAGTGCTGCTTCTCCATTTATTCACTGGTAAGTCAGATTTATTATTTATCACTTTCAGCTCTATTCAGTGGCAGGTACATTCATACATGATCTTTTGATCACAGCTTCTTCAGTTACAGGACGTGAAAACTTGCTCACTAACTTAATGATTCAACTTCTTTCTTGTAGATGTCAGCTGTGAAGAACTCACTCCAGTCAACAATGAAGAGTCCAGTTTAGAAGGCAGCACTGTTACTCTGTCCTACAGATACTCCAAAGAAGAAGCTAGAAGTGATGAGTTTTACTGGTATCAACAAAATCCAGGAAAACGACCAGAGCTCCTGATATCTCATTTTGGAACAGGAGAACTAATGTCAGATCCAAACCCTCGACTGTCTGTTAAAGTAAATAAAAACCAAATGGATCTTCAGATCTCTGCTGCAGTGAAGGACTCTGCCTTGTACTACTGTGCTGTGAGGCCCACAGTGACAGAAAACCCACAGTCTCTGTACAAAAACCTTTTGAGCAAAGACAACAGAATAAACTCCACAACATCCACTAGAGGGAGACACACTGATAAACTTCTATGACATGTTTTGATGTTTTCAGACAGTCTGGAATAACTGTTTCTCAGACATATGCTATAAATGTGTTTTTCTATGGCTGCGCCCACCAATGTTCAACTTAGCCAATCAGAGTATTTCTGTCTGCAGCACTAAAAGTACAGTCAGCTTGATGTTGAGGAGGAGGGCTGTGCAGCAGACAGAACAAGTTGTATTTCCATTCTGTTGCAGAAGAACTTTGTTCATCTGCTGTCTGACTTCAACAACTGAAAACATGTTGCTTTACCTGTTGTTACTTTTCTTTCACTTCATAGGTGAGTGTTGAAACTGAGACAAATGTCTAATTATAACAGTATTTTGTCCCATTTTGTCAAACGAATGTCATTATGATCACATATGACAGAAAAAGTTCAGACCTCTGTTGAGTGTCTTGATGTTTCAGTCTCTCTCAGACTAACTGACATGAAGAACTCATTTTGCAGCCTTGGTCTCCATGAACAGCATAAAGCCGGACAGAACTGAACAAGTTGTTGCAGAGAGAACAAACATCAATCTGACCTGTAAATATGACGGTGCTATCGACAGCATCCAGTGGTATCAACAACACCAGAGATCCAAACCAGAGTTCCTGCTCTACATCACAGAGGATGGATCGATTCATCCAACTCTTTCTGATTTCTCAGCTCACATCGACAAAACACAGAAACGTGTTGATCTGGAGATCATCTCATCTAAACTGAAGGACTCTGCTCTGTACTACTGTGCTGTGATGCCCACAGTGACAGCAAACCCACAGTCTCTGTACAAAAACACAAACCTGAACTCCACTTTTTACCTCCACTAGAGGGCGACATCATCAAGTAGGCGATGCACTACTTCTGCACTGAGTTCAACCATCCTGTCAATAAGAACTGCTGCTGTGAAGAGAACAACTGTCAGACTGAATGTTGAACATCAGCTAGTTTCTCCTGTTCATTTAAACCTTGTTGTACACATGGAACATTGGCGGTGGATTATTCTTGCTGCTCTTTTCTTTGGTAAGATAGAAAGATCAACGTGTTGATTGATTGTTCTGATTTAATCAATCATCTTTATTGATTCATGTCTTCCTCTGAATGTTCTGTTCTTCCTCAGAGTGTAAAGGAGAAGACAAAGTGAACCAGACATCAGGACATGTCTCTGCTACTGAAGGAGACACAGTTACACTTGATTGTACTTTTGAGACCACTGCCCCAACTCCTTATTTGTTCTGGTACAAACAAGAAGAAAATGACTTTCCAAAGTATATTTTGCAGCGTCAAACCTATGGAGGAGATAATGCTCCAGAGTTCAACAAAGAAAAATTTGATGCTAAAATCAACAAGACATCAGTTCCTCTGAAGATCCAGAAGCTTCATCCATCTGACTCTGCTGTGTACTACTGTGCTCTGCAGCCCACAGTGACAGGAAACACCAAAACTCTGTACAAAAACCTTTGGAGCAAAGACAACAGAATAAACTCCACAACATCCACTAGAGGGAGACACACTGATAAACTTGGATGGTTTGTTAGGATACAGTCTCGATTCATTTTCAGTTGAGCATAATCTAGACATAAGTACTAGTAAAGTCGATGTACTTGATCAGAAATTCATCAAAATGATAATAAACACCAAATGTCTGATTTTTCTACAGTATCTAAGCATGAACTTAAACTTTCAGTCAGAATTTGTGTGCAGGATTCAGTCAGGGCTTTTTGATTATTCTCAAAGGTTTTTCTCTCCTGATTTATTCAGGTTAGTTTTCTGCAGATTCCTCCGTCAGTCTGACCTTCTTGGATGATGATAACTGCAGCATCACTGTCATTTCTAAAACCTCCATCAGCCTGAATGGAAACAGACCACAGCAAGAGGAGGAGCTACACAACTGAATATGAAAAGCTTCATTTAGGAACTGAAGAGCTGCAGTGTTCTTTCTACTGTTCATTCAGTACAAGTGGAAATAATGTTGCTGCTTTTTATTTGGATGATGATCGTCTCCTTTCAAACTGGTAAGAACTAAAGTCAAATATTAAGATGGAGCACGTGATGGTAAATGAAACATTTTAATCTCCTTTGAGGTCATGAACTTTATAAATATTTTCCTCTATTCTATTTTATCTTTGTTTTCAGGATCCTCTGAAGATTTACTGACACTATCTGAAGATGTATTGACTGTTTTGGAAGGAGAAACTGTGAATCTCTCCTGCAACTATTCAGTCTCTGTTGACAACCTCTTCTGGTACCAACAGAAGTCCAGTTCATCTCCAAAACTTCTCGTCTCAGAATATTCAGAAAAAAAAGAAAGATTGTCTTTTGAACATGAAAAACAAACAAAGAAGTTCCACCTGGAGATCTCCTCTGCTGCAGTGAAGGACTCTGCTGTGACGCCCACAGTGACAGTAAACCCACAGTCTCTGTGCAAAAACACAAACCTGAACTCCACTTTTTATCTCCACTAGAGGGCGAAATCATGAAGTAGGCCAGGCCTGGCCAACCCGCTGCTCCCGAGCCGCATGCGGCTCTTTGCCTGGTTTCATGCGGCTCTTTTACGTTCATATCAACATTTGTGTTTGTGGTTTTTTTTTTGTGCGTGTTCGCTTCGCTTGAGTTCAATATGGTATTTTCGTCAAACGTGCATGCGCATGAGGTGAAATTCCGCAAAGCAGGAGGGGCAAACCCATTGGAGTAAACAATTACTGTCAATTTCGCTCTCAAAATGGCAGGGACAAAATGCACAGCTAAACGAAAATATGAAGATGAACACAGGACGTTTTTAACAGAGTGGGAAAGTTTATATTTTTTTGTTGAACGTAATGGCAAGCCATTCTGCCTGATATGTCAGACGTCATTAGCGCATTTCAAAGCTTCAAATCTTCAGCGCCACTTCAGCTCACTCCATGCTAACATCGACCAGGGATTTCCAAAAGGGACTGAATTTCGCAAGCACAAGTTGGACACTTTGAAAAGTCAGGCAGAAAAGCAGGTACAGTTTTTCCAAAAAATTACGAAGCACTCAGACTGTCACGCTTGCAACGTATCAACTGGCTTGGAACATTGCACGGGCTAAAAAGCCATACAATGAAGGGGAGTTCGTTAAAAAATGCCTCAG